>NC_135273.1:7309267-7610100 GCF_051311805.1 Agelaius phoeniceus | reverse complement strand
CACACTTTTTCTCCATTTCCTGTAATTCAGAGTTGCTGGTGAGTAAGAATGGATAAAGACCCTTAAATTTAACTGGTGAGGCTTTCATAAACAACAGTAGTTTCTACATCTTTTCAGAGGAAATCTCTATAAATTATCTTTGTTAACAGATGTTAACAGAAGTGTCCAAGTAAGAGGATGTGAGTAGCATCCACACATATGTTTGACTGTCTTTGACAGTCCCAAACCTCTAGGTGTATTGTGTCTTATGTATCAGTTAAGCAGGACTCCATGAGAAAATGCTCTTGCCTTAAAATAGGCTAGATTTCTGAACAGAATATATGATAAAGCCCCATAACTTGTTTCATTTTTATTTTATTTTGAGAGTCAGTATAATTCAGACTCCACTGATAATGGAATTTGAAGGCTGTAACATTTATTGAGAAGCAGTAACTCAGGCTGTAGGCAGCACCTCAAATAGTGGTCAATGGTCCCTGAAGTAGTAAGCAGTCATAAAGCTTGGGCTTCTGACAGCTATGCAAATATTAATAACAGCAGTCACAACATGTTCTTCAGTCTCAGGAAACTAATTTTATGACAAGGGATTTTTGTAATTTAAGCTGGTAACAGATGTATTTTTTTTCCCCATCATTTTCTCCCATATTCTGGAAAGCAGTGCCTGCGTATGAAAAAGCAAATACCCTTAAAATGCTGTCCTGGCTATTGGTCTGATCACTGTCCCTAAGGACAGCAGTGACATTCCTGCTTTAGGATCAGCTGCATTCCTGCACCTGTATCTCTTTATAACTGTCAAACTTTTAAGTCTGATTGCAACTTGTGCCTGAGCAGCAAAATTTTTTACCAATTTTAAAGCTGAATCTGAAGATAATAATAACTGTTCTACTAGTTATTTCCTTTCTTCCCTGAACTGTAAATGAAAAATTCACAAGTGTCTGAGTTTTAATTGGGAGGGTCAGTTTAAATTGTGAGGTTCAGCCTCAGCAGCAAAGCACTGTCTGGCAAAATTAGGTTTGTGTATAATGAAAAAAAAAATCTTGTTATACATTTTTGAACATAGCCTAGTTAAACTAACATGTTTCCACAGCATAAAACAATTACTGTCGCAGTGAAGTTAGACAGGATGTTGGTGTACATGTAGAATACCCTGATGTGTTTGAAGAAGTTTAATCTTTTTAAGCAAGCCTACTTGGAATTCCATTTTTGTCTGCACTGTGGTTTCTGATGAAAACTGTCTTTGGCACCCTGTATTAGATTGTATACCAGAACAGAATAATGAATTATGGTAAAGATTTACATTTTATTTGTATGTAGCACAACAGATAATTAAAACTACTTCATATATAAATCTTCAAGTGATTTTTTTTTTAAAGCTGAAACTTGTGTTCTTTCAGTTCACTGGCTCCTGTTTCAGAATTGATTTTTTCCCCTCTTAATAGCCTGAGTGTAGCAACTGAAGGAGGAGTGTAATGTAAATCAAGAAGCATATCTACCCTTGTAATAAAATTTACTGCGTAGTATAATTTATTTCAGCTTTTTTGGTTTTGTTTTGGGCTTCATTTGAATTTTTAACATTCATGTGTGACTTACATGTTCTAAAAGCTCCAAGAAGTAAAACTTGTCAGTCACTGCCATTAGAAGTTACAACATATCACAGCATATCACAAACCTAATAACTAAATTAAAAGTAAAGGTCAGATCTTTTTGGGTTTTAAGGCCTTCCTGATCTTTGCTCAGGTCATGATTGTGGACCCTTTGCTGTGTATTTATCGACACGTAGCTGTGTTTGTAGCTGTGCCACCTGTGATTGCATGCCTAAATTTAATCCCTATGATTTATGGTGAACAATTCCATTTCTAAGTGCCTTAATGGTTCTCATAGAGGCTGCTGAGTAACTGCATATAGCAATGTATGGAGACACTGTAATTCCTGAGACACTAAACTGGTATTGATGATGAAGTGGATGCATTAACTTCCAAACAACTTCGATGTTTTCTTACAGTAAATGTAAAATCCCTCTATTAAAGTAGGTTTGGAAGTAGTATACCAAGAACAAAACCCTGGGAAATCCATTGAACTATCATATAGTGACAGTTCTGTCAGAACAGAAGAAATAACAAGAATAGAAGGCAACCTGCAGTACAGAGTGGATTTGTTTATAGATGACTGAGGTATAGTCTAAAATGGAGATATATATGTGTAGTTTCAGTTTTTAGTAAGGATGATGATATTGATCTCTATGAAAAGTAGAATCATTCTGGTTGGAAAAGGCCTCTAAGATAATTTTCTCCAACATTTAACCTTACACTTCCAAGTCCAGCTCTAAACCACGTCCCCCACTGCCACATCTACACGTCTTGGAAATGCCTCCAGGGGTGGTGACTCCACCATTGCCCTGGGCAGCCTGTTCCAATGCCTCACAACCCTTTCTGTGAAGACATTTTTCCTAACATCCAATGTGAACATCCCCATTTTCAACTTGAGGCCATTTGTTCTCCTCCTCTTTTGCTGTGAAAATTATCTTCAACAAAGCTGGATGCAAAATTTACGTTCAATGTCCTCACATTATGCATCAGGTCATATCAGCCCTGGGCTCTGAAGGAAGAGAAATTGCAGTGCCAAAAGCAGGAGGGGTGGGAACATGACACTGAAGAAGTGCAAATGCAAGTTCCCATCTGTATGTTAGAGGGAAATGATCTAAGTAACAAGAGATTTAGCAAACTACAGTGCTTTGAAGGAAGGTTGTTATAGTCTTTAGTATTTTGTCAGGTTTTATTCATTGAATATAGGCATTAAGTTATGCAGGGAATTAGAATGAAAGAATGTACATCTAAATAAGCAGGGGTCCCCATAAGAGATCACAAGGCTGCTCATGATACATTTGTGCTTCAATATTCTGTCAAAGTGGCTCATCTAATCTGTTTGCTCATGGCATTTAGGTTGTTACACAGCAAGAAGTCTGGAAATTCAGGTTTATATCTTCCATAGCATCGTTTTTTATACATGATTAAAATGTGTTAAGTGGAATTTTTGCTCTATAGTTATTTGTAGGAAAAAAACCCCAAAACTACTATAAGTGGAGAAATATAAAATTATTTTAAAATTGAAATCAGGACAGCAGCCTGAAGGTAAAGTTCCATTTGCTTCATTGCTAGTTTCTAAAGCTAAACTCTATTCTGTTTTTCAACACATTAAATAACATTGTTAAAATTCTCAGTCATAGTTACATTATTACAGGTATATCTGTTACATGTACAATTATTACACTTTAGAAAGTACTTGAAAATTACCACCCAAATTGAGACTGCTACAGTAATTATGGGTCCTTTTTTCTTTCTTAGGCAATCAAATGTAATGCCAGAAACCCACGAGTTCTTGCCTTGGAAAGTGGACTATCTATAATATCTATAATTTATTTTCTTGGAATTTTGAGGTCAGTTGTGTGGAGAATAAATCCCAAGGCTGTATGATATTCCCCAATGGCTTAATGTGCCCAAATCCAATACAGGGTGTTCCAAAATGCTTCCCATGAATCCTAAAGTGTTGCTAAAATGAGAAGGTATTTTCTGATTATTAGATTATAGCTTTTTTACTTTAAATAATGCCAAAGCAGTTAACATTAGTCTTAAAATGTACCAGAATGAGGTTGCCAACCATATCATGCCAACTCCCACACCACTCCAATAAATGTAGATATTCATTATTCTTCCTGGTGCATTTCTTTTCCCAATCACCTTAGAAAAGGACCAATATGAGCCACCAGAATATCTGTAAATATTTAACATAGTTGATGTATCTCTGAGAAAACAGAAGCCCTGTTAATAGTTCAGCTGATGATTTAAGGGAACCAAAATACGTAATTAAGAGATAATTAGTCCTCAGTGATGCATAGTTTTAATTGGTGTATAATTTGAATGTCTGAGATAAGAACTCGTGTTACTGATGTGCCAGTTGTGCAGGGCTTTCTTTTCCAGACCAAGGCTTCATCTACTGGTGGTTGTATAACACAATAGAGATGTATAGATACTGTATTTGCTAATAAAAATTATCTCCCTAATAGGTTTAGCAAGTAGATATTGATGTTTTTTCCCCCTGTAATCTCCATTTTTCTTATATACTTACTGAAGTAAATTTTAGTTAGAAAGTTTAGAATGCAATAAAGAAAATGTTTGCTTTCAGATAGCTTATGTTTTTTCAAGACTTTTGATTAGGTATAGAAAAAATAAATCAATTCTTCATCTTGGGATTTGGGGTGGGAACAAATGGTGGGGTATAAAAACCTTTTGTTCAATAATAAGAAAAAACCACTTTGAAATATTAAGATTCTCCCTGAAGAAAACATCTATGCCTTGCTGAACTGCAGAAGCCTATAAAGGTCATACACAGTGGCTTCAGAATTATTTGAAAGTAAATGTTTGGCTCATAAGGGCTCAGAATGGAGATAGGAAGCTGGTGGGAGAGAATAGGTATTTTCAAACTATTTATTGTGACTGTCAGAAACTCCTATGTCAGAAGGATTAATACAACCTTAGTTGCCCTCTGTGATCAGGATTTTATAGAAAAATGTGGGCAATGTACAGGCTTTGTGTTTCTTATATATTTGCTTAAATTTGGATTTCTGCCAAATCCATGTTTTTCAACTTTTCTTAGTAAACAAAATATCAATGGCCAGAAATCAGATTAAAAACTTCAGTGTAGGGGCTTTGTGAGGAAGACTTCTTGAGATCCCCACATCTGCTGAGCAGTGATGATGATGATGATGAGCATCACTGATACCATGGTGGTCCTGACATGGACAGGAGTTTCAGGTGAGGAGGAGCAGCTCTTGTGTCTCCTGAGCTCCTTTGGCTCCAGGTGCTCATGTCCTGACATGGACAGGAGTTCCAGGGTTAGGAGGAGCAGCTCTTGTATCTTCTGAGCTCCTCTGGCTCCAGGTGCTCGTGTGCATCCTGGGATTGTCCTGCAACAGCAGCATGTGGGCACTTGTGCCATGACCTGGAGGCTGAGTGTGACCTCTGGGCACTGAGCCAACAAGCTGATGGTGAGCTCTGAGCCAGTAAATCTGGAAAAAAGAACTTTTCAGTGCTAGGCAGCATTGACAACACTGGCTGCAAATACAGTTCTGGGATTTTGCTTAAAGCTTCAGAGCTTAATTCCTCAGGCCATGGCAAAATAGCTGAAGACTGTAGGAATGCTTACAGCTGAGTTTGCAGGGCTCTCTAAGTCCCAGTTTTCCAAAAGCACTGAAGCTTCAACAGGTGAGACTGTTTTATGTGCAGGAGCATTCTCAGGAGTGAGCTCAGGTGTCACCAGCATCCTTAGGGCAATTTTTTTTTTTTAATTAAGATTAAGCAGACATTCACACTTAAGAAT
Source organism: Agelaius phoeniceus (assembly GCF_051311805.1). Taxonomy (NCBI): domain Eukaryota; kingdom Metazoa; phylum Chordata; class Aves; order Passeriformes; family Icteridae; genus Agelaius; species Agelaius phoeniceus. Next base: position 7,604,730 of record NC_135273.1, on the reverse strand, counting down.
GGTTATTTTAGTGAACCAGTATTTTTGGTGGCACTGTAATGTGTAAGAGTTATTGCAGTCACAGATGCAAGAAGTTGAATTTCATATCTGCTGCTAGAAACAATCCTTGAGAATGGAAAATAGTTGCCATATATTGACCTTTAGGAGCTCTTCAGGGTATTTTTCTTGTGGTGATATTTTATTTCGATTTTTTAAAAAAGCTTGATATTAATCTCTGAACCATTTGGCCAGTGTAATAATTTCTGTGATGAAATAACAAAATGAGAATATTACTCAGTGAGACTCTAGGATTTAAAAAACCAAAGCCACTCTGTGGTTCCTCATGGACTAACTAATGCATAAATGGGTTGAACTGAGCTAACCAGTATGAATGTATGAGGAAGTCACAGCTGACAAATGCTTTTCCTGAGAAATGCAGAAGGAACAGCACAAAACTGAGTAGAGTCCCAAGCTCTGTTTATCAAGAAGACAAGCTCAGACCTGCAAACTTGGCTGATAATTGGGCAAATTCTGGGGAGGTGCTGTGGTCTCTGTTAGATTATAGTGTGAGTGCTCTCTTCTTCAGACTGTGGAAAAGGATTATAGGGTCACAATTCAGTTCAGTTTTATTATGAAATGCTGATTTTTATTTTTTAATGCTTTAAGGACCTTTAAATTGTGATAATGATGGCATTTTAAAAAATCTCTTGAATTCTTTATTACCAGGAAGCTAATTTAATGTATTTTGAAGAAAATAAAAAAAACCCAAACAAACAAACATAAACTGCTTGTTCTATGTTAAACAAATATATTTTGTGCCTTGAGGGAGACAGTACAATTATCAGACATAGATAGCCAGATAAACATATTAAACAAGAGGGTAGAGAGCTTGCAGGCCATCTGCTTCTTTTAAAATCTGGCTTTAAGTACATTAGTTACTTGTCATTACTTTTTCATGTAAGCACTTGATTTCATTGCTACCTAGGTGTTACATCTCATAGATGATAAATCCAGAAGGGGCTGCTTTGGTCATATAATTTGAAATGAGACATAAACTAAAGCATAGGCTTTCATAAATTAATTGCAGTTTGAACTAGACCATATACTGGGGGGAAAAAAATCTTGGCCTAAATGTTTCTAAGAAGGGGATGTACACTTGACTTCTGACTGTCAATTATTGCCACTGTTCAAAAATTTTGATTCATGGTAAGTGTAGCTTTCCAAGGGCCACTCTTGAAATATAATTTTGTGCTAGAAAGGAGAGCTTCCTCCTATAAAGGATATGATGTTGTTGCAAATACTATATACTCTTTTGCTGGTTTTTTGGCTTTTCTCTGAACCCTCCAGTGTTTCAGTATCCCTTGGGAGCTCTGGGAGCCAGAATTGGGTGTGCTTTTCCAAGTGATTGGATCTGCTTTGGATGTAGAGTTAATGATGTAGTTGGGACAGGAAAAGGGGGTTTTCAGCAGCTCCCCCATGGACACACTGTGCTTCTGAGGGAAGCAGAGCAGCCTTAGCTCCATCTTTCCTCCTCTTTCTTCTTGTGACTCCAATCACAATCCTTTTTGCTGCATTCAGTATTTTCCTCCAAACACCCAGGAGTACCATAGCCCCTTCATCACAGCACTGGGAATTTAATGATTATCTACCATGACCCCAAATGTTCTTTAATGTCACTAAGTCCTACCATGACCCCAAATGTTCTTTAATGTCACTAAGTCCAGAATAACATCCTTGAGAATGATCTTCATTCTTTGATTCCACATTTATACTACCAAATCCAATACTACTCTTACCTTTCCCTTATCCTCCTATACACATGGCTTTGTAAGTGACCTATTATTTTCACTTCCTTTCCTCAGCATGCCAAATCAAACATATTAATGATAATACTGTTTTATTGCAAGTTATTGACAGAAGCTTTAAATAGCACTAGAAAACTAAGATCTAAGAATCATGCTGTGCCTTGCATTAGAAACACATTTGTACAAATGTGAATCTTTATTTGCAATTGCATTTTACATTAGTTAAAAGTTTATTAAGTGTCATGCTGAATTTTTATTCTAGTTCCTCAAAGTGGGGGTTTTGTCAGAAGGATTAATACAATCTCTTTATATGTAGAAACAGGAAAATATCCACAATTACTGCAAGTTCTGTTACTCATATTTCTGTGGATGTGTTAGGAATGGGTTTGGAGATGTAGACATGAATTGGAGTGAAGCAATCTCCTGTGAAAACGTGTAAGACCTGCTGGTTGTAGAATACTTGTTTGGAACACATATATTCTTAAAGCTGATTAATTATTTTTTAGACCAACATGCTCTACAGATTTTTCTATTCTACTACTACATTATTATTTATCTTATGTGATTTTTATTCATTGCTCTCATCTTTCATTGCTAGCTTTTCATTAACATCCTTCACAAAAAAACAGGGGAAGATTAATCTTGTGTGTTTCTTTCCTTCCTTTTTTGTTTTTGTTTCATGATGTCCTCATTTTACTTTCTTGTCTTTTCATTCTTATTCCTTACAGTGACAAGAAAAATACACAAGACTGACATTGTTACAGATTGCAGTCTTGTTAAAATTGCCATATTAACTACGAGTCCAGGTAGTGAAAACCCATTCAAGCTGTCAGATATTCTCAAATGACTGAAATAAAAGCTGTTTGTATGTGTGTGGAATCATCATTACTCCTTTGTCTCCTAATACCATCTTAGTGCAGGCTTTGAATTGTTTTCATTTAAGGTAATTTTGGTTTTGTTCTGTTCTCAGTGGTAGGGTCTGAGAAATTCTCTGCTGCGTACATATGAGAGGTTTGCAGAAATGACTGATTTTCATGGATAAAAGTTTTGTTTCAGTTATCCCTGGTGGAAGTGTCAGAATTTCTGACTCAGGGAAGCAGAACAGTTTATAGATGAACCTCTCAAGGTCTCGGGTCCAGCTCTCTGCTCAGATCAGGGCAAACTTCAAAGTAAGGTCTGATTGCTCAGATCCTTGTCGAGTAATTTTCTTTCCTGCATCTGTTGGAGGTTCTGTCCATTGTATCTAATCCTCTTTCTGTGCACCTCTGAGAAGAGTCTGAGTCATTTTCTCTGCAACTTAACCATCCTTTCTTTGCCCTGTCTTTAAAACATTCAAAGTTAATGACTTCTCTGTGTAGTAAAATGTGAATTCAATGAATTTGCAGAAGATGTTAAGATCCATACCAGGAATTCAGTGCAATTCATTGCATTCTCCTTGAGAGTCCCTCCAACCCCCAGGCTTTAAAAATAATGAAAATAGTTATAAATTTGAGATATTTCTTTTCAATAATAAGTTGTGTAATACAAATGCAAGATATTTTCTTTTGGTATTAATTCAGCTGTTGGTCATTTTGAGCTAAGTATTTATATATGCCTTCATAAAGAAAAAATAATTCTTAAATGAGATCTGGATAGTCTCCTTTTTTCCCCTGTTTTGGCATGGTTTCTTAAATATACATTCCCAGATTGAAAATTTGACTGTGCTTGTGTCCAGACCAGAGATTGGAAAGAGCAAGGATGGACTACATCTCTTAATGGTTCACATCAATTATCTTAGAGGTGTTTTCCAACCTAAAAGACTCCATGAGCATTATTCAGTAGCAGCAAGGGTAAAAAGGGGGGAAAGAGTGCAAAACTGTACTTAAACTGAAATATAAGGGTAGAAATGTACAATTTTTTATTGTTACTGTTAGACTTTGCAGTGTAGGAGGTGAGATGTCAGTGGAGAAAGGATTCATAAAATGTTTATTCAGAGATTTAAAAGGAACTTTTTGGCTTTCTCATTGGGGATGCATTATTGTTCCACTGCTGAGCATGAGCCTGGTGTGAATGTGTCAGTGCATCCATGCCAAAGTGAAGGCATTCAGTGACATTCTGAAGTGCTCCTGTCAGCTTTTGGGTGAGGATTCAACAACAGATATGCCTAAGTCACAGATGTATCAGCACTCTTGTGATTAAGATGCACGTGCACCAGAATAGATTTTTCCTTTTCTCTTGTCCTCTCTTTAGGCATTAGAAAAGACAAAAAGCTATTTTATTCACATCATACCTGTATTCATTACTATAAGCTGATAATGCTTTTTTTGTAAAGTGATTACGTTGTTGGTTTGTTGTTGCTTGGTTTGGTTTTTTTTTAATTGATACTTCATTTCTATTCTGTGAGCATTAAACACAAAACTTGATTTGTTTTGAAAATCTTTTTTAGCTGTATTCATCTGTGGTAAGGCAAGTAGTGGAAAAGAAAAATCAATTGCAGCTGTATTATTTGCAATGTAATCAATTCACTTCTCCATTCTAACTAGAAGAGGCATCCTGAGGAGCTGGGAAAATTACAGTAATCTGATATGTTTGGATCTTTGTTTCCTTGTGAAGACTGATACTCATCTCCTTACATCCACTTCCTTTGAATTTTGTTTAAAGTTCACATAGATAAGGGATACTTGAAGACATCTTGAACATGGATATAATCACCCTGTTCTTTTGACAGTACTTTGTCTTTTTTGGTCTTATTTTGGTTTCACTTTGATTCATTTTCTGTAGACATTATTTGTACCTGAACAGTGTCTAAAATTATGTGTTTAAAGTACTTTATGAAAGGGAAGGAAACAGTAACTTCTCAGTCATTTTTTTTCTGCATAATAAATATTGTTCTATCCAAGATTTGATTCCATTATTAATATTTTAATTAAAAGAAATTTTACTTATTTTTACTAACTAGTAATTCACAAAAAGTGAAGGGCTATAATCTTTATCTGCTGGGCTTCAAGTCTTGCAAATACACATGGAACAATTAAGTGGTTTTTTGACATAATATCTGTATAGGCTCAGAACTGACAGTAATCTTTTCCATTATAAGGATGTGTTAAACCTGAAACTGTTTAAGCAAATGTTTTCATAACCTAATATATCTGTTTAAAAAAACTAGATTTCCTCATGCTTTGAACTTAAAATAGTTTCACAATTCCTTTTTTTCCTTATATAATCATTCTGTTTAGACACATTTGTTATTGTGCAACCATTGTCTATAACATCAGTAGCTCTTCATTCTTCCTAATGTATATTCCCTTTTTTGTATTTATACATGGCAATCCTATTGCCTGTCAGGCTTTCAGCTGGCTAAGCAAGCTCTGTTCTTTGTGTTTAAATTCATCTTCTGTCCCCTCCCAGCCACCCTAATGGCTCTTCACCTTCTGCTTGAGTCTTTCAGTAGAATGACAGTGCAGGGTACAGTTATTAGTCTGTCAAAACATCCTTTTGCAGTCAGAAGATTAAATTGCACGGCACCATTGTTACTGTTACAATTTTGGTTACTCCATTAAGATGCCTCACATTCCATTTGTATTTTTCTTTATGCTTGGCTGGTGTGGTTCAAGGAAATTGCTTCAGTGCTGTTTATTCTACACCTGTTGTAGCCAGATGGAAAAGGGGCAGGACTTAATTTAAAATAGTAGTAGTAGTAATAATGATGATGATGATGATGATAATAATAATAATAATAATAAATTCAACCTGAAATAATAAACTTATTTTGGTTGAAGTGACAAATTCAAATTATATTCTAGTATCATAGAATTTAATCAGTTAAGGAAACCAGTGAAATCTGAGTGCCTAATTGCAATGTGTAGATGCTTTGTCATAGGAGTGCCAATGTGAATTTATACTCCTGAGTGTGCAAATACTCTATAGGATCATTAACTGATGTTTCATTTGTGGGATGTTTTTGCATGGTTTATCATTCACAGTGATAAATTGCATGATATCTTGGTATTGAACCAACAATTTCTGTTCAGGTCCATTCACATGCTGTCTCTATTGTCACAAATACTGAGTTACTGCAGTTGCATTTACTATGTGCAAAGTACTTTGTGAGTGATTTTTTATTTTTCTAAAATAACCTATGCTTAAATTCTTGCTCATATTTTTTAAACTGTTTTAGGGGTCTTTTAATGATATTTAAACATTACCTTTGTTCAACCCCAGTCAGTGTGGTGTAATGAAGCTAATTGTGGTGGAAAGGATTCTTTTATTTTAGTATTTTTAGTTTAAACTGATAATTATGGAAGATACAGTAGTGACAATTTGCTAACAGTATGATATTAGGTGTGCTAAGGTTAATTGTGTTTTTTAACAGAAAGGCCTTAATGGGAAATGCTCCATCATTGCAATAACATTTTCAGGGTTTCTAAAGGGAAAGATTCAGTTGTTATTAATTATATACAATGCTAATGCTATGGTTTTTAAAGGCTTTTTAAACCTACAACATAGTGAAAGCAAGTTATTTAAATGATCGTACTAAATAATATTATACTTTGAAAATTTTACTGCTAAGCTGACACCTCTTGTATTAATAGTGTTCAAAGAGGAACTCAGGATATAAAGAGAACAAAATGAAAAGGTATACAAAGACATAAACCAGGATTTGTTGTCGTGAAGAACAAATAAATGTGTTTTAAATAAAATTTTTAAAGTGTCCTTTTGTTCTACTCAGCTCTTCCTGGTTTCAACTTGAGAGTTCAGAGGGTAGTAAAAATTGCAAAGAGGTTTAGAAAAAACGACTTGAGACAATCCTGAAGTGAGTTCACTTGTTAAGAAATCTTAAAGGGTGATACTGCAGCTGAGGTTGTTTGAGTGATGATGGGGGAAGGAGATGGAGAATGGGAGGAAGAACAAACAGGACTGACTATCAGTGGGAGATAGTTTAGACAAGCTAAAAGGAAAGGTGGCACAGGCAGTTTTTAAAGTCTCTGAAACCAAACATTTTAAGAAAGGAATTGTATAACCACCTCTCTGGACAGATTTGATTCTCTTTGGGGAAGCAGATATGTCCCATCTGCTGTACTTGATGTGCTTTTGTTATGTTTTCTGTGATATTATTTTCCTCTTTCAATATTCCTTGGCTTTTTTTTCCTTTTTGAAGTGAACATTTTTTGATGTGAACAATTTCTAACAACAAAAGTAAAGTGAATCCACTGATGACATCTTAGGAAATAATTGAAATCATCCTTTTTGTGATATGACACATAGGTGTCCTACAAGCCATCCTGAAGGATTGTGGAGGGAAAATAGTAGTGGGGATGAGGAGTGTTTACAATTATCTCTGACATTGTTATGAAGGATCAAGAATTGACAATTTAACAGTTTCATAGAAGCAGTGATTACTACAAAGCAGTTAATGGGCTTCAGAAAAGGAGGATTAAACAGGTCCATTTTCAGCTTTGTAAGTTTCCTGTGAACAGTTTAAAAACAAATGAAATTGGTCTTTTACCAATTGACTCTTCTTTCACTGCCAGTTTGTTGACACTTAGAGCTCTTTGCTCCACAAGGAACGAGAATAGAATTGGTCTAGTACATGGTCTTTAATTGAATTGACTACTTTGCCCTGCTGTTCAGGGAATTGATAAATTGCTACAACCTTCTGTTCTGAAAGTTAGTGGGGGGTTTTTGTCTTTTGTTTTAGGAATAGAAAGAAAGTATGAAAGAATAGTATTCGGAAGTGGTAAGAGATCCCTGAATTTGTTTTGACTAATTATATTATTGCAGTCTTAGTTCTGTGAAATATTTTAGAAATTAATCAGTGGTTACTGTCACTTCTTTTTTGGTTTAATCATGCAGATAAAATAAACTTTCATATTCAATATGCCACTTGTGGTAAAATATAACTATGTGTTTTGAACTTTCAGTAGCAAAATTATTTCTTTGATCTGAAAATATTGCTAAGGAGAATCTTTTTCTTGACCGCTTAATGTGAACATTTGTACATTAATGTTTCTGTAAAATGTAGTTGACCAGCAGACACAAAATGAATGACATTTTGTTACCAAACAGATTAAAGGAAATTCCTGAAGTTATTTAATCAAGAAATTATGACAGTACAAGAAATTATGACAGTAGGTTGTTTTTTTCAACAAAATCAATATTTCTGTTGATAATTGCTAATGGCCCACCCCCTTCTTTTTCACAAATTACCCGAAAAACAAAATCCCCACTTACCAGATTCTGTAAGTTACAGATCATAAATGTAGCATTTTTAAGTCATCTGGATATTTGGGTGCTAGTTTTCAGAAGAGGTTGGGGCATCTGGGTACTCTGAATGACTTTTGTGATATCAGCCATTATTTATCTTCGATTTTATTTCATATCCTGTTATGAATAAATTCTTTACAGCTATTATAAAGCAGTGGAGAAAATTCAAGGGGTTGCTTTCCCTGAAGACATACACTTGGGAAGTGCAAAGGGACCACCCTCATTTGCTTCATAGAGAGAGAAGTTTCAGAGAGCTCTCTGGGTTTGTGTGTCCTCTGGTGCTGAATCCATGGCAGGGTTGTACTGGGGGATTCAGTGCCACACTGCAAAATTTACATAGAGACCTACCTTTATGATTTTTTAATTTATTTTAATCTCAGTATGTAAATAGTTTTTTAGTTATTAGTCAAAACCTTATACAAGTCAGCATAAAACCATGACTTAGTAAGCGATGTAAAGGAGCCTATTCTCAAAGAAGAGAAGCTATGTTATGCTGCTGAAAATGAAGGAATAGCTTTAATTGCTTTTCTCAGTTTCTTATGGTTTCCCCCCCCCCCCCCATTAAGCCCCTACTTATTCTCCCCCTATTACTTACTGTGTAAGTAAACTTTCATCTGTCTTTGCATGAAACAAACATGTTTTCCAGCAAATTTTAAAGTGGGTATTTAATCTGAGGAAAACTGCCCTTGTGCTTTTCTAAGGTAGCAGACATTTTAGGGAGTTAAATGGCAAATATCCAGCTGCTGCAAGGGGTAATATTTGATTAACCTCTGACCAGAAATAACTGTGTCCATCAGGATATACAAAAGCAGTGTTAAACTGTTTCACCGTGCCTCGAAAATCTTTGCTTCACTGGGCTTTTACTGTGCTCTGAGAAGATAAGAATGTTGTTGAAGGAGATTCAGAATTGCACACTAGAACTCAAAAGAGAAACAAAAGCTCTCTGAGGTTAAAGCTAAGAGGTTTCAAGAGAACTAGAGTGGAGACTCCTTCAGGTCTTATGCTGAGGTTGCTCTTGTCCTGAAAAAACTAATGGAAGAAAAGGAAAGACATGGAAACATGTAGAAGAAATTTTATGAGTGTTGATAAGAATTATTATAATTTTATTGATGGCAGTTTTTATAATGAAATATCTTAGAAGTCTAATTTCAACTCTTAAACTTATATATTGGTGAAATTCAGTTTTGGGGTTAGTGAAAGTGCAGCTGTGAGGAAAATTCATGATAAGCAAAAGAGTGCTGTGTTTCTACCAAATGTGACTTTCAAATAGAACATTCTTTTTCTTATGTCCTTGTCTATTTTGGTTTTCATGTATGTTGACAGCTTTACTGCCTAACGGTGTAAACTGTTGCTCTGTTTCATCCTTTTTCTGCAAAGATAGCTGGTATGAAGTGCATATAAAACACCTTGTGAAAAGCCTTGAACTGACCCAAAATTTGTTGCCATCAAAATCAGAGCTAGTATTACTTTTATATAACTGAGTGTAGTATAATATATTTATATACTGAGTGTAGTATATATCAGAATTTTAAATCCTAAATTACCTAATTAGGAGGTAATTTTATTTTTGTTTCAATTTCAGGGGTTGGTACCATTGGGCTCCATCTTGCACAATAGTCAGAGTGATCTATTGGCACCTCAGAGCCTCAAGGAAATTTTCAAAGCAAAGCTTAAGTACTTAAAATTCCATGTTCTAATTCTGTGTTTCTGTAATAACGTGGTCCCATATTTATGTACACATTTATTCCCTCAACGAAGCATTCCAATATTCAGGAACAGGAAGAACAAAGGAATTTTCTGTCTTCATCAGTCTTTTTGCCTTCCAGAACAGAAGTCTCTTTAATCTTCTGAGCAGCAGTTGTAGATGTTTAGTGTAAAAAAATATCCTTTTTGATTATTTTGTTTCCCTTTGAATAATCCCTTGTCTGTACAAACAGAATATTTGTAATGGCTCTGGTTTATTTACACATCATTGTACCGTGTGTAGTTACATATCTACTTTTTCTAATCTGAAGTTACATGCTAAAATCTTCTCAAGAAAAAAACTTTGTAGACTTTGTATTATTTTCCTGCTGTCAAATGAGCCTTTTTCTCTTCCCATTCCATCAACAGTCTCACTTCCAACCATTTTCTTTAGAGAGTTCCCCTTTCACACAAGCAAAGGCTGTTAAACATGAACATCTTTTTAGTATTATTCCATTCATAAGAATAACTGTGATGCCCTCCTTTCCTGAATCAAACCTGTAAACAGTCAAGAAAAGGAAATTATTTCCTCTTTCTCAGCTTTTTTCCCTGTTAGGAATCCAAGCTGCCTTTCAGCAGCTGCTGTTCTGGGTGGTGCCCACACGTCAGCAGTGCTGCTCTGCAGGGTGTGCCAGGTACAGCATCCACAGCATCTGCTGCTTTGGCTTCTGCTGGAGCAGCATTGGAATGCTGGGGTTTTTTCTGTTCCTCCCCCTTAAAGGGATTTTTTTTCTCTTCCTTTTAAAGGGATTTTTTAATCTTGTTATTTAGAATTGAGTAGAAGTTCTTTCGCTTGGGAAATGTGTAATTCAAACCTTTTAACTCAGCTTTTAAAAGCATTATTGTATGTTTTTGTAGAAAATCTAGCTTTAGCATTAGAGATCTGTTAATTTAGGGTTATTTCTTCCTGTCTCTTGTGTATTTTGTTTTCAAACCCATATCATTGACTTAGTATTTATGTCACAATGTAACCAAATTCTTCCTCTGGTTGGGGGCTCTGATAAGTAGCCTGAATATTGCATATTGATTACTCACAGATCACTTTATATGTGATCTCCTTATTTTTGCTTTGTGATGCTGCAGAAGGTCTATTATCTTTTATAAAGGGTTGAGTGCAGTTAATAGAAAAAAATGGTCTATGGAATTATTGTTCTTTTTATTCTCTCAAGAAAAAAGATAGTTGATGTTTGTTCAGTTGGAAAAAACGAAACTGTATGGATTTAGGAAGCTTATAAGACATTTTGAGAAAATGCTTATCTACTGGCCTTGTATGAGACATGTCTGCCAGAAAAATTAGATTCATATGACACTAAAAGTATACATTTAGAACTGGTTTTCCTCATCACACAACCATAAAAATTGGCTGCAAAGTAGCATCAGTTTTCTGCAATAGGAATTTGCTAATCCTTCTTTCACCATAACCAGATTTCATGTAGTTACAAAAAAGATTTAACTGTAAGGCTGAACTAATTTTTTACAAGGACTGCATCAGTATTCAAATAAACTTGTTCAACAATATTAAATCTATTTTATTTAATACCTTCCCCTTGCCTATTCTATTGTACTAGAAATAAAATATGTCAGGAAATTGGTGGTAGGCTTAGGAAGATAATAAATTGAGAAGAGATAAACTGAGTGGCAGATACAGATATCTCAATCTGAATATGGCCTGGTAGTACATTTTCCTGATGCCATTTACTTTTCATTTATATATGTAAGTATATATATATATGTATATATAAATATGTAAGGAGTATATTCCTTTACATAATTATTTCCATACATATCCATATTCATTTCCCTGTACAAGTCAGAATTACCTCAGTGTCAGAGCAGTAGATTGTAACAGTTCTATTAGTCCAAAGGTAAAGTTAGGTCTGTCCATTTGGGTTGTCCCTATGGAACACTTTGTTAGTGAAATAATAATTTGTGGAAAAGTGCTGTGATGTTTTATGGACTCATCTGGATAATGAGACAGCAAGTTCTTTGGGGACACAAAGCCAGGAGGAGGCTGAGCTATGCCAAGGGGCTGTGCTGCCATCCTGGAGGGGCTGGAGAAATGGGCTGACAGGAGCCTCATGGAGCTCAGCAAAGGGAACTGCAAAATCTTGCACCTGGGGAGGAAAAGCCATGCGCCAGCAACGTGCTCTGCAAAGGGAAAGGTGACCTGGGCTGAGTTAGGCAGGGTGCTGCCAGCAGGTCAAGGGAGGTGGCCCAGGGGCAGAATTTATACTGTTTTCATGGCAATTTTTAATTTTTTAGTGAATATTGCAGCATAAAATTCTAGCTAAGTTGCCAGATTAATTATTTTAATCGACCTTTATAGCTTTAGTGTAAGTACAGCCATGTAATTAGCAAATGACAGTTTCTGATAGGTTTATCCTGATTTTTATCATTCTTTTATTTGTGAAAATGTGTTAAGTACAGCTTCTCATAGCTTAGTTTTTACTGTTCATCTGACTTGAAGTAAAGACCAGGAAGTACAACATAGCAAAAGTGGGGAATAAAACAGGTGACATTTTGGTGTATGTTTGCATGGTTCCTTAGAGTGTCCTTTCATTGTGCTTTCATTCAGTGCTGGAAGATCTCAAAAGCAAAAAGATCAGAGAACTCTGTAAGATCTCTGAGTGATAGTCACATGATAAAAATATCTAAATTTCAAACATAAGTATCCATCACTTCTGAAGAGCAGTAGTTGTAGCTGTATCTTTGACAAGGATAAGTCCATGTCAGTATGGCCTGGTGTATAAATTATGGAGTGCATTTCTAGCTCAGTTTATTTGCAAAGGGAGAATTATTTTCAATTCTAGAAACTTATGTTGTAGAGTTAATTGGCGTGGATAGCAGATTTAATTTTATTAACATTTGCTTGTGTGGTTCCTAATATTGTTCAGTTCTGCCTTTGGGAAAAAAAAAGCATGCCAACCCCCCTCCCCAAAACTACTGTAGCTTAAATATTAGTAACTTAAGAAACTTAAATACTTTGCATTCTTATGCAATAGTCTACTAATCAACATTTATATATCACAGCTAAAATTAAATTAAATTAGATTGAAACTAAATTACAAGGTCCTGAGTAAATTGGATTTGGTAATTTACTACTGAGTCAATCTGCAACTGATGTCATAATTTAGATTTGCCTCTTATGTGAGAATGATGCCAAGAATTATTCTTCCCTTTGCAGTTTCAATTTGTGAGCATGAAGAATAATGATCATGCTTGAAGTACAAAACTAGTAACTGGCCAGATGTTAATAATGAATTTGTAAAGATGCCATTGCAGGTCTGTCAGCTCATCTTTTCTTGAGCTTGAGAGACAAAGCTGGGACTCGGTTACTCTCAAGAATGCTCAAAGAGGTGTCTTATGGTTTGTGTACATAAACCAGACAGGAGCCAAGATGAAGGAGAAATGTTGCAGATGGCATATTTAGCTGTATTTATAATCACTGGGTTTTTATGCATTGAACGCTGCCTTAAGAGTTTTAAGGAATTTTGGTTTTTGACCACTGACCTGTTTCTCATTTGTCACCCTAAGTTCTGACAACTGGCTTGCTTCCAGAATGTGTGGGAAATAATTTTTATAGCAGGTATTTGAGGATGAGGTCCATATCAACTTATATTTCCCTTTTAGTTAGCTTTCAAAATGTAAATTTCGTTTTTTGAGTCCTAGAAAGGGATGGATTGACATGATTTCCTACTCTCAGACATAAATCAGGAGACTGTTTTATTACATAATAGTGTGGCTTGCATAAATGCATTCCATTTATGGAACCTCTTACATATTTAGGGAAATTTCATAATATGCCATATTACTGTGAGTTGTTCTTCCCAGCTGGAACAACGGCCTTGGGCATGAAGCCACACAGTTGGGCAAAATAATGGCATCATTTTATAGCTTGATAATGGCACCATTAGCACAAGATATTATCATATCACCTTTTTATGGATACTTATACTTTAAACCAAGCTCAGTTATATGACATAAGTGCAGCATTGGAACAGACTTCAAAAAATAAAGGTGCAATTTTTCTTTCAACAAGTTAAATATTGTAACATTTATGTAGCTATTATCTTTATTCTTTATAAAACAGTGAGCTTCTCCTTTGGATGTCTAATAGAAAAATATATATAAACCCAGCAATTTTGCATCTGAAATAGGTACTCAGGTGTAAGGTGTTTCTTGACCCATCAAGTGAGACTTTTACTCCCAGACAGATGGATTAGAGCTCTGCTCTTGGCCAAATTGATGCAGTTTCTCATTCTTCCAGTCTGATGGAGCTGCTAGTGCTTTGGAGATTATACAAAGTGCAGATTTAAAAAGTTAATTTTAAGTGTTCCAGAACTGAGGTTTTTAACTCTAGTCTCAGTTTGTAATTGTTGATGTGCTTACAGACTGCAGCCTCATCTTTGAACTCAGGCTTTGCTCCTCAAAGCAAATCTCCAATTATAATTAAAATGTGCAAGACCTACTCTCAGAAAATCAGCTTTTTATGACAGTCCAATCCACAGCAGTAAAGATTCCTGAGAGATTTTCTGTTCTTTAGTAGATCATTTTTGCCTATGGATGAACTACAAGTACTTAGACGTAATAATATTTAGTAGGATAAAAGTCTGAAACTGGGAATATCAGTTATCTACGGGAAACACATCAGGTTTTGAGTATTTTTAAGAGTGTATTATGCAATTTTATTACAATTTATTCAAATATTTTTCTTATCTGTTCAAAGTTTGGATCCCAAACAATATATTAATTGTTCTTAAATACTTGATCTTGGAATTTGTCAGCAGTTTGAGTTTTAAGTAGGAAACACATTCATGCTAAATTATGTTGAAAAAATTATGGAAAATTATTAAGGTTTTCCCTCAGTTTGAGAGTTTCAATTGCCTTTCACTTCCATTGAAATTCTTACATTTCATACCAACATCTTTAAGGGGTGTTCAGATGAAATATTGGTCTAATGTCTTCGCCCATGAAACAGATCAAAACCTATCAACCTTCAATAAAGAAGAGGTTGACCTGAAATTGCCCTGGAGTTCTGGTATCTTTGATTCCTATCAGGTTTTTAAATTGTGGCACAACAAATATTTGGTGACCTTGAAAAGTCACTAAAACCTATGGATAGTATTTCATTAGATAAGATGTAAGGGAAAATAAGGAGAATTTCTTCATTGCATAGGAAAAAGGCATCAGGAATGTTTATGGTAGAGACTTGATTGAATGTTGGCATTAAGATTTTTCATCACAGTAAAGAAAAAGTTAATAAATAGTAAAAAATTAATAAAATAAATACTATAGCAGACAGCAATTTGTATTTTATATAGTTTTTAGTGAAAAGATTGGGAAAACAGAGATTTTTTTTGTAATACATTCATTAAGCTTCAATTTCAGAACACTTAAAATCTCTCAGCTGGTTAATTTTGGAAGCATATTAAGCAGATTTGAACAATTGGTTTTGTTTTTTTTTAAGACCAGGATTGGAAATGTAGCAATTAAGAATGAATAAACTTTTTTTTTGAAAGATCGTTTAAAAACTGTAATAACTCTGGCTTATTATTGTACTATCTCACACAGTGGTTGAGGCTGGAAGGAAGCTCTGGAAGATGAAATGAATGGCATTGTCCAAAGATAGAATCATTGAGTAGATAACACTTCTCAGTGCAGTTCTTCAGGCCAGTAATGAAAAGGCAGAGAAGTGCTCTTCACCAACTATAAACATTAGACTGGTGCTACTGTAATAGTGTGCTGCAGTGAATATATAGCTTATATTAAATCAAAGTGTTTGTCATCATTACCAGAATCAGGGCATTTATCTCAGGAACTCTTGGTGTAGCAAATTTTGAGTGTCTGTCAGTTGCTACCTTTTTTCTTTCCTTGTGATATAAACAGACATTTGCAAGATGTAATTTAAGCTTTAAAATTAAGAAAAAGCATAATACTGTCTGGTACAATGCATTGAACTAGATAGCATTTGTTGTTTCAAGTAAGCACTTTTAGGCTTGCCAGCCTTGGAACAATGGAGAGGAAATTAAATCTTTCAGAAATCCTTTTTCTGTCTTTTCTTCCTTTACTGACACAGAGGACTAATAACCTGTACTAACACCCGTGAGATGGGAAATAATCATGCTTATTCTGGAATCACAGAATGACTGGAGTTGGAAAGGACCATCTGGAGATTGTCTGACCCCTCAAAGCAGGGTCAGCTGGAGCAAGTTGTCCAGGGCTTTGTTGAGTCAGGTTTTGAATATCTCCAAGGATTAAGGATCAATACCCAACCTGTCTGAGCAGCCTGCTGCAATCTTTGATCCTCCTTGCTGTAAAAAATATTTCTTATGTTTAAATGGAGTTTCCTGCCTTTCACTTTGAATGGGTTTAGGTTGAAGTTTAAAAAGACAATTGGTACATAAACCACTTTTAACTTAGTGTTTTTTAAAAAAAATCTTGCTGAGAATGATTTGTATTGAAAGAGTTTTGCAGTATAGAATACCTCATTTGTGGATATCACTTGTAACCCTTGAATATTGTTGTGTGGTTTCCTTGTACTGTTTCCCACCAGGCCTAAGTCAAGATTTCAGTAAACAACATAAATCAGCATTAAGCCCTCTACAGATGCATAAAATAATTGCAAAAACCCCTTACTTGCAGCTAGAAACCAATTAAGCATTCGTTCTCAGAAATAATAAATATACAGATCTATATTTTTTATATGTATGTTCTTGTCTCAGTGAAAACCATGAGTGTGTTCTCATTTGGAAAAAGGGGTGTTGGAATGGTCTGGGGAATTTCTGTAATCATTGAGGAGAAAAAACAATGCTTCTTTTTGACTGTGGTCATTGCATTTAGGTGAAGACATCTTTCTGCTGTATTTTTGTCCCAGAAAACATACTGAAAATCTTTCCTGGAATACTCTGAGGATATTTCTTACAAATGACTGTTGGCAAGATAGATACCTTTAAAATCTTTATGTGAGAAGTTCACCCTGCAGGGAGTAAAGAGTATGATTTTAATTTCTTAACTTCACTTTTTCAACACCTTCCTGCACTTGGAGCCAGTTAGTAAGAATTGTCTTTTAAAGTATTTGTTCCTCTGTGCCCTGCACATAGCTCTCTTAAAAACGCCTGGTCAGGCTTATAGAGTGAAATAATTGGAGTTTGTCAAATATGATGATTTTGTGGGTAAAGTTTTGGAGAAAAATTGTTTTAGTTTCTAAAACTTTGCAGAAAAAACATTTCAGAGTTAAACCAAGTGTTCACGTATTTTTTTTGTTTTGTTTTTAAGCAGAACCTTTTTACTTTTTTTTCAAATTTTAGGAAAGTAATTTTTCCTTTAAAGGTTTATCAAAACTATTTTATGGTTCTTTGGGCCAGCTCATCCAATTTTTTAAAACTGGTAGCTATGGGAGAAAATAGAGACCTCAAATTTCCTAGCTCTCTGCAGAACCCCCCATATTTTATTTGAAATTTTGTCTAAAATTATTGTGAATAATTGATGTTTTTATAAGTAATTTCTTCTGTTTCCTTTGGGGATGTCTGAAAACACGGGTACTTTTTTATGTGTCTTTCCCTCAGCTGGTAAATTCTGGGATCATGTCCCTTGTTCTCTTATTAAAAACTCTTTTGGACACTGTTTTTAAAAGCAGTCTTTGAGCCCACAGCTGTCCATGCAGGACATGCAGAGCTATGTTCTATAGCTTTTATTGTTTAGGAAACAAAGTTTTTGTTAGAGGATTTCCTTGAATTTGCCAGATTGCACTTGGAAATGTTTCCTTAGTTAAAAGAAGAAATCATTTTTCTGAGGTGTAGAGGAAGGCTGGAAGATACCTGATCTTTACTAGACTTACCCTTCTAAATAAATTTCTTACTTATTGCCTTACTCCCCTGCCATATAGATTCAGAACAGCAAATGAGGCATTTCAGAATTCCAAAGTGAATGTTTGTGAAACAGAAACTGAGTTTATCTTTCTGAATGTGAGTTTTTTGCACGTAGGATCTTTGCCCTGACTCATATACTTGTTTTGCCAGAAGATGATATTCACTATTTTGAGATCAAATTCATCTATGCAGATACCCTCTCTCTTCCCACTCAAATGAAAAAAAATCTTGATAGCTGAACAATCACCCCCAAATGCAGATCTTAACATTTCTGCCCTAAGCTGGTATGAAGTACTGACCATGAGAAAGGAAAAGGCACAACCTATGTCTTGACAGAGTGCAGGCCAGCATCATAATTACGTAGGGCTCTTGAAAAGTATTTCCATTTTCCTCTCTGAAGGCATGAGTGCTCTAGTTGCAAAAGTGTTTATTTTCTTTGGATTTTGATTTTGTTAAAGCTGTTCAACAGACAAATGGTTATTGTGGATTTACACAAGCCTGATTAAACAGTTAGAGCTTCTGGAAATTATACTGGAAAATCCAGTTTTTAAAAAGTGAGAATAAAAACTACACTCAGTGCTGACAACTTTAAATATTTGTTTTCTTTTCAACAATAGGGCCTGTATGAATCAAAATAAATCTGACTGAAGTTCCTTGCTGCTTGTCCATGAGCTCATTCTGAGCTTTGCAGGGAGCCTCCAGATCACAGTTCTAGGTGGTGCATTCATTCATTTCACTCTCATTTCTACATTTCAATTTCAAAACTTTTGGTACAAATGCTGTAGTTTCCTGGGAATGACTGTTGCCAGTTCATATCAGTGTAGTCCAGCATGTCATTGCCAAAAAGGCAGCATGGGCTTGTTTCTAGGAAAACAGCTTCAGCTGAGCAGGCCCTGCTCTTCGGTTTCACAACATTCTGAGTCCTCCTGAAACCCAGTTACTCATCCACCTTTCCCAACCTAATTCCTGCAAGTTGTTAAAAAGGTTTCTGCCATTTCCATTACACATTTCTCTGCACTTTTTTACAAATACTCTTCTGACTGTGACAGCATATCCTCAGTGATATGTCAGTGATCCATCATCCTGACTCTACAGAATGTACTATGAGGGTGAGTGAAGTCTCAAGCTGACAGTTGTATCTGCTTTTTTTTTTTCAAATTCATTACAGCTTGAACTATAATAGCAGTTTCAAGGGATCGATAAAAGTTAACTGAAAGAGAGTAAAATTAACATTAAAAAATTGAATCACAATTTATTCTGTTAATCCTCAGAATTTAATATTTTGTAAAAGTCTCAGTTCTCACTTTCTGCATTTTTATCACCTCTTCAAGGAGAAACATAGAACTATTTTCTTGCTTATATGTTATATAGTTTCTTGGTATGCTGCATGCTTTTTAGGTTAGTCAACCACTTCCCCTTTATTTGAAAGAATTAGTATTTTAACGTTAGTGTGGTCTCTTGTTCTTTCAGCAGAAAATCTGTTAGAATGTTCTTGCCCTTGTATAGATAAGTAAACATCATGCCTTACATCTAAACCCCCACACTTCTCCTCCAGTGGAATAAACATTCAATACAGAGAACTTAATCTGTCTTGGAGTTTTTTCCTCATACTTTTTTATGTTGGCTCTTCTAAATTATATCAGTTATTATATGTCCTCTTCATTGTCATGCATATGTAAACCCCACTCCCTTACCCTTCTTTGCATGCTTTGGTTTTCTTTTCTTTGAGATGTGGATCTTCAGTAAAAGATTGAAGTAATAGAGCTGAAGACCATTTTTTTCTGTAGAGTTTAAAGAGATTTTGGTGTCTTCCATTGTCATAATTTCTCAATGATGATCAAAAAGATTAACTTGGGCACACACAGTCTTGAAAATGCTTATCTGACTTCTCTTTTGTCTAGTCTTTAATAAGAGGCTGGACTAAGCATTTAAATTTCTTGTCTTAGTATTCTGCACTGAAATTCTGGTTTCTCTGAAGCCAAAAGGAAGACAGTAGGTATTTACCACTGATAGTAATGTAATCAGTACTCACCTGTGGAGAAAAAAGTGAGACTTTAAAAAATTTTATCTGTATTCTATCAGAGAGCTGTTCACAGGATGAACAAAATTCAGGTATTTGTGCTGTGGGTAACTGCTGGAATGCAGATTCCTTCCTCTTTTCAGAAGTAATTGCATTAAATATGCTCACAGTGACTTCTCTCATTGTAGCAGTGCTATGTACATCAAGGAATTAGAGCCTCTGTCTTTCATGGCCTTATCAAAAGGTGAGGAGGAGAACAAGAAAATGCATCAATGAATTCCTCTGCTGACTGAGACTGCTGCTTTTTGGTTGTTTTAGACATTAGAGAGGGGAATCACCGAGCACCACGCAACAGATCAGAAAGTGTAATTTCTACAAAGTGGTATTATATACATAAATCTTCTGAAAGACAGATACCTCTGGGATATCGTGGGCCAGAGACTCCTGTGTAATCCATTACCCATGCCGATATAAACCTTTGATTTGTGGGTTTAAACCTGAGGCTGAGTAACCTCATAAATATGCTAATCCACAGTAATCAAGAAAAGTGCCATTGCAAATACAAAATTTTTTATTTCACAGCTCCAACAGCTTTATAGCATGCTCTACATTTATAACAATAAACTTTGGGAAATTACTCTCTTCATGTTTAAGAAAATGCTTTGCCCTTTTCTTGTCATCTCACAATGGGTTTTGCATACATTATTTTGAATGGCATGATCTTTATGCAAAATTCAGGGCATGTTTTGCCTTCTCTAACCAAGTATTTGATTTCTAAAATGAACAAAACATTGCATAAGTTTTAACAATTCAGCTTTTGTAGCCTTATAAAAATTTTATTATCATTTTTATTAGGCTGGAGACCAGCCAGTTGGTTAACTGGTAGATTGTCTAGCAAAACCAGCTCTACTGTAGATGTAAGAAATAAAAAACTTAGAGAAATTTGGAAAAAATCTTATCGTTTTAGCAGCACATTTTCCGTCTCTGATATATCTGTTATACACATAGGCATGAATGGTAAATGCCATGAACATCATATTAAGTTCTGCAGTCATTCAAATAGCTCAGTATAAAGTTATTAATTTATTTAGGAAAGGTGAAAAATGTCTTGCATGCAGGACATTTTTCTGTTTATAAACTTCAGAATGAAAGGAGAAATGGAATCTGCACCTTGGGAGATTCAGATTGAACCTTAGAAAAAATTCATTGTGTTTGCAATTGTGTGTTGAAACAAATTTTCTGGACTGGCTGTGGAATGCTCACTCTTGGAGGTTTACAAAACTTACCCTGGAAAGGGCACTGTGGCCTGATCTGGGGCTGACAGTAGCCTGGCTTTGAGTGGGAAGTTGAACAACCTCAGTTTGTGATGTTCCTCCCCATTTCTGTGGCTCTGTGATGATCAGAGCACTTTCCGTAACAGGTGCAGCTTTCCTAATGGGAAACTCCTTAATTTATCAAGTCATAATAAGATGTCAGAAGAAGGCATACTAAGAAGGCTGAAACGTGGGGTTGAAAGGAAAATTCAATTCTAGCAAGTGACAAAAAATGGCTTTTCCTTAATGTAGCTTGACAAACAAAACCATATTGTCATGCAATGCTTCTCTTTGTAGTAGAATTTAATCATTCAACTCTTCCTGACAAATTCTCTCACCTCATTCCCTTCACTTCTGTTTCTAATTTTTCTTCCTGTCCATTTAATCTAGGCAGGCTTTTAAAAATCAGAGTTTTGAAAGATGTTGTCTAGAAATCTGCTGTTTCACACAGTTTGTAGGATAACTCAATCCTGCAAAGATTTATGTCTAAAATTACTTTCCAGTACTATAGGTCTTTGTGCCAATTACTTTTAATCTTTTTTTTTTTAATTTAATTTTGAAACATGTAATTTGTCTCTTGTCTATGTCTCTTAATTTTCTTCCATTCTTTCATTGACTTCAATATTCAATATTTCAATTTCTTAATAATGTCCATATGAATCATTATGAAAATGCTTTGCATGTTGAGTAAAACTGTAAGTTAAATAACAGTTCCCTCCCCCACATTCTCTCCTTCACTTCCTGGAGTTTATTAATGTTGGGTTTTTCTGTGTGCTATGTCTTTCTTCATATGTGTACACAAGCACAGAATTGAATAAAGAAGTGGAATATGCATATTGAATTTAATAGATAAAGTGCCTTTTAGGTAGGAAAAAAGTTCAGCTGTTATAACCTTATTTAGGAGTGTCTTTCATCTTACTTGAATACAAAACTAGATTGTCTTTCAGCCTCTGATGACTCTGAATAGTGGAAATAATATCCTGTAATTATTACATTTTTTGAGAAATGAAGGGGTGTATATTTTGATAATGTAATGTGTGCCAGCATAAGAGACAGGGCTGCAGCATGCAGAGATAATCTGAGGAAGCTGTTTATCAAATCTTGATGTGAAGTCTGAATTTCTATGTTATCTTTCATTTTCTGTTTATGTTATCAGTATGAAAGTTTCTTTATCACTAAATCTTATCATCTGGGAGGACTGTTTGTCAACATCAGACTGAATTCTTTACAGGCATTAACACAGCAGAAGGAAGTAGGATTCTGCAACAGCCACTTAGCTTCATATTGCTTCTCAGATCTTTTAATCCCAACAATAAATATTGCTTTTGCCTATTTTATCATTACAATGTTTTACAGAAATACCCAGTGAGTAATTACAAACCATGGGAGAAATTTATCTCACCTAATATTATTTATTCTAAGTTTGACATTAGGTCTATAATCTAAACTAATCACAGAATCCCAGTGTTGGTAGTGGAGAGAAATGGCAGCTCCGTAGGGCAATTCCTTCCAATTTATGAGAGTTCCACATCTATTTTAGAGTCACCTATGAAGTGCCTTCCTATCTCTGCTGATGATTGTAAGTTAGCTGACTAATTTAGATGAGGTTCACACATGGGATGAGATCAGATATACTCCACATGGGAAAATTCAGATACATTTCAAAATTTCTTGCGTTCTAGGAAAGCCAGTATATGGAATAAATGTGTGGCACTTTTAGCCAGCAAGAGTTTAATGTTTCTCTTATTTAGACATAATTATTTAGATGTAATTTGTTGGTAATCTTGTCCTTTCTTTACCATGTTCTCTTGGAATTTCTGTTTTCCAAGGGAAAAGAAATTTTGTGTTTTGCCTGTTAAATATTTCTATTGGGAAATGGACAATTTCCTACCATCCATCTCTCACTTTGGCAGGCCACTCTTCATAGCTGAAGTCCAATGGGAAGGAAGAGTCAGAACCATTTTTACTCTCTCTAATATCCCGGTATATAATTGTACTTATAATTGTATTTATATTTAAATGAAGAAATCAGAGTGTCCTTTCATTTGTAACTACTGGTTATTCAGTAGTCATGTATTCACTGAGTTTGAGGATATCCATCGGTACCATTCCCCACCCCAAAATTATTGTGTAATACTTTAAAGACATTATAATGTCTTTAAAACAGTTTATACTTGGGTCTTTGCAGTCATGTTTCTGCAGAGTAGATATCTAAACTTCACTTTGTACAGTGACATGTAAATGTAAGAATTTATATGTTTAAATTTTCTAACATCCTCATTCCATATTATCGCAGTGTTTGATCTTCTACATTTTCCTTATTAAAAAAATTTTTGTGTATACACAAAAAAAAAAAAAATTGTGTATACACAGAAATGTAGCAATCTACACAATTTTTCTCAGCTGACTTTCATATTTTTTGTCTGAAGTTGTCTCGGTAAGAAGGTGTCCCTCAAGGAAGTATGAAAGATGTTGGACACCAAAATGTCAGCCTTTATGTTCAGTCAGTATCCATTTCTTCTGCTTCAGTACATACCTAGCACCAGTGTGGGAGGGTATAATAGTTTTATCCAAGAAGAAATTAAATTATGGTTTTCATGATACTGAAGGAAGTAATAATTCTGCAGGGTTTAAGTCTGCATAATCAACACAGTGCAGGCAGTTTAGTTTGGGTTATGTCTGACCTTATTGCATTATGTTTCAAGGTTTAATAATTAGACCTTCTATCAGAGTTTTGCCATGTATTTATTTTAGTTTCTCTTATTTGTTCATTTTTAATTTGTTAACAGTGGAAGATGGAGAAATTGTATTAACGGAAGTATTTGTTCATGGTTTGAGAGCCTGAGCAGATAGGAGTTTGCTTTAGTGGGTAATGTCATGAAATGGAGCAGAGATTATAATTGCTTTTTGTGTACATTATTTGAATATATGGAACATTTTGTGGATTAGGTTCTTGTTTTCTGCAAATATGCAATTTGGATTTAGTTCCTAGTTTTCCTTTTCCTTTTGCACAATTGGTAGTCTTGGAATTGTGGAGATGGCTTTTTGACCCTATATCTTTAAACTAAAACACAAAGTTCTAAGGGCAGACTAGCTATTTCCATATGAAAGTTCTCCCTGAGTTAGACTGTCAAGATTGTCTCATTTTTGTCATGGAACAGATCTTGACCTATTGTTCTGTAGGACTCTATTGCTGCTAGATGTGATAGTCAAGGTAAAGATGAACTGGAGCAATGGGAAAAAATGAATCCATTCCTGCAGGCATTAACTTCTGAAGGCCGGAAAAATCTTTGTTCAGAAGTTGTTCCTCTTTGAACAAACCTATTCCATCCATCATTATTCAGTGTAAAGTGTATTTCCTATATCATGTGTGTAGCCAAAACATGAAAAGTTAAGAAGTACCTGAAATGTTGATTGCAGTGCATCCTTGTGTCGGTGCTCTCTGGCATATTCTGCTGCTTATCTCACTTTTGAATCCTTAATTGCTAAAAAGGATTTTCCAGCAGTCACAATGCCTTGTCTTCCAATTTGTCCAGTATTGTTAAAAAAGTTTGTTTGCTTGCTTTTTAAAAAACGTATTTTTCACAAACTTTAATGTGGCAGAAGAAAAAGATAGATATGTCTTGTTTGTTGGAAGAATCCCCACAGTTCGTTTATCACTCATCAGCCTTTTCTTCATAGGCTTTTCTATCACCTAAGATGTTGAGCTGGATCACATGTATATGTGTATATGTAAACCCCACATTTGGCTTTGGAATCTTTTAATTCTGTTGCAGTTTTCTACATTTAATCTGTAGTATATTGGTGTTATGTTGATCTGATGGAATACAATTGCAGTTCACAACAACAACAATAGCAGTAATGATAATAATAGCAATAACTCATCAAAGGTATCCTTTACTATTAAAAAATATGTTCCACACAGTACTTGGTTCTGTCCACGGGAAATGATTGAAAGGATATTTCTCTTCTTCCTTATTTATAACAGGTAATGTTTGTAAGATCCACAAAGATTTTAGATGTTTTGGGGAAACTGAAAACTTATTAAGGTACGATACAAATTAACAAAGGAGATATTTGGCTCCAGTATCCTTAAGTCCAAAGTGAAAACCTTGGGTTGAAAGAACTTTTCTTGTCCCTTATCTATATAGGCACGAGCAAAAAGACAATTGCATTCATATCTATATAAAACCCCAAAGGAAATAAATCATTTTAATTGTATTATGGTTCTTTGTATCAGTCCTAGGTTCATGACATTTACTTGCGTCTTTGTGGTCTCCTTATAATTAAAATATGTATTCTTTTTGTTAATATTCTGTGTTGAAATTAGTCAAAGATGCATGATACTGTTCAGAAAATACTGTAGTTCATCTTTTAAACATGAATTTCAGTGTAATCATTAGAAGATGTTTGGTTAAAATTGAAAATTACTTTTGGGATGAAACTTTCTAACTGTGTTTCTGCTTTTAAGTATGAGTACGTTTAGAAAAATCCCATACAACCAAGCAAGCAAGTCCCACAGGCAGAAGTTCTTCCATAAATTTGCAAACATGGACCCCAGCAGTAGAACTTTGCCCTTATCTTGAGTAGATGATTAGATTAATAGAAGTTGGAAATTCCTTTTGTGTCCATTCTTGTGCAAAAACTTTATGTCCCTGAGCTTTGGACTATGCAAAGTCCAAAGACTATCATTTAACTATTGCTAATGATATAAAATCATTGAAATGTTGTAAATCTGCTTACTTCACTTTTGTTGTGTGTTGGAAAAGAGAAATAGAGGCACTATAGTTTCTTAAAAAAGTTTAAGATGAAACTTTCCTGGTATGATTGTGATCATATTGCAGGGTTTGATTGCAGACTGGAATTGTTTCTAGACTCACAGGGGCCATTAAGAAATTCTGACACCTTGAATGAAAATAATTGTAGTAATGCAAAATCAAAATGCTCCTTCAACAAAGAGCATTTCAACAGGTCACAAAAGGTGAACTCTATCAAAACTGGCATGTTTTTTTCTCCTTGTGCTAGTTCATTGCCTAAAGTATGGTACTTGTAAAAAACATAATGAAAACACCAGGAGTGAATTTGAGTGCTAAATGGAATTTGAAGTAAATCCAAGCAGTATTTAAAATTAAAAAAAATTAATTTGGAAAGCTTTCATTTTGTTCAAGCTGTACTTAAACAATAGTTTATGCTTGGGATGCACTTTATGCTGGGCCAAAGTCTTCTGGTCTTTTCTCAGATATTATCTTTTAGGTAATTGATCTGTTCAGCTGTGTTTGGCTGGCACAAGGCACAGTAACACTATTACTACCAAAATTTGCATTCTAGCTTTGGTCTAAAATAAAAATCAAATAAAATAAATTTTAAAAATATAAATTCTTCGGTATCATGAATTATAATTTCAAAAGTTCACAAATAAGCTATGAAAGGGATTCAGAGTAATTTGGTTTAATTACTAGTCAAGATCAGATCTTAAATGCACCAGGATTTCTAAACCCAACAATTACTTGAAAAGAGTGTAAATATAGTTAGATAAACACTTTGTACAATTCAAAGTAGAAGGTTCTCTGTATCTTTAGTTTGATAAATATAGACTGAAAAACTGAGCAAGACAGGGACTTATGGATATTTGTAGATATAACATAAATATTAAATACTGTTCTTAACATTAGCAAAAATTACTTACAAAAATAATTATAGCCTGTATTGCATGCAAGTGTGAGTGTCTCTATGCTGTCTTAGAGATAATTCTTAAATATTCACAAAAATTACAGCAAGGAGCTGAACTAATGCATGTTCTGGTGAGGCTATAAAAATGTAGCCCAAAAGAATATTTATTACTTTGTCTTTAAAGTAATATGCTTTGAAACTGTTTTATTATGCACTGGATTTATCTATTATAAAAATTAAATTAACATATGCATTAATTTTAATATTATACAATTAAAATATTTTAAATGCATTAATTTTAAGCTCTATATGTTTTTTGTCTTCTCTAAAACCTTGTTTCAGTGTTTTTATTAAAATGGAAGATGGTGTTGGTTAAAACAGTTGACTATAAACAAGACAATTAATATGATTTCCTAATATTTTTCCTAATATTTTTATTCTTCATAGTAAGTGGATATTTCTATTAAGTTTACTTCAGTAAAAGTATTATATTCCATCGTTTGTGTTTTGATACCAGCAAGGATATGGGAATTAGGTGCTCATCTCACTTTATCATAAGTGCAGGTGTGTGCAGACTAGACTGAAATTACACTTGAAAGTAATAATTCATGGAGCCATAAAGCCCTCGCCTAAAAAGAGCTGTTGAGTCTGAAAATGTTGTAATTTACTTCTGTTTTATTTGCAGATTGCCTTCTCACAGCATAATACTATCATGGATCTGGTGCAGTTCTTTGTCACCTTCTTCAGGTAAATTGCTTTTTTTGTCTTCTGACTGAAATCCTGATGACTCTTTGCCATCAAACCAGTATCTTAACCAGCTTCTGAATCTTGAGAAATGCCTGAAATGAGGCCATCAAACTGTGGTCCCTAATTTGCACCAGTGGAGGATCCAGGCCAGTTAAAGGCAGCTGCTGGAATCTTGCACTGTATAATTGTGTATTTCATATTCAGTGGTACAGTCCTCACACCTCATGAAGATTAGCTGGGTTTGTACCATGAATTACAGTGATTAAGAAAAGCCAGCTAAACTCGAATTCATGTGTGTGATTTTTCTTAAAAAACTTTTATGGAATTATTTAAAATGATGGCTCTATTCAATAGCTTGTTATTTTTAACAAAACACAGCATGTCACTACTAATGCTTTCATGTGTCAGAGATTGATTGTGAAGCTGATGCCTGAGATTTGGTTATGGCAGCAATGCAGGGATGGGCTGCAACTGCAAATGAACAACTATTCTAGAATGTGAACAAAACTCCACTGAAAGGCTTCTTAAATGTTCAGCTATCGTATAAAATGTCACAAACTTGAATATACACAGATTAGTTACAGTGCTTTGAAATCTTGCTGTGAAGATATTTCCCAATAACCATGAACTGTACACAAAATATGAACAGTGACAGACATGTCTGTTCATCAGAATTTCTGTATTTTTAGGCCATAACTTTATTTCACAAGTTCACAGTTTGGCTTCTCTGTTGACTTTAATCACTGTGCTCTGAGGAACTGTACCTAAAGAATCAGACTCTTAAATACTGTGAATGGTCCAAATTCTGTTTATTTCTGTTGCCAAAAAGGGCACAGAAATGAGCAGAGCCTGAAGTTTTCTATACCAAGGGCTTTGGCTAATGGGGAGGAGTTTAGTAGGTGATATAAAATATCCCATTTCTCCTCTTTCACCACAAACAGAGCAATAAAATGCTAATTTCCTAAAGGTCAACCTAGTGGTGTTTTGGGTATTTGGTTTTTGGTTGTTTTTTTGTGTGTATGTGTGTGTGTGTTTTGGGGTTTTATTCTCTTTTTTTCATGGGGAGACAGCAAGCTCTAAAACTTAGGATGATTATGCAAACGTTTAGATTACAAACCCATGTAGAAGAAAGCAAAGTCTGTACAAGTACAACAGACAAGAGGGATCCTGTGACAAATAGCAGAGGTAAACTAAGAGCAGTTTGTTGGTGCTCTCTGCCCTGGTGCAGCCTTAGAAAAGGTGAAATTCAAGCTCTGTGGTGGTGCAGCCATCTCTATGGCTACATGGAATTGTCTCATCCAGTTTGTTCTGGGTAAATGCACAGGTAGGATGTCAACAGTTTGCAGCCTAAAAGAATCATTTTAATAAGGGTTTGTTTGTTTCTTGTCTTGTGTGGGTTTGAGTTTGTTTGTTTGTGGGGTTTGGTTTTGTTTGCTGAATGGGAATTAGGTGTATTGTGACTGTGGCAAATCATGGTGGTAACAATAATAATAACCCAGGCCATGTTTACAAAGATTGTTGATAGAGAAAATAATGGTGTTTAAAGACAACTTGAATGTACTTGATAACAAAACATACTTCAACATGCTTTGATAAACCTGCCTTTGCATTTCTCCCATCCAGTATTATATTCCTATTTCTGAGGTTGTGACAAAATGCTGTTCACCCTGCCTGGCCAGAGCAGCAAATAGCCCCATTCTACAATAACTGCTATTCAACAACCAGGCAAAAGTATAGTTTAAAACTGTTCCTTTGTAGGTTTTGTGTTCCAGACTGAGAGATGAAATGAACATTTTACTGCATCAAAACAGGTGTTTTTAGAACTGTCCTGTTGTATCAAGATGAACTGTTTTAAAAACATTGTTGTGTTAGGAATTTATTTAAAACTATACATAATAAAGCACAAAATATATGATTTTGATGAAATTAATGCTTGATCTACCAAGATACTGATATTGTATATCCTAGAACAAAAACAGTCTAGGATAAGATAAAGATAAATAGAAGTTATATTGAAAAAAATAAGCAGAATATTCTTGAAACTGTAGTGCTTCAGACCATGATATGCATTGTTAAAAACCTCCACCCTATTCAATTTCATTCTTTTTTTGCTGGAATATTTTGTTGTAGCTACTGGTTCAGTGACCTTTTCTCTAGGAATAAAAATGCAATATGAGTAGTAACAGATCCCAAACTGTCTTATAGAGAGTGTGGCAGCTGTGTTGCTGTTCTGAGTGCCTTGAAGACTTTTAGCCATCACACAAATTGAGAAATCTGCGGCTTCTTTTCTTTCCACCTTCTCTGAAGAAGTACAGATCTCACGGGAAAATTTCACAGGCAGCGAATGTGAATGATCTTTCTTACACTAAGAAATGCAGTATGCACAGTTAAAGAAAGTATATTTCTGTATTACCTGGACCACTAAAACCCACAATATCCTAAAGTATGGCACTTTATTTGAAATTCTAAGGGATAAAGAAATTTGCAGTGTTTACAAGTCTTACATGAATATATGGATTTAGCTAAATCGGTGCTAGGACATTTCAGACATTTCATAAGTAGCTTTAGTTTATGAAAACATTATTTACTTCTGTAGATCACATCTAACAACCATGTATATTGATTGTTCAATAATTTTTTGTTTTTATTATCTTTGATTTGAGTTAATCCTGATTGGAGAGCTAAGAAACACTTGATTTTTATACCTGCTTTTAAATAGAATTATAACAGTGTAACAGAATTTATAACAGTACTCAAGCAATTCCCAGATAATTATTTGTATTAAGAATCTGAAGCATAAGTTCTGGTAAGAAATGTGGTTAAATCTCATAATCAAAAACCAGGCAAGCATGAAATTGGTGCAGATGACAAAGGTTAACAGTTAATATAATCGTGATAGGAAATGATTAGCAAGTGCCAGAACTATGTTTTTAAAGCCTTTTTCAAATGCGTTGTACCAACTACTAACTCATCAGGCATGTTCTCTGAGCTCCCAGAACTATTACTTGTCTCTGCTACTTTGGGTGAAGCTGATTGACTGAATAGAATATTTTAGCCACTTTTCTAACATATCTCCTTACTGTCATAAATTACAGAATCTCCAGGTTTTATTAAGTAGAGCAATATTAAACAATATGGACTCTTTGAAAGTTTGAAAATGCTTCTTTTGTGTGTGCTTTAAGAAATGTGAAAAAATACAGTCATTTAGGATCAGGGGTGCATTCCTTCTATTAAATCTTTCTGTGAGCTGCATGAGAGAAAACAATATTCAAAATGTACCCAGTGCTTATTGCAGAACGAGAGGATGGGTATTTTGGTAAAGATGAGCATGAGCTACAAGAGGAATTGCAGCAGATGCTGAAGAACCAGATTTATTAAGTCCACATGTAGGACTGTGTGCTGCCTGCAGTGGGAGGGGTTGACTGCATTTCAGCAGTGTCAGAGCTCCTGGGAGCTGCAGTGGATGAATCCATCACCCTGGGGGTGAGTTTGCCATGGGAGAACTCCTGCTCTTTACCAGCATCCTTTGATCTGTACCCTGCCTTCATGTTTTGTTCCTCTTAGAATGAAGGATGGGAAATTAATGCTATTCTTTATTTTGGAGTACTTATCTTTATCAGATCTAATATTGATCTCTGTGAGAAAGACAAAAACCAGTGTGTTGGGATCAGATCACATCCACCATGGCTGGGATCTCAGAAAATCCAGAACTCTTATAAACCCAAATTAGAATATTTTATAGTAATATGAAAATCAAGTTATCATAGTAAAATGGATTTTACTTTTGAGGCTAGAATAAAATTGATTTTTACTTAGTGCTGCATTAAAAGTTTTCACCTCACTTAGAAGCACAGAGCTGTTTGACTTCCACTGGGAAAAGCACATCTGTACTGTGGTGGGCAATTTGAGTTGGGTTTCCTTTCTTTAAATATTTGGTTTGAATTGTTGATTGAATGTAGCTTTGTGTCTTCTGCTCTCTGAATCACACAGAAACTTTGTCATCACTTTGGAGTTATTTGGTGTGTTCATATTTCCAGAGAAAGCAGCCACTTGTTATTGGCCTGCAGGCAAAGGAGATTCCCCAGTGCCACCGGATCAGTTGCTCTTCAAAACAAGGGATGAGTCACTTAATCTGTCAGTGAACAGAACTGTTCTCCATTATTTTCTTCCTGGTTTTCATCTTTCTGTTTGTCCTTTGAGTCATTTGGAAGTGTGTGTGAGTGCTCACCATACTTCGATTTCAACAGACACTGTTCCTCAAAACACGAATTAATGGCTCAGATATCTGAAGATGGCCTATGTGCCTGTGTATAAAACAGGTATGGGCTTCTTCCTTCCTTAAAGTCAGTGCAGTTAAAGTTTGGAAGTCTCTCTTCCTTTATGTAGCAAATACAGTGAGAGGTGTTCATTGTGCCTCCTGAAGCTCTGGCATTTTCTCCTTTCAGGGATGTGTCTTTCTAGAGCTGCATTGGATTTTGTATCCTAAGAAGCATCACAGATGATTCATACTGCGTTTATGTTTTGATTCCCTACATTTTCTGATGTATTTTCTTAAATCCAGTTAGTCAGGTTTTTTCTTAGATTTCAACAGCATCAAGGCTCACAGCAATTTTTCTTCCAGAGTGCTTAATCCTTCCTGGTCATTTTTTTATGAAACTCCAGTCCACTGTACTTTAAGCAAAAGAACTAAAACAGGTTTTCATCTGTGATAAATGGACTTGAAATTTTGCTTTTGTCATTTTAATTCCAAAGAGAAGGAATTCAGTCTTCTTATGACATGTACCAGTTGCAAAGTTAACTTCAGGAGTTTGCTCCCAGATGTGAGGAATACGGTGAAGTGGGGTGAAAGCTGATGAAGGGAAACAATAACAAGAACTAAAGGAAGTAGAAGCATTGGTGTTTTCCTTCAGGCAGTGGTGTCAGTGTCCATTACAGCGGGTGACAAGCAGCTTTGTCAAGCCCCGTGCCCGTCTGTCTCTGCAGGCGGGCGGTGTGATGGGCTGGGCACTGAGTGACAGCCAAGAAATGAGCAATCTCCTCATGGCAGGGCAGAAATATTCCAGGTCCCTGTTCTCAGCTGAAATAAATCACAGAGAGAGAGAAAAGACAGTGCTAGACCGCGTGCTATGCTGTGAATTTCATACGTCCAAAAATATTAAATCTGATTATTCCTTTTTAGAAGAGACATCTTAAATCAAAGGAATTCATCTTCTATATTGGAATATTAATGCAAATATTATAGTAACATTTCTTGGTACTAAATTAAGTATTTTGTGTGGGAGATTTTGTGGTCTTTCTAAATTATCTGTTGGAATCCAAGGTAGGGATGGCTATGCTTTGTCAATAAGAAGCAAAATTATGGAAATTTTTCTGTGAACTCCAAAAGCCACACTAAGAATCACAAAGTAAAAACTAAACTAGTTATATAATCTATTTAAATTTTTTAATCTGAATTTTTTGATCTGAATTTAATCTTCATATATGGCCCAATCATGTTCTATATCATAGCTGGTTTTCTATGTTTTCAATAATTTTTGGTGATATTTTAGGAAAACATTCACCACTTGGAAAATGATATTTCTTTCCTAATATGTTTTCAGTCTTCAGTAGCTGAAATTCTAATATCAGGTCGAGGGTAATCAGGGGTTTTTATTCTTTATCCAGTACATTTGCAGAATTTTTAGTATTCTTCTTGACTGATGCTTCTTTGGCCTGGAAATTTAAAAATCCTTGCTCTGTTCTCAGGAAAATTTAATTTTAACAGGACTTTTAATAAGGAAAGTTATTACTTTTTTACACCTACTCATTTTAGCGTATTTGCCTCTTTGGAAAAAGTACTGGAAAGATTACAGATGGAAGGGAAAAGTTGTTTGGACTGTGTTAAACTCCTTCATTATATTTCAGTCCATCATGCTAAACAATGCTGACATGGTGTGGTGGCTTTCTAGGCATATTTTATATTTCTGTGATGTATTATTGGAGAATAATAGCTGTACTAGAAAGAGCAGTGAAAAATAACAATGGGTGAAAATATTGAAAAAGTATTGAAAAAAATTCTTGAAATAATGTGGATCTCTTGGTTTGGGAGGCTGAAATTTAGCACTGGTGACAATTCTTCCCAAAATTCACTAGCTGACAGTGATTAGAAAAAATTACTCTTTCTCTCGGTCTCCCCCCCACCCCTCCCCACCCTTTAATTTTAAATCCTTAATTAGCATAAATCAGGAAGACCATTGCAAAAAAGCAGAAGTGAAAGCACAATTATTTTGTAATAGAAGCACAATATTCAATTTCTAATTATTCTGGAAAGCTACTGCAGAAAATACTAAATTCTGTATTTCATAATTTGTACAGAATTTCAGTCGACAAATATATATCAATTTTATAAGTTTTTTTTACATGCAACATCACTTATTGAGAGAAATATGGAGTATTTCACCCAAGAAGGGCAAACACATAAAATTATATGACATATTAAAGTATTTTCCATAACTAAAGAAACATAATCATGCTTCATGGGTGTGATATTCTATTTATTCAGTGGAGATTAATTTCATTTTACACCAGATCAAATAGTTTTGATTGTAAATCTTTTTTATTTGTTGCCTCAAAGAGGTGAAAGGAAGAACTACAGAGGGTAAAAGGTAAAAGGTTCACATCTAGAGCTTTATTATGTAATATATTTCAGAGTCCTTTTACATGGTTCACTTTAATCTGATATTGGATTGGCAGATTAAATGGGAATGTTGATCTCTCAATAGCATCTTAGTGTACACTGCATGCATTTTCCCTTTTAAGTTGAATATAAAGGCTGTTCGTGTGATTGATCATTCATTCATACTTCACTATAGCAGCTTGTGGTATATTTAACAGAAACCCACAGCTTTGTGGATGTATGCATGAATTATGTATGTAGGAAAATAGAAATCTAAAAAATGTATGTGTATGTATTTTGTAGTTATTTTTTAATAATTATTTTATTGAATAAAGTTATTTAATGCTCCCCCCCATCCTCTATAACACTGTGGCACACGTACATATACTTTTTTTCATAATAATTTTTCTGCTAATTACAAATTCCCTGTTCAAACATTTCTTTCTTCTTTACTTTCAAGAAGAGTTTTGATGTTTCATTGCACAGGAAAGACCAATGAACCCAGGCTTTGCAAAGGCAGTTGTCAGAGATGATTTTAAACTGTTATAGGAGTTTATGCCTTGGGAGAAGAAGGATTAATTTGGTCTTCTGTATTGAATATATATTAATAAATTATTTAGCACAAAAAATAGCAGCTATTCTGACTAATAAATTAATACATATTATATTTATATTTCATTGCTACTGCTTACTTTAAAATTTAACTAATATAAAATGCAGTTGACACCATTGATAGTTCAATCTCCCTGTTTCCCATTATGCATTCAGAGCTTAAATTGTGAAGCTTTATTTATACCATTATTGAAGTCTTAGTTTGTCATTTTACTTAATTCTGCTCTTCTGACTGAAAATTATTTTCACGATATTTCTAATAGTAATTTTTAATGTGCTGCTCTGGAGACTTACAGCATTCTTTTGGTAGTATCATGGTTTTAACCATGACAAAGTAAAACAAATTTCATGTGGATATTCTTTTCCATGCATTCTTTCCAAATACAGTGTTGAGTCTGGAAGGACCAGATTAGAAGGCAGATATATATTTCTTATTAACTCTTAATCTGTTTTGTATAAATTTGGTAGTTGTGAACGTGTGAGAAGAGAATTTTAAGGGAAGTTATGTGACTTTCATGAATCACTTTATGCAAGAATTATTTCTGGGGATATATGGATTTTCAGGACTGCATCAAAAAATAACATTTTAATCAGTCATCTGGATAAGAAGAATTATCCGTGTAATTAGTTTCAAATGAACTTGAAACTTGTTGCTTAACTTGTGTGAATTCCATTTGAGACACAAATAAATACAAATTTGCATTTAAATGATTTTTGGTAATACTTTGAGTTTTAAATACCATCGTAGATACTTTGCCTCATATTCAGGCATTTCTTTAACTTTGCAGTTTGGAAAGCAAGAACTCAGTGCCTGAACCCTGTGTGGCTTTTGGATTACAGGGTTCACATTTTCCTTGGGTTCCTTTAATTCAAAAAGAAGCTGTGGGGGATAAGAATGGAAAAAGCCCTGTCATATTTAGGGCTGTGCAACAATGACATTTTGTAGCTGAAGAGGGAAAGATTGCAGCTCTTGGCTTATCAATGGAGCCAAGAAAATGGAGCGTTCCAGAAAATGGGAGGCAGTGCATGGAGCTGCTGGTGGTGTTGTCATGACAAGCAGGAATAGGAAAAGAACATTCCTGAATCTCCTGGATGGGGATGCTGGCTTTGTTGGCAATGCCTTTCACTGGCTGTGCCTCTCCCTGAGCAGGAATTCAGCACTCCTGGCTGAAATGTCTTGGCTCCACAGCCAGGATTCATTTCCCTGACCCCACACATTGTGCTACTATGAACTGGAATTTGCATATCCTACTTCCTTGCTAGCCAAGACTACTTTTCCCTTAATCCTTATACAATTTAATTTGGAATTGTAACACTTAATTCCCAGAATCATTTTAAATTGCTAATCACTGAAATAGTTCTACTTATAATGATGTTTATAAAACTTTCTGATTCATAGCAATTTAATTAATCATTAAAAAATATACTGCTGTCATACACATCAGACTTCTAATATTATGTTTACAATGCTTTGTGCTTCAGATAATCCTGTTGAAATCTTTGGAGCTGCTTGTCATGTGTATACCAGTTAACACAAGGATGGCTGAACCCAGCACATCATAATCATAAACACAATGTTCTTGTCAAGTACAATGAAAGAAATCAATTGCTGTGACAATAATTGCTATTTGAAGTCACAGTGTTAGAAAAATAATTGTTCAATTATTTTTATTTTAGAATTGTGCTTGCTTTATAAAATATCAATTAAAATGGGCTCTATTTGCCAATAAAAAGATAGTAAATAATGTGTTGGGAAAGCAGTTCTTAGAAAAACAGTTAATGTGATCTGTTGGGAAACTTTTGCAGTACTACCTTGAAAATATTAACTTAGGTATGAGACTTGTGTTCTTTGCATATATCTGCATTAAAAAGTTTCTTTGCCATCAGTTTGTTTTACTGAGTGTGTTAAATTGTATTCATGTTAGTACTAGAAGAGAAACAATAGAGTGTGGGGTCACTCTTTAGATTGCTAACTGGGGAACTGTACATTTTTGTGTCCTTGTCAAAGAGAAATCAACAGGCAGGAGGTTGATGGATACAGAAGAATATTTAATTACTGTCTCAGCTCAGCAAGACTCAGGTGATTGAGTAATAATTGTCTTGATGGCCCAAGTCCTATGTTCAAAAAGACTTGGGAGAAGACTTTAAAGTATGTGCAAATGTATATATGTGGCCAGTAAATGAGTCTGCTATGCCCCTAACAAACTTGGTGAAAGGAATTTTGGGAGCTTCTCTCTCTGTTGGTGAGCAGTGTGAACAAAGAGGTCATCACTTGGGCAAGATGGTGCTGAGGGCCTGACATCCACACTGAATGCTTTTTTTTTTGTCTTGGAACTAGCTCTAGTTTAGTTCCATGGACTGACAGCCCCTTTGGCTCTGGGGTGAACATTGCACATCTTCTAATTGAGCTCCAGGGCTGCTCCACAGGGGCACTCAGGGCTTGGTTCAAAAGCCCATTCCAGACCCACACTAAGCCAGCCCTGCAGGAGTTCCCCTTGGGACACAAGGATGTGTCTGTCACACCTTGGAGCATGGGGACAGGATGATGGCAGCTGGCAGAGCAGCCTTGACTCCCTGAGCTGGCCCAGCTGTGCTGCTCCCAGGGTGGCTGCCCCACGCTCAGCTGTGGGCTGCTGCATTACCTTGTCCTGTAAGAAGAGTAAATGTGATGGATGCTCAAAGTACAATCTCACATAATTTTCCATTTTAGTAGATTTAAAAGTATACTAGATGAAAGTTAAAGTTCTGTAAAAGTGTTTGCTTTCATTGGTTTGTGGAAATTTATTTGAATTATTGTGCAAATTACTGTCTTGAGTAAAATCATAAAAACAGCAATTATTCTCTTTGTATGTTAAACAATTAGAGAATGAAAAAAGAAATAACAAAGAATGGCACATTTCGTTTTGGTTTGTTTACCTTCCATTTACAGTATTGATTCTTAAAATATTTATGCTTAGTTCCTGTTACATCCCGGCAAAAATAAGTAAATTATTTCACTTTAACTAAAGTATTACTTTGATACAATATGCAATTTATAGGCATTAATACATAATAAAAAAAGGAATTCTGTAGTTTACTTATTATGCATTCATAGAGCTTAAGGCACAAATGTGTCATTAATTCATCTGGTCTAAACATGCTGACCATTACATTTCACAGATTTCCCCCTCTATTTATCCATGCAATTAAAATTTCTTTAAGGATATCTACACATTTTATTTCAGTTTGCCCAGACCAAGCAGCAACACATCCACTAATTCCCCTAACACTTTTTAGTTTGCCGCCTAAAGAAGCACAGAGAAACTAATTTCTGAGTTATGGAAAACACTTTAGTTTCCTCAGCCAGGTCTGCACTAAATATGCCTAAATGTGACCTCTGGAAGTCAAAAATTTGCTCTGTAGCTTGCAAAAATAGTTATGCAAGCAGTAATTGTTCCTTGCAATTTCCCTTCTCTTTGTTTCTACTAAATCACTATTTCTGTTTTCATATTACCCAGAGCCCTTCTGGGCAGAGCATCTGCATAGCCCAGACCTCCCTGCTAGCCCTGGTGTTCTCTTGCAGCCTTTCCTTGGCCACTTTCCTCTGCTGTGCTGGACACAAACTGTGTTCAAGGCTTCTTCCTCTGCAGTTCATTGGTTTTCCAATTGTTTATTGTCTCCAAAATCATGCTAGGACAATAACTTTCAACCAACCTGTAATCCAGGGCTCTGGTGATGGGTTTCTCATTTTCAAGCATGCTTTTTAGTGTTTCCTCCTGTTTTGTTCCACGTTGTTTGAAGGCGAAACTGTGCAAAGCTGTATCCTTGTCTTCTGGCACTTTTTCTTTGCTCTGGAGAGCACAAAATCTTGATAATGCTTGGGCTGCTGTGGTTTTAAGAGTGTCTTGGTATGGCAATTGTCTTATTGGGAGGATTTACATTGATAAATACAGAAAGTCATTCACTCTGTACTGGGGGTTAGCATTTCATAACCCATGTGCTTTGCAAAGGCATTTATCCAAATGTCTGTTGATTTGGATGTTGCTCAGTCTCAACTGGAGAATCAGAGATGGTGCACATAATCTATGATCATGTCGATTAACTGCAGGCAAGTTGCCACTTGGTCTTTTCCAAAAGTGAAATGATTTATTTGTAAAGTCACTGTCAGCAAAAGATTTGTCCAGATTTTGAGTACTTTTTGTGATTTTTCTCTGTATTCTCTCCATGTTTTCCAATCTCCTTTCACAAAATGCCAATGGCAGAGCTTTAAGAACAAGTCTGATAGAATCTGTTTTGGCAGAATCTTGTAGGGTGATAAATTTATCTCTCAAGTGCTGCTTACTATTGTGCACCTGAGTATTTAAGGTTGTTTTAACCCTTTTTGTTTCAGCATCCCAACAGTAATTCATACTGAATTGTCATTCACACTGGTCTCTAAGCTGGTTTGGGAACTGCTTCATTCCAAGGGAAAAAGAAATTATTTGCAATGTAAATGACGTCTGACTTGCTTGTTCTCATAAATACAACTTAGCAATGATTGTGTATAAAAAAAAAAATCTAAAAATTGACCATTGTACAATTTCTTTAACCTCTGTGCCATTAAGCATTATTAACCACTTTTGTCTTTGTGTCATGCATAGATCTCTCAGCTATTACATATTTGTCCCATCAAAACTGAGTGGATCTGATGGGAACTTTGTAACCCATCTAGAAGTTCCCTTTTCTGATGTTGGTCCCCTGCTGACAGTTTCTTTTTTATCTGCCTGATGGCCAATTTTCAATTCATTTAATTTGCACTGCACTTTCTGTTTTTATATCTCTGTCATAAGGAGGAGATAAGAAGTATAATGGGGGACTGGAGAGCATCCACCTACACCCATCCTGCTGTTTTTTTACATTTTTTGCTTGTGATGTTAATGTCTTCATCATGGCTCCCTTCAAATACCTATTGTTTCAAAGCCAAAGAGAACTTATTTCTTCTACTATTTCATTCCCCTGGCCAAGCTGACTGCTTTCTTTTACACCTTTTACATTCAGCTTAAATTTTTAGAGATAAGATGATGGTTGCTTCAAGATACAGGCACACTCTAGATTTATGCACTGACATCCCAATGCTTTCTGATTTGTTTTTTATTCCTTTTCTAATCTCTTTCAACATCCTATTTTCTGTTTTGACTGCTACTAAACATTCAGTTGATATGTTCAAAGAACTATCTGCAATGACTTCATGATCATTCTCTTGAGTGGTAATTGCTAATTTAGAACCTATCATTGTGTATTTGTAGCTAGTTGTGTTTTTTTTTTTTACTTGTGCACATTGCCTTCAGTTCATTGTCACTGAATTTCATTCTCTTATTTTATTGCTAAGTCACTCTACATTGTGAGATCCTTTGCAGTCAGCTTTAATTTTTATTGCCCTACATAAAGCAAGGATGTTATCTCACCACAGCCTGGAACTAGGTTAATTTCACAAAATCTATTTTCCATCTCTTTCTTCATTCATTCTTTAGCATGAATTTTAATTCACCCTCTAAAAAACCACTCCCTTAAAAAAAAAAAAAGAGGAAAAGAATATAATATTTACTTGCCAAGAAAAGATTATACAAAAGTCACATTATAAATGCTGTAACTTCCAGTGGTTTATAGTATCTTATGGGTGCATCTTTAAGACACTAATTTCTGATTTTAGCTTTGCTAAAATAAGTAATTATGTATAAAATAAGTAATTGATGTTTTGACTGATGAGAAGAAAATTCAGTGTGACCCACTCCACTGACGTACAGAGCACAGGATGCATTTGTCTGAAGTCTTTCAGCCAGAACTCGGAATATTTTTTTTATTCTACTAACTTAAGAGAACTGTTCAAGAAATTAATAAATGTGAAGGAGAGAATTTTCTAAGGGTAGAGATTCTCTTCCTGGTCATAATAGATCAGTCACACAGTGCAAGGCTCTCTCTTAGTTTCTTGTGTCCAGCTCCCTTGCATGTATTAACCTTTTCTAAATTCCAGGAGCACAGAGTTAAAAATTGCAAACAGAGTTGCTGTTGTTTCCGTAATTTAGTGGATTTTGGAAGGACTGTAGAGGAGGAGAAGAGTGAGATGGCTTTCCCTTACTTCATGCACAGTATGCCAGTCTCTAGCAGCACATCAGTACCCTGATGCTGCCCTAAAGCATCTGTTGCAGGTACC
This sequence comes from Agelaius phoeniceus, assembly GCF_051311805.1. Lineage (NCBI taxonomy): Eukaryota > Metazoa > Chordata > Aves > Passeriformes > Icteridae > Agelaius > Agelaius phoeniceus. The sequence goes on along the minus strand of NC_135273.1, from coordinate 7,563,906 downwards.
ACCTGGACAGTGCACTGTAGAGGAGGGGGAACATTTCTGGGAAATATTATTAATAGGTCCTTCTTGACTTAAAAACCTTAAAAGATGTTGCTGCAAAACTGAATTTATTCTGGTGGTCAGTGGGTTTTTTTAGTTCTGCTCTTCTATAGGCAACCAAATATAAATTTACAATCACTTGTACTTGCATTTAAAGGAAGGCATTGGTGTTCCTTTGCACTTATGCACAGTACTACTCTGAACTATACTACTTCCAGAAATCTTGGTATTTCCTATATTAAAGAATATATCTTGAAGCTTTTTGGCAGAAAAGAAAAATTGTAGATGTCTAGTAGTTAATTCAATAGTTAGTATTAGATTAGTTGAAACCACTTGGTACAGTAGAAGAGCTAACATGGTGTGAAAGTTCTTCACACAATTAGTAAATCCAGATACTCATATTAGAAAAAAAACTGTCTAAAAACTTGAAAGATCTTCTGAGTAATTACAAGTGCCAGCTTTAGAAGCCTTTTTTCAATATCCAGAAACTCATTAAAAGAGGTTGAGTTTGATGATCTTTCTACTAAAATACTTCATGGATTAAATGTTACAATACAAAGATACTGAAGCAAGAGAGAAGGTGTATGCTCTGATTGTGCACTGCAGGTGTTTAATTGTCTTTTTTTTTTCTTCTTCTGTGTGTCTTTGGAACTGTAATGTGGTGATGTCCTTGGAGATGTTTTCCCTGGGCAATTACTCATGGAAATACTCAATAAGATAACACAGGCCTATTGTCCATGTGCAAACCCAGCTCCTCAACTAATTAAACTCCTTGTGTAGTTACCCTTCCTGCATCCCAGGAAATTACTCAGAATTTGCAAAGTGAAAGAAATATAAATTGCTATAATTTTTTTTGCTATACTTCGTCCTCTTTTTTCATCTACTAAACATGGAACATGCAGTGCATATTTGTTGAGACTGTTGTGAGTATGTGGAAAGTTGTACTGGAGCTTATCCCATGCTAATGGAAACATTTCCAGGAGAAAACCAGAGCATGTGATGTGCATTTGCTTTGACTTTGAACGTGGATGGTTGACTCTTTGTAATTCTGGTAGACTTTAGTTTTCCCCAATTTTTGGGGTTTATTTTCCCATGCTAGAATGCCTTTTCATTACCTTTGATACTCTAAAAACATAAGCTTTTCACAAGTTACAATTCTTTTTTTTTCTTTTGTAATTGCAGTTGTTTCTTATCCTTACTGCTGGTAGCTGCTGTCGTGTGGAAAATCAAACAAACCTGTTGGGCTTCTCGACGGAGAGAGGTATCAATAACTTTATCTTTCAGAATATGTTGAGAACTTTGATTAACAGTCACTCCTTCCCTTTCTCCTGTATATGCAATTCAAATAATTAGCACTGCAAAAAAAAAAAAAAAAAAAAATAGCACTGCAAAAATAAAATGCAGTCATTTTATACCCTTGAATTTTTTATGCTGAAGAAGAAAAATCTATTTCTTTCTCCTGTCAAAACTAAAGGAATTACAGCACTAGGCTGCAGAAAGTTAAAATTTCCTTATGGTGGCATATTTAAAATATTTAGAATAGAATTGAATAGAATATTTCAGTTGAAAGGGTCCTGCAAAGAATTATTCAGCCTGACGACTTCAGGGCTGACCAAAGGTTAAACCATATTATTAAGAGTATTGTCCAAGTAAATAATAATTTCATGTACACTGATGTGGTTGGAGCACTGACCACTTGCTAGGAAGTCTGTTCCAGTGTTTGACCACCTTCTCTGTAAATAAATGTTTCCTAATATCCAACATGGAGCTCCCCTCAAAGGAGGAAAATTCTCTATTAGAATCAGTTTCATCATTAAATCTGTGGCACAATTGAAATCTTCAGTAAATATTCATACATAAAATCACCTTATTCTTTTGTGGTCTAAATTCTTACAGCTATGTTGAAAAATCTGGGCCAAATCTTTGTTCTTACCTGCTTAACAATTTATTACAGTTAAATGAGGTTAAACTTTATCTATGCTGCTACATATATATGATTGTATACTGGTAGTTGTAATATTTCATTTTGCTCTCATAAATGAGATCTAAAATTTGTAGACAGTCATGTTTTCCCTTCTTGAACCTTCTAACCTTGATGATTTTTGGAAAAAGCACTTGCTTAATGTACTATAATCTTAAGAGTTTATTTTAAAGACAAGCTTTGGTCTACTTAATGATTTTTTTTCTTAGTATACTGGCACTATGAATGTTTAAATAATTTTTTCTGTAGATCTACAGTGAATTTATATATGCTTTAAAAGTGCCAGGTAACTAGCACTTATAATTTTCCTTCACTGAAATTATAATGTACTAATGCCAAGGTTTAGCTTCAAGTGGTGCTACAAAGGAAAATGTATGTTATTGGTACTTGTTTCCTTTTGGAACTTTTTTTTTTTAAATTCATATGAACATTGTTAAAAATTTTCTGAGGGCAAATTCTCATCTATTTCTTATTTCTTGCAAAATAGAGATGAAGGTTACTGTAAACTACATAAACATTCTACATACTACATTCAACATAATATTATTTCATTTAAATTTGTCTCAGTACTTTGATAGTTCTGTGCAAAACTGTATTGTGATAGAATGTAGTAATTCATTGATTTAATTCCAGATGTTAATGAGGTTGGTTTGTTACTTTTTAAGAACAAATATGAATGTACCCCTTTCCAGATCTAGAGGATCTGGTCTAATGTTCTGTGATTGCTTTCCTAGATTTTTGAAATATAATATTTTAATGTGGTCTTTAGGCATTATTTGATAATGAAAACATTTTCATACAAAAAGTTTCTCAAGTTTTCCAAGCTTTGTTTTCCTAATGTCATCAAAAGTACTTCAAAGACTGTTATGAAAGCTAAAATAAGCTGTTTGATAAATGCAACATAAACATCAAGCAGCTTCTTTAGAAGAGCAAAAGAGAAGGACATACTTGGCAACTGGATGAACTCAGAGCTTCATGGCTGGTTCTGAATCTTGGCTTTCCTTGAGTATAGCTAGAGAAACTTGGTTTTCTCTTGTAGCTAGAGTTCAGTAGAGTTATGAATTGTAAATGCTGAAAGAAGTCTCCTTTATTTTCAATCTGCTCTTGACCACCAGCTTCAGTTCATGTAAAATACAAGTTTTTTATTACATTCCATGCAATATTTTCCTTTAATCTAGCTAGAAAACTTCTATTTATATGTAACATATAAGATTTTGCAATTAAGTGTTGCAAATAAATTGTATGAATAGCACACAGAGACAATCTACTGTTGAAAAGATTTCTGAAGTATCTACTTTAGAGCCCATTGGGCAGATGAGCTTTTAATCTCTTTCATCATTCTTTAGAGACAGGAATGTTTGACTCTTTAGATGTTACCTTCAATATGGACCCAAACTATGGTAATAGAAATAAAACAAGAACACAAACAAATACAGAAAAGCTTGCTGTTAAAAGCTGTGCATCCTTTTATTGTCCCTCCTGATTTTCTTTCCCCTGAAGGAGGAGGAACATTACCATCCAGTTCTTGTCATCTTTTAGTAATGCATTTTATCAGGCTCTTGAGCTAAGCCAATAATTTTTTTAAAGATTTGTAGAGCCCTATGTGTAGCTGAAAATTCAGAACCTTGTCCTGTTTTGCCCTCTGACTTCAATGCTTGGCTAAATTGGGACGTTATTGATTCCAAATTGAACATAGCATGGCCCCAATCCAGTACAAAGCAGGAGCAAGTTGTTTGCATTGTGAAGAGGGAATGTCTCTGTTATCCCATTAATTTAGAAAGTTTCCCTCCAGTTTCTTTCCTAATTCATTGCTCATTCAGCAAATACTTGCTTTGCACTGCTCAGAGCACTGCCCATATCTTGCTGAGCAGTTAAAATTTAGATTCTATCATAAGTACACGTAAGAAACTGTTACATTGTGTATATATGAAAATGGATAAATAACTGATGTTTTTCTACACTGAATTTAACTTCTTTTGCCCATATCTGTTGGTCTTTCAGTTTATCTAGTTGAAATAATTTTTCCCTAAGTTAAGACCTTGAGCTTTGGTTTTTTTTTGTTTTTTTTTTTGCTCATAAAAATTTTGGTTCATATTTTTTTCTTACTTACATTCCTGTCCCTTAAGATATATTTTATCTCAAGTTTTTGAACTCTATATTTATACTTTAACTCCTGGATGAGCTTCTCTTCTTCTCTCCTGCCTTCTGAAAGGGCAAGGGACAGCAGACACTGTCTTACATTATACCATCAAAGTTATTCACATTCTGCATTGAGGGAAATTGGAAAGTATCATTCTTTTATTTTATAGTTCCAAAAAGATCAGTTGAAACTTTGAGCAGTAGAACATGAACAGCCTCCTGCCTGGCATCCCTTGACACCTTCCACCACCCATTCCTCCCATGGATTTGTGACATTTTAAAAAAGGTTTTTAAGAAGGGCTGAAGTAAGATAGTGGAATATGGCTCATCTCAGGGAGCTCCTTCCTTGAAAAGAATAATACAGAATACAACGAGATGATATCCAAAGCATAATTCTTATAGCAGTATCTTGATAAGAACACCCCAAAAGTCTTGATAAAAATACCATCAAAGTCCCAAGAAAACAAAAACAAAACAGGAGGAATTTAGAACATTCATGACAGAGCAAGATAACATTTAGAGGTAAGTATGGAAATTGAGGCAGGATTAGTAAAAGGGAAAGATATACTTGCATATCAAATAAAGGAGTTCCTAAATATTGCAAGGTTTAGGAAATGCAAAGCATTTTTTAGAAGAGTCCTACACTATGTTAAAAGATCAGATAGGTATTCTTGGTTTTCATCTTTCGTCCTTCTTTTTACTCCAAAGGCTCACAAATCTTTCTACTAGCACCTTTCTCAGTAAAATTTGACTTTCTAGTTCACTGGATGAAAAACCAAAAGCTGTCATTTTCTCCCAAATGATTTGTTGGGCCTCTTGCATTTTATACCCTAAATTCACACAAGAGCCCATCCATGAAGCTCCAATCTGACTGTTTTCCTCCTTTATACAAGAAAAGATCTATCACCCAGATTTGCCAAATAAGAAATATGAAGAGAATATTATTTGTTTTCTCTGCATGTTTCATATATAAAATATTCATTCAGTCTTCTGCTCAGAATAGGTACAAGACAATCCATTCATAGATCACTTTACTGAAAACTTGATCGGTTGCCTGCCAGAGTTTTAGTGGCTCAAAGGTTTTGTCTCATGAACTTCTGGTTGAAAGGCATCACGCTGCTGATAGAATCTGCATCCAAATGATTTCTTTTTAATAGTGCATTAAACTTTTCTTTTTGCTGACAAGATTACACTGAGGTCACTAACAAACTCACACAGATGGGATTATAAACCACAAAGCTTCTAGTTGAGTTATTTTAGCAAAGTATTTGCCCTTCCTAAGGTAAACCAGTTGCTGCTCAGATTTCCTTTTGTGCACCTTTTGTACTCTTGGTCCCCTCAGATGTTTTAAGGAATTGTTACTTTTAATCCAAAAGCCTGTAATCACTGATGTACATAAAGCACCTTCTTCCCTTCACTCAGACACACAAAAGACATGTGCCAATGTGTCATGTGTTGTTATCTAGAATCACAGAAACATAGAATTGTTTGAGTTGGGAAGGACCTTTAAAGGTCACCCAGTCCCACCCTCCTGCAATGAGCAACCAGAACAGGCTGCTCAGAGCCTCATCCAGCTTGAACTTGAATGTTCCCAGGCATGGAGGTTTCACCACCCTGATCATAAAAATATCTTCCCTATATCTAGTCTGAAATATGCATTTGTGTATATTGGATCAGTCAGTTAGTTAAAATAGATTTGTACTTTTTTTTAATGTAAATCACTTTTAAATATATTATTTTAATTACACACCAGAAAGACAGTGCATATCTTTAAAGATTACTTAGATTCTTATTTCCTCATGTGATACACTGTAAAGCTCTTGAGCAATGAGGAAGTAATGCATGATTGCCCTTTTAGGTAAAAAATGCTTGAAAGCATGGATTGTGTGTGTAAAGTGCTTACCTAACTTTAAAGGTTAATATAATTTATATATAGCATCTCATTATACAGTCAGCTGTGCACCATTTGCCTGTCTTAAGGAATAGCATATACAAACATAAAAACATGGAATTGTAGAAAATGCTTGTTTCAATACAGTGTGTGGGTGCCACTCAAGTTATTGCTTCTGTTTATTAAATATGCTTATGTTTGTGCAAAAAACCCTCCACCTTTCTGCCTTGATTTTGTTACCAAGGTAGTTTTATTCTCTTAAATATTCAAAAGTTCTTACAAATAGACAAATGAAACTGAAGTAGACTACTTCTTAATAGCAGTAACAATTCATGTAATAGCTTTAGGCTCATTTCTATGGTAACTCTAATAAGAACAAAGAAGTTCAGTTATGTCAATAGCACTAATGAATGTGGAGAATATGAACATTTCAGCTCGAGCTTTTTTGCTTTCTATTCAAATGACAATTCTTAAAGTATTTCCTTTAGAAAAGACAGTAATGGCTTTTGGTGTATATGATATTGCTTATGGGATGCAACACATTTACTTTAGCAATACTAAAACACAGACAATATGGTGTATTCTTGAACAACAGCTTTTGAAGGAACAAAAGCAATACTTTGTGTTTCAGGGTGAGCAAAGAACCAACAACAGCAAATGTAAGGAAAACAAGAAATACTGACATGCATAATTAATGTACCCCAGTGTGTAATAGTATTCATGTGTGTAGGGGTCTACAGGATTATATAGTTTATAAGTTGTTAAGCTCACAGATAATTTTTCTTTTTTGCTATTTTCTTGTCTGTTGCTTAGCAAATATCTTACACATCTGTATGTAGTTACTCATAGGCTATGTGAGTAATCCTACTGAAGTCAAAGGAGCTATTCATAGGACCAGAATCTCAACTTGTTATATTGCTCAGGCTCCTCTGAAATCACTAGAGCTATGACTGCTTATTTCATCTGTGGATCTAGTTTTCCTGAGGATAACCGGGGCATTTCTTTGAGGTTGATGTTTTCTGCATTCTCTCTTACCTAAAATTTAGGTTCCTCTCTGAGTGAACCTTTCAAGCAATATGCCTGGGTAGCTGACACTAGATCTTGTCTCAGGACTGCCTCTGCAGTCAGTATAAAAGGCCCTTCCAAATGACAATTTATCCTGCCCAATTTTCACAGTGTTCACTCTTTATACTCTGATACTTGTGGGGACCTGACTTCTTGTTAACAATACAAATAACCCATCAAGTCAAATGTCCCATACTGAGAGTTATTCTTCACTTTCTTTCCTTGCATTTTGTAAAATTGAGGTTGTATTTATAATACTGTCATTTCATAAAAGTAAGCATCTGACTAATTCTTATATTGGTAATGCTCGCAACATGCATGTTCTCTGTAAAAAGAAGTATTAAATGGTGCCAGTGACAGATTCAATATTATATTGAAAAAATTTCTGTTGGGGAGTGAATTAAGCAAAGCTGATATAAAGTATTTGTGAGAGCTTGCTAACAGATCTGTTTCTTCATTCCACAAAAATTCAGAAGGTAAAGAAGATAACAGACAACAACAGATTTTAAAATTAAAATTGTGAGTTCTTTAATAAAAAAAAATAAATTAGGGAAAAGAAACTAAGTAAGTGTTCTATTATATGTACTTATGACCAGGAGAAGAAAACTGTTCACTTTTCTTAACATAATAACTAAAGTTCCTTCTTACATTTGTGTAGTGGAGTTAGCCTGAAGATTCCCAAAAGGCAATAATCAAAATAAATTAGTTTCATTATATGTGGTTCCTGGGATATGCAGAGAAAGGAAGCTTGGATGTAGTTTTTACTGCTGATAACAGTACTTTAAAATTAATAGTTGTGATATTCTGTTCAGTGGAATTTATTATCAAAGTTGAGCTTTCTAAATATGAATATAAAATGCTTCTGGAGATAATGCTAATTTTATAATGGTGATATTAAATCCTACTCCCTGGTTAACTCTTGCAAGTGTACTGGGGTAAGTTTTCAAGGCAACAGGAAGGTAAAATTAAGGTTATTTTAAAGAGAGGGGGAACTGGCCCAAATGAAAAAGACTGCCTGAGGCAAGTGGCCACTTGGCAGAACCTGGGGGTGCTTTGAGCTGCATGGTCTGAGAGTTTTCCATGGGACTGGTTGTAAACATAAGAGCATTAGCAGAATTTTTAGCAAACTAGCTGTCAGCAAAAAGCAGCAGACAATGAGAAAGGCAGTCCTTAGTGGGACCCTGGGAAGAAGCCAGAAAACTCCGTTAGAATTTATGACAAGAAAAGTAATTTGAATTGGTTTCCACAGTGCTCAAGGAATGAGTATGGTGGATGTGTTCTTTGTAAATAAAGAAGATTGCACCAAAATAGATGATTCATTTCTGTCTCCTAACAAAAAAGAAAGAGCAGGTGTTGAATATTGGCCCAAAGTGGTGAGACTCTTCTTTATGTTTGTATTTCCTGTGTCTTTGCAGCATAGCATCAATTATTTTTCCCCCATTAAAACACAAACAAACCTTCTGTTTCTCAAAGCTGTGTAAGAAAAGAGTGAATTTAGCTGCAAACAACAGAAGTGTTGCAAGAACTGATATGAAGAGGGAATGAAAAAGTTTGACAATTTACAGTAAGAGGTCTTGAAGAGAAAAGTGCAAATACTCCTCTCTAGATACTCCATTGCTTTTCTCAGAGTTTCCAGAAATTTTAGTTGCACTGGATGGGCAACTTTGGCCCAGGTGAGTCCCCTGCAATGGGAGAAGAATACAAGAAACTTAGTCTGAGCTGTCCTTCCTCCAAAGAGCAGGGAAATAACTCAAAAGTGCAAGCCTGGAAAACATAGTTCCATTCTATTACCCTGCTCTTCCTTTCTACCTAAAGTTTTGTTTATTTACAGTTGAATGCTAGCCATGTATTCTAAAAATTACATTAAATCATGCAAACAATAACTTTTATTGCTTGTAGTTTACAGAACGTTTGCTACTGCCTCCACAAACATCCATTTCCTTGCAAATACGTGATTCTTTTTCAGAGCTGAGTTTTAGGTACATTTACATATGTGTGCAATTGAGTAGCAGTAAGGTGGGATTCATATCATTCCTGAATCTCTTCCAAAGTGTTTGCATTTTACTTTGCCCAGTATGGATAGTAGCTGCCTTCTAAAATAAGCACATCCACCTTTTTATCTCTTAAAGTTAGTGTTGATAATATACAGACTAATTGTTTCTTTCTTCAAAAACATTTTGAAGGCACTGAAGTTTCTCCTATGTGGATGACCCCCTGCTAAACTTAGAGCTTTAATAATCAATGCAAAGCAGATGCAAAGATCAATGCAGCTAGAAATTAAATAACTTTACCAACTGATTTTTTCAGTGCCTGCACTATTAATTGGTTTACTCTGTCAGCAGAATGTGTTCACTGCTGTGAGTGTCAGTGTTGTTGCTATCAACAAATTCCATGGGGGACTTCTGTACTCTCTGTAGATGTTTGTACACACAAACATTCCTTGGGGTCATGCTTCTTGAGCAAACGCTGGCTGTGCAGTTCATCTGGGCACCTTCAAGGCTTCTTCCCCTTCTCTGGGTAGAAGACAAAATAATTGCAGGGTCATGGTGACAGGATTTGCATAGTATACTTATTTCTGGAGGAACCTGCAAACACCTGGGAAAGGTTAGGTTGGAAAAAAAACCCAGCAAACTCCCCTCCTCCGCCCCAGAAACACCCACCCCAAAATCCAAAACAAACACACAAAACCAAATCAAACAAAAAAACCCCACAAAAGCAAACACAACCCAAACAAACAAACCCCCCAAAAAAACCAAAAGCCAAAAAACCACACAATCAAATAGTACTTTAAAAAAATCCCCATGGGTATATGACACAGCCTACAAAAAGGTAGAGTAGTTATTCTTTTTCAAGGATCTAACAATACAATGTTTATCCTTCCTGGAGCTATATTTTTTGTTGCTCCAGCAGTTCACAAACAACAGTTGAGAGTTAGTGTGACCTGATATAAACCAAGCTCATTACATTATTTTCAACAGATAATTAATAATTAACATATAACCTTTGGCTTTCCTTTTATCTTCAAGTATTGACAGAAGTCGCATAAAAACATACTATGTGTGGAAAAAATGCTTTGAAATGCAAAACTAATTAAAATTAATGTAATGTTATTTTAGTACAGTTCTATAGTAGCAAAAGTAATATAGGGATATGAATATTTGAACAGATGATTATTTTTATCCATGCCATTCAATTTTTACACAAATAAATTTTGGAAAATAGAATATCATTTGATATTTTGTTTGGGATTTGTTGGATGGAGTACACCATGGCAGTTGAATTGTCACATCAGTAAATTAGCCCAGACTGCTTTGGCAGTCATTTGACCCACATGCAATTAGCAAAACTGAAACCACAATGAATCCTGTAGCTTGAGCTTGTTATGTTTTTTTTCTGCTTCACATACATTTTGAAAATCCCAGTTAATTAAGACTTATCATAGACTTAAATAGCTGTAGCTTCTTAGCCTTTTATATTTGTGCAGCCATGGTCAGAAGTACTAAGGGAGGCAGGGAAATTCAATTTCCCAGTTGGAGAAGTTTGGCTTTGGAAGTCAGTCCTTTTCTTTCTGGTGTTGTAGGTGCCTTTTTGCCAGTTCTTTCACTGCCTGGGCCATCAGTTCCTCACCTGTGGCACACAAACAGTTGAGTGGTGGTGATACAGTTTTTCATTAAGGATTCTGTTGGTATTAATTGGGGGGCTTTGATGACTCTTTCCTTTATTCTGTAATAACTTTTTGTCCCTGGCAATTATTTAGGTTTCTGTTCATTTAGGCAGGAAGAAGGAGTGAAATGGACACTAAATCTTTCTCCTAATTTTTTCTGGGTGAAGAGATACAAAGATGTGAAATAGTCTGTTGCTTTAATGTGTTATATTTCGTACATATTTCAATATTTGCTAAAATACATTATGAAGATATGAAATATGTTGCATGTGTTTGATTTTCATCTTAATTAAAACCAATCACCCATTTCTTAGGATTTTATGCTTTCTGAATAAGTTAATGATGGACAATACTGATCCTACACTGCTTTTTGCCTACCATAATAATTTTTTCTCTTCACGAAGTTAAGGAATAATATTTCTAGAAGAGTGGGAACATGCAGGTTAGAAAAATACTGTATCCCTGCATGTGTGACCCATGTACAAGTATCAAGCACACTAGGTTTTGACTTAATACCTTCACAGTGTCCAGTAATAATATTCAGTATAATATCATATATTATATTATGTATATTTAATATAATATAGTGTATATTATTAAGTATAATATAATGAACTTGTCCCTTTCTACATTCGCATGGAAAGCAAGTCCACGGTGTTAATGCTGTTAATGACTAAATCACCCATGCACAAAATGTCCACCTCTGATTAGAGCATCCAGTGTGCTGTCAGCTTACAGAAAACGATGGACATAAATCATCTCAGTGGAAAGGGAGGAAAAGAGGAGCCAGAGAATTAGTCAGTGAGTTCCCAGAAACATCCATCAATAAAAGCTAAGCTGTTTGTAAGCATCTGTGGAAAAAAAACAGAATAAAAGCCTGGATGTTTTCTTCGTTCACCAAATCACACAAAAAGAGTATACTTTTCTTCCAAGGTAGGATAAAAGTCCTTTTGAACGAAGGAGAGAACATCTGGTGCTTGTACAGTTGGCCATTATAAAGACTATAAAAAGTCCATCCCAGGATACTTTGATAGGGAAGGCAAGGAAGCATTGTCATGATTACATAGCTGTGGAGTAGGTGCCACACTGCTCAGAACCCCATAATCAGATGTTCCTTATCAGTGAAATGAAAGATTAACTATGTGTGGACTGTAGTTATCTGCATTAGCCCCTTCAAAGCTTTGTCCTAGCTCCAGAACTCATCAGTGTTTTTTAATGACCTAAGTCCTGCAGTTGCATGCAAATCAATTTGCATAAGGGGAGCTGGGTGAGGAGTGTGTTCCTAGTAGGGTCAGGCTTCAAAACAACCTTTGGAAATATGGAAGCAATATCCATACTGGTGAAAGCAAGTTTTAGAAATAATCTGGTAGAAATAATCATCTTCACAGAAACAGCACAAATAAAAAAAAGCTGACTGTGCTACAATTCCTCAGAGCTGATCAATGGCTTAGAAAGGTTCACAAGCTGAATGTAAGTCAACTGCAATCTAGTTACAAAAAAAGGAATATATTTCTGGTTTGCATATGTACCTCTAAGACATGTAATTCTTGTCCTTTACTGAATATAGCATTAATTGGACATCATGGACAGCTTAGACACAGCAGTTCAAAAAGTCTGTGGAACATTTGGAACTGTTCAGAGGAGAGAAGTGGGAAAGTGTGTCTGTTTATAGTTGCATAGGATGAAAGATCATGGAGAGGTGTGATAAAAGCCTTGAAGGTGGGGGATGGAATAATGCATTCATCTGAATTCTCTATTGTAGAAAGGATGAGAAACAAAGTGCCCATGTTCAAAGAACAATCAGGTGATACAAAGAAAATTTATAAATTATAGTGATACTAGTAGTGTGGTTCTGCAATAGATATTCTCCAACATTCCAGACACTTTGTCAGTGTAAGCCTTTAGGAGTGGGATGGGCAAATACAGGACAGAAATTAGAAGACCTGGATATGCCTTTGTAGGGTGGTGGGGAGTCCCTTGGCAGTCTCTGTAGGTCTCTTTTAACCTTATGATCTTATGTTTTAAAAAACCCACTTGAAGTCAGAGTATTTTGTACATACCTGGAGCATTTTATTTGCTATGGAATCACAGAATGGGTTGGTTTGGGAGAGATCTCTATAGATCACCTAGTTCAATTCCTGTGCCATGGGCAGGGTGCTCCAAGCCCTGTCCAGCCTGGCCTTAGCCCTTCCAGGGATGAGGCCTCCAGGATTTCTCTTAGACTAAAGCTACATGATATGATATTGCAGCATCAAAAATCCACAGTAGTGCTCTAATAGCACCTGCACCTCCTCATTAAAGACTATTTAAAAATCTACATTAATTTGATATTTATACTTTCATTGCAAAACTATGTCCCAAATGGCAATAAAGGCAAGTAATTATCCAGATATTCCATCATATTTTTTGCATTAAAAAGGCTTTTAAGGAGCTGCTTTCTTCTTTACAAATCTCATTTGCATAAATGCAGCCTTTGAAGTTATTGATGTCATGTACCATGGTTAAACTTTACAGAACTTCAGATACTAGAAAATCAGAGTCAAAAATAGCCCCTTACCTTTTGTGCCATTTAAGTTCATGTCCATCCAAGTGACTGAGTCACCCTGTGGATTGATTTTTTTTTTCATTTTTGACTTTTCATTTCATTATTTGGGCTGGATTATTTGTTTTGCACCTTACATCCCCTTCATTGTGTAATTTTACTGGGTTTTTTTCCTGTATGAGTGGCAGGCAAGGCAAGACAGCTTATTTGACCTTAAAGTTGAGAAACACACATAGATGAGAACTTGAGCAAGTTTTGTGTTGTTTTCCTGGGGTTTTGTTTTGGTGTTTGATTTTTTTTTTTTTTGTCATACATAGTTTTGCAATTATTCTGATTCTCCTCTAACTGAATCTTTAACTGTCTTTAAGTCTCAACAGTATTTTAAAATACACATTTTTGCAACAGCACTGTTTAGCACATGCACAGAATTCTTATAAAAGGTAGCTGCTGCATGTTTGTGAGTCATTCTTCTTGCTTTCCTGTATCCTGTGACAGATGATATCTATCCTACAGATGGAAAATACTGTGTATTTTCAGTAGTTTCAGAATGGCTGGTTGTTTTCTGACATGCAACTAACATAATTTAAACATGCTTTCTTCCCTTATATAATGTCCACTTTACATATAACCTTTGGCTTTCCTTTTATCTTGAATCATTGATAGAAAATTGCATAAAGTCATAAATCATAAAGCCAAAATTGAGCAAAAAATCTCTCAAATGCAAATTCTAATTAAAATTAATATTGTGTTCCTGAAATGCAATGCTTAGGGTATCACAAATATTTGAATATTAGTTTTTCCCTGTTGCTATTAGTTTTTCCATGTTGTTTGTCCCTAAAAAATGGTTTAGAGTAAAATATTTGAATCAAGCACAGTGTGATGCAAAAGCTAAATCCTAACTTTATTTAATTTCTTTATTTTTTTTTTTTTATCAACTGGAATGCAGGCAAATGGCAAATGAATAAAACACCCACAATTACCTTTTTTTCTATTTTTTTGTATATCTACTTACAAGGCTGCTATTAACTGGAAATAATACTGTGGTATAAAAGCTATTACAAAACATTTCTTTTTGACAAAGATATTTTTCTTCAGGCTGAAAAAAATCACACTTTTAGTGGAAGGTAAGCAGCTTCATTTAGATTAAACTTTTTTTTTTGGTGGAAGAAGCAAGTAAATATATATCTCTAACATAAAGAAATAAGGTGATTTAGCTGGATTGCAAGCAAAATAAGATATGAAGAAATATAGTCTATCATCTCAGCAGTAAATAGGTTTTTCTAGTAGTTGATACAGTCAAAATTCCCTGTCAACCCACATAAAATTCACATTCATAGCTAAGACTTACAAAGAAAAGTTTATATCCCTCTATTTTGCTACCATCCTGCTCAGGTCAGACTGACATTATTTTGAAAAGTTTCTGCTATCTTAGAGAGATCTTCCTCTAATCCATACATTTTGCAGATGCTATTTCTGCTACCGAGTTGAGCACAGTATTCACTTTTTCATTGCATCCCAATTCTTACACTCTGTAAGTGCCCATTTACTGCTCAATCCCACAGCATCCCAGTACACAGATTCATAGTTTATGGGTCTCCTTACTCCAAGAGAAGGGAAATATTATCTGTTTCTAGGGGGGAGCTTAAATTCCTTTCTTTTCCTGTTTGATTCTTACCAACATGAGCTGCAGGATAGATATATATATATAGATATAGATAGATATATATATATGTCTAAAAATCCTGGCTTTGTTTTTCTCCCCATGATGGAGGGAGGCCTCAGGCAGCCAGCTGTCATGCAGCACTTTCATACTGCTTGCTCAGTGTCCTCCAGGTGAGAAAGTAGTGTGTTTACAAAATGTTTCTCTGATCAGAGATTCAGCTTCTTGTAGGCTTAGTCCCCCAGTGGGACTTGGCCCTCTGTTATCAGTTTTGGAAGCACTGAATTTCAAAAGCAGCGTTCACTGGACTGCTCTGCACCAGCTGAAGTAGGTACTTGATGCTGAAGTCTGTCAAAGACATGTTATTGGTGTTTCTAGGAAATCAATTGTTTTCTTTTCCATTTCATGTGAAAAACATTGATTTGTTCACACATTTGTTTCTGTATAAAAACTTTTGCCTGATTTACTCAGGGCAGTATTTTCCCCAGAGCTGATGTTAAGAGCTAGTTTTACCTACCCATCAGTGCCCTCACATTACTGTTTAAAAAATAAGATGCAATAAATATTTTCAGAATATAGGTAAGCAGTCACTGAACAAAGCATTTGTTGTTGCCAATGAGTTTTGCCTTGAGGGATGAGCCTGAAACATCACAAACAGAAAGCATGTGCCATTCTCCAGGTCGCTGTAATACATTGGCCCAAATGGGTAACAAGGAAATGAGGAACATGCAGGTATAACTGCCTACATTTAGTGCTTTTTCTGCGTGTTCTAGGAGGCAGACTAAAATTTTAAATAGACAAGTCTGCAAGAAGGGGAATCCTACAGCAGCTGTGACTGGATTTCCCATTGATTTAGTGAGGTTAAAACTTTGCCCTTTACAATCATTTGAGCTGCTCTGATCCAGATAGTGTTATGCCCCCTCAGTAAATTGTATATAAGATTTCCAGTATTTGAAAAACATTGAGATACACAAGAGCCACAATGCAGTTCAGTGTGCACTGTGACTTCATATTGCAGCTGTTCTGTACCTGCTTTGCATCAGGTGGATGTGATTGCTTTGAAGAATCCAATGCAGTTTGTACTTCACACCATTCACAAATATTTAAGCAGGGAAAAAAAACCAAAAATCCACAATCTAAAAATAAAAATTTTATTTTTGGAGGGCAAAAAGCTATTTTTTAATCATCTTTTGTTTGTGATTGTCTTTGATTTTCACACCTCAAAGTGCCATAAAATCAGCTTTTGATCTTCATGCATTCTTAAAACAATCTAGCAATTAAGTGAACAAAGGGAAAAGGTAGGAAAGTGAAATTGTTTGTGAAAGATAGTGAATCAAATTATAAATAGGGCTTTTTTGTCTGATTAAATTAGAGTAATGTTTTAGCTCAACAAAATTACACAGTGACACCTCCCCCCGCCCCCATGCTCACATTAAAGTTTGTCAAGTGGTGCTTATGTGCTTTTGATAATAATGAATAAAGTTCTGAAGTTCTGGAGAGTTTCATTCCCATTTTAGCTGTTGAGCATATTTAATACCTCTCATTAACGTACTTTACAGTTTCTTCTTCAAGATAAATGTTTGTTAAATCCTAAGTGAAGGTGCCTTTGATGCTGAATGGCTGCTGTGTGTGATAACAAGGGAGTAACTCTGCAAATTCGAGTGCAGTCCTGTCTTGCAGCAGGTCATTGTTCTGAGGGTGTGAGGCCAGCATACTTAGTGCCAGTCTCTGGAGAGATTGTGTGGCTTTGTACACTGGGACCCACTGGTTAGATAAGGGAAAAAATACATCTTCCTGATGTCTTAGGGAGTTTGTAATCATAATTCTATTCAAAATGGAAACTCATCCTTAATTGAGTGGGGCTCTGTTTGGTTTTTATCTTTTAATAGAAAGAACATAATGCTAAAACCCCAGGTTTTTTTAAGAATGGCACATGTCTTTCCATGATATTGGTATGAAATGTCATTCTTCCAGAAGAAATATTTCTCTAGAAATACTGCTTTATTTGTATCATCATGCTGTAAGAACACTACTTTCGTGTTTAGCTGTAATTCTGTTCTCCTTACTGTTTCTTGCACAAGAATTCAAATGCACTTTCTGCCACTTATTCAGAAAGCTCCCAGAAGAAAGATTAGCTATGACAAAGCTTTTTCACGAGGAGCCTCTCCAAGTAAATGACAAACTTGTGCAGCTGTACTCATTTTCTTATACTGTTAGTCTCTGCCAGAAATATGGGAAGAGGTTCTAATAAGCATATTTAATTGATCTTATATCTTTCTTTCCTTGTCCTCCTGATTTTGATTGTATTGCTGTTATCTTTGAATTTTCCACTGTTCTCATTCCTTCTCCCATCAGATACATCTGTTTCTCCTTTCTCTTATTCATCATTAGTTATCTTTTCTATTTTGTTAGTACTGAATATGCTCTTATGAAACACATCTCAGCTGTGTTGTGTTTTTTGTTAAAATTGGCACTTCTAAAAGGCCTCTGCCTTTTGGCTTTTATGCTTGAACTCAATTGTCAAAATGATTTCTCTAGATTGATGACTCTTTAGAGAAAGCACTGCCTTTGCCTGAGTGCATTGCTGGTACACAATAATAATGAAAGATTAGACTGCTTCTCGACTGTCAAAATCACCATACAAAAGGTTTAAGAGGACAAAAGGGACAGTGCAACTTGGTGTAATGAAGAAGAGAGGATGCAGCAGCACAATATTGTGCTCTTCTGCCAGAAGAGCGCTTGCCTTACTACTGAGGATCAGTGCAGGAAGGGCAGTGGGAAACAGAGGCCTCTTGACCTCCTTAAATTTGTACTTGAGTACTTAGGGCTCTCCTTATTGACAGGGATCAAAATAAGGGTTGAATATGACCACAAGGAATGGTGTTTCCATGTTTCATTTATGCTACACAGTAAGCCATGGTTTATTATCCACTCAAAGGGAGGGAATAAAAGGAAGTTCAAATAGAAAGAGACTGATGTCATTTGGATGTGAAACTTATATTTTCTTACTGCTTTGGATGGCTTAAAAGCATATACTATCAAAAAAGGCACCAGCCATAAAGTATCTGTCAGTGCATTGGTAGAAGATTGTACCTTTAATTCTCCAGAAACAACTCTTTTGCTGGAAGCTTTTGGAATAAAAGAAATAACTATTCAGATCCCCAGATGCTTATTCACATCTGACTTTTTTTTTTTTTAATTTAAAAATATCTACAAGCTGCATTTTATTAATGCTTTTAATTTTAAAAGTTGTCTCCTCATTAGAGGTACACATACAGTGGAATGTGAAGCAAAGCAGAAATTGAAGAAGA
This sequence comes from Agelaius phoeniceus, assembly GCF_051311805.1. Lineage (NCBI taxonomy): Eukaryota > Metazoa > Chordata > Aves > Passeriformes > Icteridae > Agelaius > Agelaius phoeniceus. Next base: position 7,545,617 of record NC_135273.1, on the reverse strand, counting down.
AAACTGTAATACATGACTTAAATAAGAAAACACCAAGTTGCAGCTTATTAAAATGAATTTCAGTAATAGCTGGCAAGATTGTTTCTTTCAAGTCAATGTATTTTCTGGAGGAATACAGGTGAATGGGAAAATGCAGGAAACACTCATCCCATAATTTTATTTGATGTTGGGGTAAATTTATAGTTTGTTCCCTACATACTCTTCCCACTATTATTTGCTTCTGCAGCTTAAGCCACTTGAACATATAAATGTATCTGCCCCTGCTGTGTCTCAGTGTCTGTCCTACACACAGAAAGTGTCTGTTTGCAAAAGAAAGGGGCAGCTGGGGCTGGCAGGAGGCTTGCATTGCCCTCTGGAGCAGCAGCCTTTGCACTGAGGTCTGAAATTTGATTCAGATACCTAAAATTCCCATAGGGGTTCTCCTGTAATATAGAAAGTAGCATAAACTGAGAGCAATAGTGATGCAAATTTCTCACCGTAACTGCTTACCCATGTGTCTCTGTATAGGCATTTATGGCTATGCCATAATCTAAAAAACACCCCATCCACAACCCCTCACCCCCAAGAAAGACACCACAAGAGTGGACTGAAGGACTGAAAAAAAAATCTATAAATACTTGTGCCCTTCAGCTTGTGTCCCTGTGGGAGGAGCTCCTGAAGTTTGGCTCCTGGGGAGATCCCTGGGCTATGTTAGTGGTCATGGTAAATGAACTGCACTGTTCACCCTTTTCATACCCTCACCCTTAAAACCTTCCCTGTTCCATAGGTTCATTTGCTTTTCTTGGAAGAGATTATTAATATCCCAACCTAGGCTGCATCCTGAATTTAATATCAAGTTTGATTCCATTTCACTGCATATTGTATCCAATAAATGTTCAATAGCTTGGGAGAGAGTCAGCTCCCCTTTCAAATTAGATTTTAAACTTTCCATTTGCTACTTTAACTCTATTAATATTTTTTTCATCTTTTGTGTGTTTTCTTATCCTTTTAAAATGAATTTTGGGAGTGCAAGTCTCAAACCCAACTTTACGTCAGGGGAGTAAGCTCTGTGGTGAATTCTGCCACTGCAGAGAAATTTTATTCAACAGTAGCACTAAAAATATCTGAATAGTCTTCATAGGTAAATACTCATTTTACATCTGTAACCATATTCACTCTCCATATTTTATGTAATTGGTATGATTTATATGTTCAATTTCATTGTAGATTCCACAAAGAAATAAGCACTGATCCTGTTTTAAGAGGGGATTTTTTTTTTTTGTATCTTTGAGAACTTTTATCTGGTGATTTAGAGGTTCAGAACATTTCTACAATGCACCTTAGAAGTCTGTTTTTGCTTTTTCATAGCATGGCTTTTTTTAAAAAGTGCAAATGAAAGTTACTAGTGCAGCAGGCATTTTAATACCTGAAGCAAAATTTTGTGCTGTTCTGAATTGCTTTTGGCAGGCATTTGTTCTGATTTTAAAACATTAGAAAGAAATTATGCATATTTATCAGATATTTTGAAACTTTGAGATGTTTTGAAGTTCTAAAGATTTTATGTTCAGTATTAATTGGTATTTTTCTTTCAGTACAGAGAAATAGACTTAACCAGCATCACATAATATTTTGGATTGTGTCCTTCAAAAATTGATAGTTTTGGATACACAATCTTTAAACCTTCAGAAATTGACATCACTGATAACTGAACAGTTGTTTACCCTTAAAATGGGATATATCAAAGGCAGCTAAGATATTTAGCCACAGTTCCCAGTAAATTTGCTTTGCACGCAGTGTTCATGTCCCTTTATTCTGTTTTTTATAAACTGCCTACAATTGTAGCAAGTTTATTTGAGGATTTATGTATAGTGATTTGGTCCAAAACTAATCACATTGAATTTATGAAGTCCTGGTAATTCCAGGAGAGTTGAATCTGCCCTTATATCTGGACTGATGTCCTCATCACCTTTAACATCCATACCACACATGCTTTAGATGGCACCACTGTGAGAGCAGCACATTGACATAATTGCAAATGATTGTGTTATTCATTGTTAGGCAGGATGGAACCTGCTACAGTGCTCTGCATGCCTTCATTGGCCTGGAATGAAATGTCATCACCTGGGTTTCATAAAACACACCTTAGTAAGAGGGCTGGGATAACAACAATTCTCCCTGATATAAAAATAGCTCATAGATTCAGGGGTTTGGGGTGTGGTGGTTTTTTTTTTTTCCTTTCAGGTGGGTAGAAAGGCACAAATGCTTGGTGCCCTTGGTACAAAGTTAACAAAGCATTATATTGCCCCTTGGCCATCTGTTGGGATAAAATGGTTGTTTTTTTCAACAATGCTACATTGATACTTCCTCCACCCCTACCTGTGATTTGCTCTTCAGGCATTTTGCAAGGGGATGTTTTTTCCAGTGTACTGTAGGTGAAAGCTTGCTGAAATTTGTGTGCTTGGGGCTAAAAACCCTTTTACCTCTTTGCTCACCGAGGGTGATAGATCTATTTTATTCATTGTTGAATCCTCATAGAGGCATCTACCATTTTTTGCTCAATTTTATGTCAAGCAAACCCACAGGGTTGTTTTTTCCATGAATCAGATTGTGTTCACTCACAGCCAATTCTCTCAGGTGCTCTCTGATCTTTCCTCTGTCCTTCTCCACCTGCCATATGCTAATGTGGCTGTGCCTGTGCTGCTGCTGTTCTTTCAGTGGCCATAGCAGATACTCAGGTAACCTTACTTGCATCAGAATGACTCTGCAATTTGTTTAATTTTTAATTAGTATTGTCATAAACATGAATAATTGCCTTTCATTTATGTATAGCACATTTCGCATGTTTTGAGACAGAACAGCTTGAAGTATCTCTTGTTTTCAGAGACATACACAGGATAGAGACACAGTATGTCAGTTTAATATTGTTTCAGATCAGGAAAAAACAAGGATTAATATATCACTGTAAATCTGTATCTCTTGTGCTGGGTATATTGCTTTTGCTGTTTTCTATAGTTGTGGTAATCAAAAACATGCTTTAAACATACAAAAAGTACAAGATTATGATGAAGATTTTACCAAATATTATCAAAATTCTCTAAGCAAAGCCAGTGTTTCCTCCTGCTACCCACAAAGAGGAAATACTGCAAATGGTCTATGAAGGAATTAAATTCAATTTGTTTGCAGTTCTGAGCTCCTTTGTTTTTTGAGGTTTATACAAAGTGAACATATGTGGAATAGTGCTACCAGCTTGCATTCTCTGATAAATCCAGACAGGCAGAAGAACACTGGTGGCACAGTGTAGTATAAGGGCGTTTCTTATGGTTAAAACAAAATCTGCAAATTCTCACCCTTTTGATAAACCAATGTTAGCAAGATTAGAACACAAATTATTGGATGAATGTGTTAAATACCAAATGTTAATGCCAAATATACTTGACAATAAATTAAAGGTTTCTGTTCTGTGATTTCCATCGGTTTTCCATAGTATACAGATGTAGCAGAGAGAGAAGCTGAGAGATTTCCATTCATAATTAGGGTCAAAAAGTGGCCTTTTACCAGGAAACATCTGATTTGCATTGAAAGGCTTTTCTTATGGCAGCAGACTGTTACAGCTGTCCTGTAGCCTCCTGCAGCCTGGCAGTGACAGGGGTCAGGCTTTGTCAGCTCGGACCTTTGCTGCTGTGCAGACGTGAGCTGGTGTCATTGCACAGCCCGTCAGTGCCACTCTCCTACTTCAGGGACTTCTGTCACTCTGAGTGACCAGCTCTGGAATGTCACTGCTGACTGAGAGAGGAACGATGAGCACTTCGAGGAATATTGGCTAATGTGTGTTTTCAGAGAACCTTCTCACAAATTTTTGACTAGGGAAGCAGGGTGACTTTTCTCTGTCTTCTATATCCTCCTAAAATTTTTAAGCTGTTGATAAATATCACAATTTCTGGACAAAAAAAAAAAAAAAAAAAAGAGAGAAATAGCAAAGAAGCAAAGATAATGAGCTTCAACAAATGTGAGAAAACTAAGTGGCTATTTGTGGTTATTGCCAAACACAACATGAGGACGAGTCTCAGTCCTCATGTTGTGTTTGGCAATAACCAACAAGCCACTCTGTGCAGAGATGCAATAACCCATCCCTGACACATCAGGACTCACAAAGAGAACCCAAGGGAATCTGATATCCTTATGAGTGAAGGAAAATGAAGTGTCAGGGGACAAAGCCCACAAATCAAAACTTCATTAAATCTGCTTGAATGTAATTTATGTGTCACACATTTTATTCTGTCTGAATAGCAGGATCTTAAAAATGTGGATATTGTGATTTTTGATAGAATAGATATTCCTGAAAGTGGCAAAACTGGCCTTCTTTCCAGATTTTTAAAGTGTGTCTAACAACATGCATAGCAATGATGAAAGTGTTTATAGGTTTTTCACTTCCAATAAGTAGGACTTGGAATGGGACAGATTCTTTTGAGTTTTTTAACAGAGGTGCTTTCCATTTGTGTGAACAAAAATACTTAATCTGTTTTTAATGGAAATGCATGCTAATAATTTCATGTTTTAACAATGGAGACATCATAATTTGGTTTCCTCTGGGGCTTCAGATGCTGTGGGTTGATCCTAGCCTGCATCTCCTTGGTGGTCTGGGTAGTCCTTTGCTGAAAGGCATTGTCAGCATCAAAGCCACCGCAGAGAGTTTATCTTGCTGCTGTGATTTCCTTGCATACATCAAGGTTCTAGGACATCCTCTTGCTTATTCATCTGGGACATCCCTTATTTCTCTGAAAGATCAGAAGGAATCTGGAATTAAATCAAATTGCTGAGTAAACTGGCATAGGATATTTTGGAAACTTTTAAGTTGCTATGTAAATTCCACAAGATCTATTATAAAAATATTGTATAGAACTTGTCATTAATTTCACCTGTTCATTTTTAATACTCATGTGATTTGACAAATTTGACTCTATAAAATATTTGGACTAAATGTTCTATTGAATTTTGCTTCCATAAAAGCTTTTAACAATGCTAACAATAGATTCGTTTTCTTTTCTATCTGGAACACAAAACACAAGAAAATATTTGAACAAGATATCTAAAACTATACACAAGCCTTGTAGATAATATATAATTTTGTAATAGGATGTAAACAAACATAAAATTATGCCACCTTCAACTCAGTTTTACCTTCAGGAATGAGCACTTGTGAGAAAACATCCAATTTTAACTTAGTTAACTTTCTGTGTCACTAGCAAAGAACCATAGGAAAAAGCCACAGTATTCAAATTTATGTTGGCAAATATTATTTGCTAAAAAGAGAATAGCAGCAATCTTCATCCCAAAGTAGAGCTGAACATCAGGGTGTGAGTGTATTCCTACAGTTGTTATCTGACGTCTGAGGCTTAGCGTTGCTGACATCTGGAATATTTCTCAATGTGTTTCTATAATGTGTTTCTCTTCAGCTCTCTGTTATTGATCATGCATCCATTTGCCATGCAGTCAGATTTTCCTAAATGTTTGGAGCCTCAGTTTTATTCTCTTCCTCTCTCAATGCAGCTATTTTACATTTGTTAAAATTTTCTTCAACAAACAGTGGAAAAGAGTCGAAAGTTCAAGAACAGACCAAAGACAACAACTGCCAAATGGAACTGTTGCACATGGAAAGTATATCTGTCATAGTTAATATGGATTTAAGGGAGATTAAATCTGTGCTACTTCTCCCTTACCAGATCTTCAAGATAACAGTTGAGCAATATTGACACTGGTTGACAGAGATGTTTCATATCTGTCTACACAAGTAGTGTAGAGGATAAAGAAGCATATTTCAGTCCAGTGGGGGTAGAAAAAGGAAGTTTTACTATTCAATGAACAATTCCTGTCTTTCTGTGTTGTTGGAATATTGACCTCTTTCACTGAGGAATCCTTTCATCAGCTTCTGTGGATTTAGATTGTCTTGGGTTTCCTTTGAGGTCAATGTTATGAGAGACCCCCATCTGCCACTGTTGATTTTTTACTAAAGAGATTGTATAACAGTTTAGAAAATTTTAGCCCTTTGGTAAATCAGTGAAAATTTACACTGTATTCACCTGCTCCTTTAAATTAGTAGCAGCATTAGCCTCCATATCATAATTATCTGTATCTTAGTATCCACAGTGAGTATACAAAAGAGTGCTTCTAACACTTGGAGTAATATAGTTTTCTATTTATAGTTTGCTTTATTCCTGTTAGGAAACATTCTCTCTTCTAATGGCCAGTATAGTTTACTTCATGTCTTGCAAGCATGCAAAGTAGCCTCGTTTAATGAAAAATTGCAAGGTTTTAGTTTGTTTCACTATGTTTAGTTTTAAATTTCTCTGGAAGTTTGGGGTAGATTTTGCTTACTCTGCTACTTAGGGTTTTTTTGCCATCCCATTACTGAAATCTCATGGGCCAGATAATCTACAAAAGCCCAGCAGCATAGCTACTGTGATAATAAACACATAGATTCCCAAGTCAGATTTTATTTTAAGTTACTGTGACATACTCTGCTCTTGAATAAATGTTTTTATTTAAAATGTGTAATTTGTACCGAAGTCTTTTATAACTGAATCACTGAATAATCATAAGACAAGGCCCTGAACTAGCAATCGAAAGGTCAAGAGAACGTGGTCAATAATTATGTGATCATGCTGGGACTTGGGGCAGCAGGCTTTCTCTCTTGCCACGGTTTATCAGGGTTTTTTCTGCGATGGGCAGGATTGCAGCTGGCACAGCCTGTGTGTTAGGCTTCTGTCAGGAAGCCTTAGCAGAGAAATGAGCTCTGAGAATGTGAAACCCAGCACACAGGGAGTCAAACCAAATGAGTTCAGCTTGGCCATTGTTGGGTTGGAAGTGTGGGCTGCAGCACCCTCAAGAACAGCTCTGAATTGCAAAGAGTCCGATTGTTAAATGATTACAATCGTTTACTGCCGGAGGCTGTAAAAATTAAAAAGATCCAAGTGTTTCTTTCAGACAGAGATGCAGAGACTAATTTTACATGAATGCATGCCCTAACAAGATTAGCTGGCTTATTCAGGCGTATGAATTGCACTTCTGTTCCTCGTGTTAAACAAGCTTGTATCATCAGAGCCCCTTGGAGCTTGATCAAGGTCTCAAGCAGGCCTCTACTTTCACTCCTTTTCTTTCACTATTCTAACCTTAGATCTCTGAGGTTTTGCCCGTTTTCATGCTGACCTTTGCTGTTAGTGCTCAGCTTGAATTCTTCATTTTCTATGCTTATTTTTCTTTATTTTTAGCACATTATTCTCCTAACGACTCTGTGTGTAATGCAGAATGATGTCATAGTTTAGATACACTGTGCCGATGAAGGAATGGAAATTATCCATTTTTAACAGCATTTTCTGTGCTGCAGCACATGCTACAGTCCTACAGCCTCTGTGGTGCCATTAGGGTAGCCACCATTTCTGCAGCAATTATGCAAGCAGCCAAGAACTCTCTTTTCCTGTCATGGAATTAAAGATTGATTCTATACATTGGCCAATCTGTTGGTGGTGAAACATTAAAAATTACTAGATTACTGCAAATATATGTTAAAAAAGTCAGTCCTTCTGAAATTTCTTTGGCTTCTAAGAGCAAACACAGTGTGCTTCTTTATGTTTTATGAAGCAGTCTGACTGAAAAAATCATATTAAAAGCAGTAGTACCTATTTAAATTTAGGTGGATTAAAAATTCTGTAATATATTATGGGTCAATTTTTAAGGGTCCAAAAATAATTTGTTTTGAAGAAATTTGATTTTTTCCTTAATTTTAAATTTTTCCATTTCTAACACACCTTTGAATTCAGGACTAGTGTATATTATGCATCACCTCACAGGCATTGCAAAGTTCATTTTTTTAAATGTGTTTTGAAAACACCTGTTCATATAATAAATCAATTTAAAAAAATGTCCTAGATCAGTGAGTATATGGGTAACTAGTATTTTTACCACTCTTTCCGTGTCACTTTGTATTTTTACCAATTTGCACATACTTTTAGCAGTAGCAATAGCAGTCATGAATGTGGATTTTTGTTTCCAGAACCTAAGAAATGCTTCTCTGTAACAATTGTTTTACACACGGCATGTAAACCTTTACTTGTGTAAATCTGTGTATATGTGCCCACATGTGCTTTTTTCCTACTGTTATGAAATTGTCTGGGTGATCAATGATTTCTCATTTCCTTTCCACATTCTTTTGGAAAAACTGCAAATAATTTGCTTATATTATTTAAAAATTCATGGACTTTAGATACAAAGGAAAAAATAATAAATCTTACCCCAATTTTTACAGAAAAGTTCATAGGAGAGAAGTTTTCTATATTTCATGTTGATTACAATTACTAATAATATGATATTATTTTTTGCATTAGGTTCATTTGATTGCATTTAATTGCATTCCTTTGAATACAAGTTGAAGTCTTGAATACCTTCAAAATTTCCTGATCTTTTGCCCTGTTTTTATTATTATTGTTGACACAGTTCCTCCTTTGTTACTTGGCCAGACTTCAAAAAAATTGAAATCTGGATCTTGTGCCTTAAAAGAAATGTAAAGGAAGAAGCAAGCTGGCAAAATAGTGCAGGAGAACATATTGGGGGAAATAAATAAGGTAAAAAAAAATATACAAGGTATTGGAAACAGCATTAAAAATAGTAATTAAAAAGGAGCCAAACAACATCGAGCCATGGAATCATTCAGGTTGGAAAAAGCCTCTGTTAACCTGGCACTTCCAGGTCCACCACTGAACATCACCCAACAGTCAATGTAGATCCACCTCAGCAAAATCTCTTGATTTTGAGATGAGGTGCTGTCTCCATAGCAGGTAACAGGTGAGATAAGGTTCACATCTTTGTGGGTTGCTTTGTGTTTGTTTTTTTTTAATCCATGAAATCGGCAAAGCAAAATTTTTGTTGACTTTATCACTGTGGTTTTTTATGTACGAGGATCAACATATCCAAGCAGTAAAACTTGTCTGTGATGAAGAGACAGCTGCTAAAACAGACTGTGAGTAGTTCTAAATCCCTGTTAGCCATAGCAGCACTCCAGTCTCAGGATCACACAGCCACCTGCCAGGGCTGCTGATGTTTGCTCTGAGCTCAGGTATTCCAATTTTAGTCTAGGTAAGAATCCTGTAGCACTCTTGCCTTCAGAAAGGGAAGGCATTTTCTGCACAGGAGAATGGGGTTTCAGATATGGCTTTAGGGACAAAGAGATTGCAAAAATCTGTTCTTATCTTGACTAGAATGAAAGTGCTGTTTGTCCTTCCGCTGTGGGAGGAGGATTGGAAATTGTGGAATAGGACAGTGCAAGCCAAATGCTGAGCATATGAAGGAAAATAATGCAAGGGGAGGTTTAAAACCCTACTTTCTTCACATTTCTCTATATTACAACGGTTGAGTTCCTATATACTCTTTGTCTTGTGTAAAAATGTATGGGCACATGAGTGACTGAAGATAGAACCTCCAAGGCTTGGAATGCAGCCTGGATGGGGCAATAATGAGACACATCTTAGAGGTTTTGGTATAGCTCACATGGGTCTACAGATTTAATTCTGATTTATTTTCTTTTCGTGAAGCTGCACTCTGCTATTATCACATCTTGCAGAATAAAGCACATCTCTAGATCTTTTTTCCCAGACTTTAGCAAATGCCTTATTACAGCATTTGAAAGAAATTAAGCATTTTGTTCCCTTATGTTGCCTGTTGTGACACATTTAGATAGCCATCTGAAAGCCAGATTTGCAACAAACAAGTATGCTAAAAGGGTACAGAAATATGTAGACATTTTATGAAAGAAGTATCATGAAGAGGGTCTGCTAAGGGGAGTGGTATCCAAATGTGTGGAAATAACTTCTGTTTAGTAGGACAATGGCATTTGCTAATTAACTGCTGTAAATTCCCTTTATGTTTGGCTGTCTATTTATTTGCTTGGTAACATAAAGGCAACCACATTGAAAGTTCTGAATAGCCAGCTGGCTGCTTTTCAAATGTACAGCCTTTGAAATTGATTTGAAACTCCTTTGTGCAGTAAAACAAATATAAATTGTTGACGTACTGATGACACTGCACAAACTGCATTTTTGTGAAAGAGCAGAAACAATTATTTTTCCTTCCACAAAATGAATCACTGGGATGTAAACCTAAGCAAGATCTTTTCTGGCTGGACTAGAAACCTTAGATTAGCCAGTGTTTTTTCCAGGGGTGACATTTGTGATTCACATTTTTTGTGAGCTGATTCATCTTGTTTTTCATACATTCAATTATATCAACAATTTAGTGATGGGTTTCTAATTCTTATAATTAATGTAGAACCCAGTTGTCTTGAAGTGTGTTGCTTGTTTTGAGAGATGCTTGAGAGGATGAAGAAGTGTCTCAGTTTTGGAAGCTGGAAGCTGGAGTGTATGTCCTCTCAGGGGGCTCAGATGAGGAAATGCAATGATGAGATTAAGCATTGTTCTCTCTGGCCAGCTAAGGCCACATTTTCTTACTGTTACATGTGAAAAAGAGTCTGTAACCATGAATTAGTTAGTAGCTCATTAAACTGTTGGACTTTTTAATAGTATTCTTCTGTCCTGAGCTTACGTTGTTAGATATGACCTACCTTTTTTTTTGAGTCCTGACACTCCAAGTTATTAGTAAGTGAAATCCTCCTTTGTGCAGAATGTTGTTGTAGTCTTTTCCGTGTCTTTTTCCTCCTCAAATCCTGTGGAAGGTGGTTTTTTGGTATGCTAAGTTAGATTTGTTAATCCATGTCTTCAAACCACAGAGTTGCTGCCTCGTGATGTTCATTAAGGAGAGCTACCAAAATATTTACCCAAATACCAGCCAGCTATTCCAGCTCAGCTGATTTCCACACTGCTGAAAATCAGTATTGTGAAAATCTTAACTCTTAACTTCAAATCTAACTGGGGCATGTCTGTATGACTTGGATGAGCTGTACCTTTGATTATTTTAGGCTCTTCTGTATTGGTTGTACACATCTTCATTTCTGATCTATGTCTTATGACATCTTGACACTCTGAGGACACTTCCCGCTCTCCATCCCAGCACAGAGGCTATTTCCTTTTTTTTTTAAAGACAGGGCAGCAAGAGACTAGTTTGATGTTGACCTTGTCCTTAGAGTGACAAAATGTATTTCTTCTTTGACATTGAGATAACGCAGACAATGGTGTTTTACTTAGACTGAAGCCTGTAAAACTTCTGAACATGCAGCACTACTTTAAATGTGAGGCACCATTCTTAAGGTATGTCCAGCTGACATGTGTTACAACAGCCATACTGCAAATGGTGATAGAGCAAACGCCCTCAAAGGTACAGTTTATTAGGCAGCCAAACACACATCTTGGCTCTCTCACAATCATTGGGCTCTGAGGGATATCACTGCTGAACTTGCTTCAGCACTAATGCTTTGTGGCATGTGAAGGACAGGGATAATCTTTCTCAGTTACTCTGGTCCACACACAGCCCTTATTAGAGCTTAGGCATGCAAATAAAGATAGGGATATGCTTTGCTGAACTGGGAGCAGAGAAGAGGAGGAGAAGCTGTTTTAGCTCATTCTGTGTCCTCCTTCAGCTGATTGAAATGAGTTAAGAGAGCCTTGCAGTCCTGTACAGTTTCCTGACTGTCACTCAGGCAGGCAAAGGAGAAAGGATTCACTAAAACTAAACTTCTCTGCGATTGCCTGCAATCAGGAGGAGACAGTGAAAAGGGACCTTCTGAGAGATCTAATCCCTCAATGCTGTATGACTTCTTTTGTCTCACCTCAAGTAATTATGCACATCTGCATCCTAGGGAAAGATACAAGAGCCAAGGAGGCTGAAGTATTATTTGTGATAACTGTCACTCATAAAAACAATGGCTAACTGGACCTCACTGGACTAGGCCTGATTGTCTCTTATCATGTATAAACACATAATTGAGGAACAGTTTTTCATTCCTAATATGGTTAAGGTCAACTTGGAAAGGATGAAAGATTGGGACAGAGAAAATGGAAGTTTGTTTAGCATAGGCCTCCTGCTATTTATTTGCGTACCATATGCTTCCTAATGCACATTTGCACTGGGTGATTTTATTTGGATAGACAACTGAAACATCAAGAAAGTAACAACAGTTTTTGCACAGTGAGAGGCTTCTATTGCAGCAGCTTGCCATCCTCTGCAAAGTTCACTTCTCAGCTGAGCAGTTTTGAATGCAATACAAAGAGAGAAAGCTGGCACTTAGTTTCATTGTCACAATATTGAAAATCACCACAATTCATAACTATGCTCATTTCCCTTCCTTTAAAGCAGTTCCACAGCTTCCAATATCAGATTTTAGCTTAGTGTCCTGAAAAATACGTTCATGCAAATACTCTGTGTGCTGGCTGTCAGTAATTGTTTCTGGGCCTGGCTGCCTACTGCAATTGTACTTAGGTACCATGTCCAAAAGTTCACTATTCCAACCAAGAGGTTGTAACTTTTCCCCCATAGAGCAAGGAAGCTCAGATTTGTGAGAGAAAAGCCAGCAGAGCTGAATATTTAGCTGTTCTGTCCCCTAAGCAGCCCCCTAGTCAGGGACGTGTCACCCAAACCTGGCTGCAGCACGGGCTGTTTGTCCAGCTGTGTGGCAGGGAGCACAGGAGGGAGGAGAAGGGATTATCCAGGGAGCTTTTAGGGATATTGAGTGAAGCTGAGGGCTATGTGAGGGGCCTTAAAGGTGAGTGTGTAGAGACTTTAGAAGACCTGTGGATTTGAGGAAGGCTTATGAGTGATGAAGCTGTAGGGTTAGGGAAGAATTGAGAAAAAAAAATCTATTGGCTTGTTTTTTCTCTCTCCGGCTTCCACTTCTCTTTGTGAGCTGCAAGAGAGAGATGTTTCTGTAGCTGTGCCTAAGAATGGTGGGACTTTAGGATAAAGGAATAAAGGGATTTAAATCCCTAGCATTTGTCTTGCTCCCACAAGCATTCAGATTTACATTGTACCTACAGAAAATGATATATTCATAGTTTCCAAGTATGCTTTCAATTTCCTTGAAAACACTTGAAAGCAATATTCACTTGAGCATAACAATGTGTTTATTAAGAAGGAAGTATTTTAAAAGAACTACAGGTTGGTTGTTTTGGGGTTTTTTGTCTGACAAAGGACAAACTAGAGGGAGGCCCTGAAGTGACAGGGAAAGAAGCAAAGCCTTATACAGTAACATAATTAAACCATTAACAGATTTTGCTCAGTTATAAATGGATCCATGATTAATTTAATTTTCCTGAAGTGGGGCTCAGGTCTTCAAAAGATGTCAAAGCAGAGCTTTGATACCCATTAAACCTACATAAAGAAATACTGCTTTGCAAATGTTTGCCACTCCAGTTTTCAATGCTGCTTGTCAGCTGAAAATTGGCAACACTCACAAAAGCAGTTGCTAACTCAGCATCTCTGGGATTTCCTAAATTCCCATTTAAGTGATGAACCTGTTTTTTTTTTTTTTTTTCCTTTTCTATATACATGAATATGTTTTTCCTTGCATCATGTAGGAAGACTCTGACTGGTACAAAAGAGAACTCTCTGTACTGCTATCTAAGTGCCTTAAGTTCAATTTCATAAATGAGGAATGTTTGTTCTGAGTGGCTAAGTGAATAAAACTTGGAACTGCTGTGCTGGAAATTGAGTTTGTGATGCCAGCGTTGCCAGAAGTGAACAATGTGCAATCCAAACTTTCTGCTTTGTAGGGCAGGAGAAATGAGATCTCTTCAACGTGAAGGGCTGGATGTGGACAGAGCAATCAATAGCAGTCAGTGGCAATGCTGAGAGGAGAACTCCTGCCCTCTCACTGGAGGACTCCTGTCTTCCAAGCCACAGGGATGGCTCTAACAGCTGCTGTTACTGTTTCCAGAGATGATGTTGTGTCTCTGATGAAAAACTATTTAGCAGGAGCTTGGAGCATTTTCAGGCTTCAGTTCAACAAAATATTGACAAATATATTTTAGACTCATCATTCTGCAACAAAGCACAACGAAGCAGTCCCTGTGTCCCACTGGAATGCACATTCAGAAGAGCAGCCACTCTACCACCTTAGGGAGAAACAACTTCTATTTGATTGAAATAAACATTCTTTGCAATAGCAGTGATAATTATGGATACATAATTATCTGATTATATAGGTTGAATTCTATAAATTTCATTCATTGCATTATGTGACTCAAAAGATCAGGATGTTTCATAAGTATTTCTGATTCAGATGCATGAAAAATATTACTCTTTCCATCATGATAAAACGGTTTACAGTAATTTGTGTCAAATTACCTAATATAAAGCAATGCATTTTGCAGGAAGTTAGAAAGCTTTTGAGAAATTTGCATCCATGGGGTAAAATTGCCATTCCCAGAAAAGGTTTATATAATCCTTCAATGGTGGTGATAAAATTAAGGGATTTTAAAATATTTCTGTGTGAAGATTCACATATTTTTTTCTTTTAGCCAGGACTAGAAATGCAGATTTACTTTACTTTCATGTACAGTCCTACTGTGTACAGCTGTACAGTTTTTCCAAAAGACAAGTCTTAGGACACTTGCACACCCACTGGGATTGCAGGTGCACACAGGAAGCAGAGTTTCTAGTGTGGTTTCCTCCAAAGATAAATTATTGCACCAAAACTTCTCTGTAGCCAAAGACAGACAGGGACTGTAGGGGATGAACTTCAAAGCCAGGCTGCTGTGTTTGACCAATGCAAATGGAATTTTATGTGTCCCCCTCTTTCTACTTTGCCAATTCACTTCTGTTCAGCTCCTACAGAAATTTGTGCAACACTTCCATCCAAAGTATTTATTCACAATTGCACCTACAGTGAAAAGTCTTGGGTTTCATACCTGTACCTCTTTTGACCCAGAAATTATTTATGAGATAAACTTCATTTCAGTTTTGTGGTTTTCACCACTGCTGTAACATTTAATTAAATAGTAATAAGAAAGATCAATACATACTAAGTTCTTTGTAGAAAAATATTGGGTTTTTTGTATTCTACAGAGTCATTTTTCATATTCAAAATCATTTCACTGTGAAAAAATTGTTATAGATAGGTGCCAACAAAATTCTTGTTAATCTTCCCTTTTAGATAAAAGCATAAAAAGAGATCTTTATTTTAAATCAGTTTTATAGGAGGTTTGAGCATATGCCTAATAAAATTCTTCCTGGATTGCTATCCTATACGCTTAGCTTCAGATTGCAAGGAATGTGTCCTGAAGTTATAAACCCTCTGAAACAGAGAAATAAAAGGATATCTAACAGATCATTAAGTACAGGGTACTATCAAGCATAGCTTTAATGTCACAGAGATCTTGCCTTTCACAAAGTTTCAGTGCACTGTGATATGAGTTTTAAGTGTGGTAGTCAAGTGTTTGTAACACATGTATGGTCAGACTTAAACAAAAGAAAAATCTTGGGGATTTTTTCACCCCTACTTTGAGTGAAATACAACCCTAAAGTGCAAGAAATAGATCTTGAAAATCAGCCTTGCATCTTTATTCAATGTAAAAGCTAAAATTTGAAATGAAGTAATACTCAGAAAGATACTGTTAAGTATTTAAATTAACATGTTGAGTTTTTGAGAACTCTCAAAAGGAAAAATACTGGTTTTTGCTGTAAAAGAGAGCTGAATTAATTTCTGATCCATAATCCTCTCTGAAGATCTCTTGAGTGGAAGAAGCACTCAGAAATGAAAACCAAGAACACACAATACTAACTGCAGCTTTCCAGTGAACCTCAGGTCACCTGTCACCTCTGTCAAACTCCATTTTCCACTGCACTGAAGTGAGTAAAACAAGTGGTCACCATAAAAATGCCTTTAATATGGCAGTTTCAAGTGTCATTAACCTCTGTTCCATCTGCTTAAGGAGAATGTGGCCATCTAATTGCTAAGAATGTTGTTACACTCAGAGCAGTCAAGCATGTAGATTTATCATATAGAGTCTGAAAAAAACAGTTCTCTTGATGTTCTACTGCTGTTTGTTGAATTTGTATGAATTCACTCAACAAGTGAATTGAATATTCCTCATTTAGGGTTTAATTCATATGGAAAAGATGAATAAGCAATGGAAAATCAGGGGGTTTAACAGTCTCGTTTTTTGGCTCTTGTTGACTCAGGGTTCAATTTTTCTTTAGGAACTTTTAAACCATAAGACTCAAAGCCTTTCAAGCATTAGTAGGTATCATATTTTTTAACAGATGAAGACAGAGATGTGATATCCAGTAAGTTGGAGTAAAGATCAGAGTGTTACCTGCTTACTGTTTCCATATTTCTGTACTCACATTTTTACCTCTTATCCTCCTCCATTCTTCTACTGTTCTGCTCTTCACTTCTTTCCACCTTAATCTACCCCTGTTTGTTCAACTTGTTGGATCCTGAACACTTTTGAAAAGCCTGTGTTGGGAATTTTAAGTTTAGCATTAAGAACTTAAAGAAAATTAAAGGTCTTGGAAAAGATTCAGGACTGACTTTGTCAGCTACCTCTAATGTACACTTGATTTATTTGTCTCTCTGTTACTTTATTATTAATTCTCTCCTAACTCAATTTGCTAAGGAATAAGGAAGGTTTAGTAAAAAATGGGAAAAGGAAAGAAAAACCCATGAAATTCTATGGATTTTCAGGGAACTTAAGATGAAGGATTCCTAATAAATATCCCTTTAGACATTGCTTTTGCTGAAGACATTAAATGAACCATCCCATTTCTTTCCCTGCATGCAGATTAGGATTATAAATAGCTATAAGTAAAAATACCTCATGCCCCAAATAGTATGAAATGTGCTATAAACATATTCTGGTCTGCCTGTTGGAAATGTTCATAAGTTAATAAAATTGAACTGATTTTCTTCAAAGGTGAGATGTTTCAACATTCTTGGCAAGGTCAGTAAGTCAGATTGGAGTTTCAAGCGTTTAACTTCAGCTTCTCTGAGTAGAGAACCAAAAAGCAGAATTGCAATTTTCAGGAAATTAATCTCCTTTTAAATGCCTAATAATCAAAGGAACAGCCTGGGCAGTTAAATTATTTTTCTTTTTTTTTACTGCACACATTCATAAAATAGAAGAAAAGGTATCCCAGAAGAATTTTTTTTTAGAAAGTTCTGAGTAAAATCTATGAAGCGTCTAATGTAATGATTTGGCAGAATTTTTAGTATAATGTAAATTACACAAAAACATTTGAGACTAAACATTTTAAAATCAAAATATTTAAAAGCAATACATCTAATAATATAATAGAATTAGCTGATACTATTAAACCAAGCTCTTCCTTATTCTGCAAAAATCAGTTACAGCAGCGACATACCCATAATTGTTTTAACTTCTGAATAATTTTTTTGTAACTGTATCTCCATGCTAACCAAAATGCATTTAGGAAAAAAAAAAAAAAATTAAAAAGCATAAATAGAAGCCTTTGGAATGCTCATTTCTCACTTCGTAATGATTAAAAATTAGGGTTGTTCCAGCATGCTGGTTTATTGCATAGCTGCATTAAAAACTTATGTTTCTGGAATTAAACTATGGTTTAGTCATTGTTTTTAGAAATAAATATTCTTTTTTTTTATGAGGGAAAATCTCTATATTTTATCATGCAAGTAAAGCAGCAGCTTTTAAGAGAGCACTGAGTTCAACAGATGTGTGTAGCACATACCTGATTGGCTGTGAGAGAAATTGTAATGTCTGAGATTTTAAAGTTATTTTGGAAAATATGAAAATATTTCTTTGGGTGAAGTGTACTTCTGTTGAGCTACAAAAGAGTAGATGTCTGTACATCTCAGAGCATTTATATTTGAACAGAGTGATTGAACTTACAGAACTGTAAGCTTTGAATTAAATACAGCCTCATCAAAATAATTAAAGAGGAATTGTAAGCTGAAGTGAGCAGTGGTGGGAAGATGCAGTTCTCCTTTGTGTACTTGTCATATATATGAGATGCAGTACTTGAATGTAATTTTCTCATTTTGAAATGAATATCTAATTAAATTACTTCAGAAATACTTATGGTTAATGAGAAAACTCAATTTGCCAAAAGTGTACTCTTGGAATACTTTTTGTGACATTCCAAGCTTGAATCTCATATGCAAGTATTATGCAAACATTATTGCTTGGCAAGTGACCTTTACCATGGTTTGTTTTTTAATTGAGCAAGTTATTGAATTTTCTAGATTTTTAGGGGGTTGTTGGTTTTTGTAGCAGTGGTTTCTATGACGATGTTACACAGAAGACATGAAGACTAATTGCTGACAGTAAAAGCATCTGCAATTGTAACTGGTGCTTCTCTGCATTTTAAAATGTCAGGAAATGAGACATTTAAAAAAATTTTTAAAAATTTATTCATTAGCATTTCCTGAAATATGTTTGCTGTGGATGGCAGCTCATCTTTTCCAGTAAATGTGAGAACTGTGATTGTGTCCAGCTTTTCTTTTCCAGCTGTCACTAGCAGAGTGTCATAATATTTAGAGATACACTCTATACCTGTCAGAGTTTGTTACAGTTCAGTGATGCATGATGAAGTGTGAGGGACACAGTCTTCCTACACTACTCACAGTATAAATGCAGTGATGATACTTCACAATGACTCCTTGCTCAAGGTCAGGACAAAGAAACTCATCTGTGGTGCTCAAAAACTCACTTATCAATTGCTGAGCTCTAGAACTCAGGGCCAATTTCTTTAATATGCCTATAAATTGATGAAAAGATTTCTGGGTGTTTATGAGAAATGCAACAAACTTTTGTAACAAGTGCAATTCTTCCATGGAAATTCTTTCAAAATGAACTGATTTAATCATCTGAAATTATTTCCTTGCTCAAATCCTTTGAAATGAAATACGATAGCATTAAGCTTTTGCTATTTTACCTGAGGATTAGTCCTGCTGGTATTTGAAGATATAACTGAAAAGGTACCTCTGACTAATACTTATTCTGGTAATTTTTATAACACCTTGAAAAAAAATTAAAACTTGCTAGCTAAGGGATTATTATAAGCATATAAGAATAATATACACCTAACTCATTAGCCTTATTCTTCTGTTTTGCTAAAATACGCAATTTTCAGGCTTTTACACCTCAGGTGCTCTTAGCTTATTTTGTGAATGCCATTTAAATGCATGCTAGTGGGAGTTATTCCATTAGAATATTTGCATGTGCTACTTTTCCAGTTGCTAATTATCTAATAAAATATACTTGCTAATTTACAGATGTTCTGTTGCTGCACTATTGTCCTGAACCTTTCTTTCTCCCACACTGCTCCCTTGAAATTATAGGGCCATAAAGGAGATATGACTAATTGCATTACTAATGGCATATTGGGATGTTTAGATCCTTCAAAAGGCTTCTTTTTAGGTATTTCTTTCATCCAAACAAATACATAAAACTATCTCAATTTTATGCTAAAGATCTACAACTCAGCAAACTTGAGAAACATTTTCTTTTTTAAAAAAATGCTGTTCAAATCACACAATAGAATAATTCCTTCACACAGAACAGTTTCAAGAAGAAAGGAGTTTTGAAAATCTGAAAGTTGTTACCGAAAAAATACCTTTAAATGACAAAAAAAGTGAAGAAGTTTTGTACATTTTCTGAAGAGTACACACCTTGGACAAGCTGTTCCACCAAGCTCCGGGGTAATAACTCTCCAAACCTGCAAATGAATCAGTGTGGCAGGTGCCCTGGTTCAACTAGGCTGAGGTGGCTGAGATCCTCTGAGTAGACTCTCTACTATTGTGCATCCTACTCCATTCCAAGTGTTAAAACTCATGGCATTTCTTGGGGGAATGAGGGGGTGTGACTCTCCTGATAGCTTTAGTCATCATCTGTCTCCTGTCTTGCATTGCAAGGTTTGAGAGGAAGACATCTTGTTATTCTCACTGTTTTGGGGTTTTTGTTTGTGGTTTTTTGGCTGTGTGGTTTTGGGACTTGTTTGTTTGTTGGTTTTTTTAACTATACTGAGTATAAAAGAGGAGAAGTGAGGCCAGACTGAAACATGCTGTATAGTCTAGTACATCTGCTGGTTTAAAAAGAGCTGACCTGAGACTCATAAAGCCAGCAGCCAGTTTGGTCAGTTTGTTTTCTGGGCACTCACATAGGACAGGAACAGGGAAATGTGCCCTTACTTGCTCCAGGTTTTGACTTCTCTTATATCACTTTAACCTCCAGGGCAATGATGTGTAGGGGACCAGAACTTCAGTTTCTAGCAAGGCTCCCTTCACAGATTTGAGTGAAAAAATAATATCCATTTCTTTCTTATGTAACAGAAGGAAGCGTGGGTGCCATCAAAAGGCCTTGTGAAAAGGTCATTAAACAGAGTGATTTTGGTGTACTTTTGCTTTTGGCTGTAATGTAGGTTAGTTCACCTATACATCAGTTGATATTGCTATCAGAAGTTTCTGAATAACTTTAAAATATGCTACTGAAATTACAAAAATTGGTTTCAGGTGTACATTTTGCTGAAGAACTAAGAACTGCTTTAAGCCCTTAAAACTTTACCCTTATCCTCAGCATTAGTCTTGTTTGTTGAAAAGCAGCCCGATGTCCATTATTTATTTTGCTTTTTAACATTAAGACAGAAAAACCTAAAGAGCTACAAAGATGTGTAATATTAGGTCTAAAACTTAAATTCCTACAGTAAAGCATGCAATAATTTAGAGAATGCATCCATAGCATACGTTCTTAAAAATTTTGTAACAGTCCAATAGTCAAGTTATCATGTCTGCTCCTTTCCTTAAATATTTATCTGAAATATCTTTGGCTGGATAATTGTAAAGGGATCAACAGAAGAGAGACAAGAATTTGTCTGAGGTTTGGAAAAGTGCTTATAAGAGGCTGAAGATCTCAATGTAGTTAACAGAATGAAGGTTAAGGTGAGCTAGTTAAAGTTTATCTCATCTTTAGATAGAAAATTGCTAGCTCTAAGTTGAGTTCTTTAATGTAGCAGGAAACGGTATAGCAAGATCCTATAATGAGAAATTGAATTTCTCAAAGGTTTTCAGGGGTTCTCTCTCACTAAATAAATGTTGTGTGGTTGATGCATAAACTACTGGGGGCAATCCTTTAAGGTGTGTTACGGATCAAGTCAAACTGGATCATCCTAATGGCTCCTTGGTGGGCCATTGGTTTGGTCCTTCTCTAGGCATTGAAATGTCGCCTCCTCCAAAAGTGTGCATCATTCTTCTTTTATGCACATACCCATCTATTCTTGCATTTTCTTAGTGTATGAGATCTGATGTGTCTGATCATGAGGTAGGACAGCAGCTGACAGGTCTCTATTACAGTTGTCATAGCTTACTTGAAAATAATTGCAAGTGCAAATAACTACAATAAGTTTGTATAGCTTCTATTATGTCTCTAATCAGTATGGGCAGGGTTTTTTTCTGTTTTTCTGCCTTATTGTACCACATTATAACCTATTTTGCTTCAAATATCACAGACCTTTGCAGTCCCATAGCTAAGGAAAATACTGAAATGTATTTTAACAGTAGGTTGTCATTAGTTTGAGTTGGTCTCCTTCCATGAGTGAGCTGTGTATTGGCTGCCAGGTTGTGTCTGGAACAATTTCATTTTCACTGGTGTAGCAAAAACCCTGTCATGCCATGACAATTACTGAGACCTATATCCCATAAAACGTACTTCAATTTTTTTCTCCTTCTGCACTGTTTAGGAACAACTTAGACCCCTTCAGCACTTGGAGATTTACACTGAAATTATTGCCACCAAATTGTTCTTTTAAGCATAGATTGCAAATCTTTTAAAGCATTTATTTGAATTTGTGTCATATGCTGCAATTAACTTGCCATTACTTGCAGCTGCCCTTTCCAGTGAAAAGATTAGAAGATAGGAATTTATAATCAGGGAACCTCAACACAGCTGTCAGAAAAGACTTGGGATCAGTACAAGTGGTCTCAAGGGACAACTTGAAAGGCAGATTTGAACTGTGAACTTCTGTGTCAGAATTTTGATTGCCAAGGACCCTTCTAGGTCACACAACAAGGATAATGAGAACTACAGTCTTAAATGCTCTTGGACAAAAGTTTATTATAACTACACAGAGAAATAGCCCAAATATGTCACAGTAGATTCATGGTTATTACCGAAACAATGCATTAATGTTGGCAGTCACTTGAAATATGGTATGTATATAATAGTTTCATTTAGTATCACTTAAAGGTCTCTATTGCAAAGAGGCATGACCTGTCACTGATGTATGCTGCTATAACAAAATATGAGAGTTATACCTTTCCTTTGACAAATTTCAGATCACTCATCTACTGCACAAAATGAGAGGAATGTAGGAGAAGTTATAAAGAATTTAATTTGGCTTTGTGCTGTTGTGTTTCTTGTTTTAGAAATTTAGGTGATTTTCCCCAAAATAAAGACTATCAGGAGATTAGGTATTGTTCTTATAATAATTTAGAAAAACAACCCTTTGTCCATAATGAAAAGGGAAAGTAGCTTTTAAGTTCCTTGGGTTGTAACCTGTTCTTTTGTGATGGCTGAAGATACTTTATTTGAAATACCATTCCCAGATGTAGTTCATTCTGAGATTCATCATTCAGAAATGTTGTATGCCAAAATAAATATATAATAAGAGAGTGTCTGTCTCTGCCATAGAAATGACAGAAACTAAAAGAAATTATGACTTTTCTGAAGGAAAGTAAAAGTTGTATTCTCTAGTCTCTGTCTGCTGTTACCTTTGGAAAGAATCAATGTTTGTGTTGCTGTCAAGGTGTTGTGATGGTTTTCATGCTGACTTGCATGTCATGCCGTGGTGGTTGGGAAGACAGTGAATGTCACCAGCTTTCAACAGGAATATGGAAAACAAGATTACTGCTTCCATATAGTGCAGTAAATAACTTTGCTACAGCAGCTGATGATAGAGAGATTGTGTGTTTGTGTTTTACCATAAACTCTGATACCTCTGAGGTGACAGCGGTGATTTCAAGAATTCTATTTCTGCAATTTTTAAAACTGCAGAAATGGAATAAGCAAAGACTGTGGAAGTTCTGGGAAAAAAAACCCCAAACAACTAAAAATCTTGCTTTACGCTTAAAAGAGCAGCTGCAGTTTATTCTGATAGTGAAATCTATCAAGTTTGAGATTTTATTTCTAAAATGTGTTCAGAAGTGTAGCCCTATTGAGGAGACCGTATTGACTGTGTAATTCAGGATGCAACAAAACAATGAAAGAAGAGTTTAATAAGGTGGAACTGATTGGGTTGGACATTCGTATACCTCTGTGAGTATTGTTTAATTGTCCATGAGATTGAGTTGTTAAATAACCAGACTAATACAAACTGAATAACACAAGAAAGAGAAGTAATATGAGATCACAAAAATAATTTCGTTTCTAATATATAGTTCTTAATTATACTGTTCTACACTCAATGCTGTATGCTTGAAAGCTTACAGTTCACATCTGTGTTGAAGGAAGCAAAATAAATGTTGTTTGTCAATACCTTAAATTTCACTCAGGTACATACAATATGTGCTTGAATTTTAAGACACGGAGCAGTTAAAAGATTGCTTGGCTGACGCTATAGGTATGCCTGGTAGGTATAATAGAGAAAAGTTTAGGTTGAATTTTTGATTTTATTTTACAAATACGGAGTGAGCAGCTGACTGAGAATTGGATGACCACATCAGGAATGCTCACAGTATTGATTCTTCATTTAAGAAGGATTGTCTGTCTTTCAGATGTAAATGTACCTGTTCTTTCTGGTCCAGCTGTGCCAGTGGAAAGGTTATAATCCTGTTTCTAAGCCCAGCTGCTCCTCATGCCTCTGCTGGGGTTACCCTGCTCCCAGCTGTGCTGAGTGGGTTGCCAGGGCGGACTTAGCCCATTTCAATCAGAATCACTAGGGCTTTCAAAGCACTGTTTAAGTAAGTGAGACTAAGGTGGGGCTAATTATTTTTGGTGAAGAGGGGTCAGTTGATCGAGTTGGCTTTCACCATGTCTGGAAAAAGTAAGTGGCTACTACCTTTAACTTGTCATTACTTGTGTATTCCACCCAACTTAGTGACTCCTCAGGATGACCCTGGGCAGCAGCTGGTTATTGTGCTGAGGGGCAACTTCTTTAAATTATATTGGCTCTGACCAACCTCACATATCCCCATGAGAAGTTTGATAGCTACAAGGGTGTTCCACAAAACCTTTGTGCAATGGTGTTCGCATGGTCTGGGAAGGCGCTGGGCATAGTGGTGGTTGTTGTTCATCTGCAAGTTTGGACAGTAAGTGGGGGAAAGAAAATCATTCTTGGTTTGCTTCATTTATCTTGTTTCCAAGGTGGCTTCTGTGCTTTCTGCAGTCAGAATTTTCCTAAAGACCCTTTTCTCTTAGGAAGTCTATGTAACTTTGTGAATTTTGTATTTTGTAATTTAGGCTGTATTAGGGACAAACTGTTGGATGGTTGTGAGAAAAATGGCTAAAAAGTAGTTCACTAGGAAGCATTTTTGTAATGATTGGTCCTTGGCTGAATAGTGAAGGGAAGCAAGTAAAAAAAAATGAACTTCAGCTGAATAGCACCTGAGCATTAAAAAAATGTCCCTCTGGGAACAATGTCGACTAAATTTTAGAAACAGATTTCTAAGTAGCTGATTTGATGAAATGTTCTCTACTTCTGTGTTTTGTAGTGAGCTAGGTGTGATACTTGGAGGACCTACACAGTATTCTGGATTTATGAGAATTGATGTGGGATGTCTGCTGTAAGAGTGACTTATTTCATGTAAATTAACACTCACAAGTTTCTTCACAAGTGTCCCTTTCTAGGCTAACGTACACTAAAAGTAATTTAATTTGTTAATCATGAAAACAGCTGTTTCATCAATTCACCATATTTTGAATTCTACCAGCATTAACAAGCAATGAAAATGCTTTCCAAGTAGAAACTCTGCAGGATTCTAAGTTAACAGAAAGACATTTATGGTTTACATCAAGGAGGATCTGACTCATTGTCATTAGCATTTTACCAATGCACTGTATAAGATGAATAGGTTCTTAGATTTACCAGAGAGCGCTGGATGTGTTGGCACTGATGTTTGTGGGAATGAAAAGTCAGAATGAGTTGGAGTTAAATATCTGTGGTGCACGAGTCAGATTAATCATGTGAGTTTACTTTGACAAAATATGAGATGCTGGGGAAAAAATTTTACTTTGAGGAGTTTGTTCTCTCTGCCCTCTTTGGGACTGTTGGATGTGGTGGGTTGTGCTGTAATCACTCTGAAACCTCAGGGTACATTTGAATTGAATTACATTGCAAAGCTATAAAATTCATAGCATTACAAATAATTATTTAAAATTCAGTAAACTCAGATGAAATGACAGCAGCTCTTCAGCTGTTAGAATGAGTTCATTAAGTTATCAAAATCAGGCATATGTGTTTTGCATAAATCGGGTAAAACTGTAAATTCAAAAATGTTAATATAATTTTTCTGACAGAAAAGTATTATAGAGTATAAGTAAAGACATTCATAATAAAATGTGGTATTCAAGAAGGCCCTTTATGGGACAGATTTTTTTTCCCTCTTCTCCACCCTTAGAAACTCTCACACGCTTCCAGTTTTTCCCTGCCTGTTTGTTGGTGTTGATTCTACCTCTGGCTGAGAGAGGGCAAAATATTCTCATATACCAGGAGAGTGAGTTACAAGCTGCACTGAATTTACTCTCCAAGAGAATGCTTCCCTCATACTTCTCTTGGCAACCATTAACAGCCACACTTTAAAATGCTGCCAGGGCTCCAGAGGATCCTTGATATCGATCTTATCTGAGGGAAACGTCTGCTACCGTGGTCTTGATCTTCCTCAAGTGCTGTGCACTCCAAAAGTGCAAATTTCCCTCTGCCTTGTGACATGTAGTTTTAGTAGAAGCAAAGAAAATCAGGATCTCTTAGTAAGGGAATATTACTGCAGTATAGTAACAAAGTCAAGAGGGATATGTATTAAGATTTCTGGAAGATTATGTTTTATCTCTTGGATAGACATTTGAGAGTCTCTTAGCACACCCGTCTGGAAAGAAAGTTGTGTGAAAGAGAAAAGAAAGTGGAATTTGTAGCAGACAAGTGAACTGAGTGACCATTTTGTTTTGCAAAATAATCTACAATTAGAGAGGAGTCACCATGACATGAAGGACTCGTGGCACTCTGCCACTGTTGTACTGCTGAGCACAGGTGCTGAAGAGAGAGTTTAATGCAGACCCATA
Source organism: Agelaius phoeniceus (assembly GCF_051311805.1). Classification (NCBI taxonomy): domain Eukaryota; kingdom Metazoa; phylum Chordata; class Aves; order Passeriformes; family Icteridae; genus Agelaius; species Agelaius phoeniceus. The sequence continues at coordinate 7,519,458 of NC_135273.1, read as the reverse complement.
TGTTATAAGACCTCAAAAGACTCAAGGAACCTTCTTCCAAAGCTGAGAACTCCAGAATTTAGGTTGCTCAAGCTCCTACATAATTCATGTCCTTTATTTTGGTGTTAAGACAGACTTTTATAATCTGATCACAGATTTTAACTTTTTTCTTAAGAAAAAGCAAAAGTCATAATATTAATGTCCCCTTTGTCAAATTTTTAGTTTATCCCTAAGGTATTAAAGTACAGGATCCACTTTGACTATAAAAAATAGGTTGTTTCTAATGTGCAGGTAAAGTGTGTATTTATAATTCTTAGGAAAAAAGAACACATTTTATCTGAAGTGTATGCACTCTTGGAAAAATTCACTTTGAAGTGTTAAATGTGGAAAAAAATCGACCTTAATTAAAATTTGATAAAATTATGGAGAATAAGAAACTTAATTTCCTTGCAATAAGAAAAATCAAGTGATCATCCATCCTTTTACTTTGGGAAAAGTAGTTAGAGAATGTAACTGACCACTCAGAGCATACAAGATCAAGGCTTTTTACATTATGCAGGAAAATGGTTAAGCGCTTACTTTTTAATATAATTTTTTTAACTTTACTTTCATTTGTGGAAGTAACTTACTAAAAATACCCCAATTAACTAAGTTTTTTAGATGCAGAGTTAGAGTTTGCATACAGTGACTATCTCACTTTTATCAAGTACACATATCAGTTTTGGTAATTTTTCTGTAAAATTAGCAAAATAGCTTGTATTTCCAGTTTATGAAGCAATTACTGCTTATGTGTTATGAGAACAGAAAGTATCAAATTCTGATGCAGACCAATAATATAAGAAAGCTGAATCAAATTTTCAAGTTGTGATATGATTTATCTATTTTAATGCTTGTGGACTCATCCACTTTTAAGAGGGCTGAACCCATTTCAGGCTGACACTTGAAAATCAAAATAAAGCATTAGATTAGATAATTAAATCCCAATAGGAAACGAGATGAGTCAGACAGGAATTTGGCTGCTACTCTGCTCTGTAAAGTTCTACAAAGGGGACAATGTGAAAACTGAAGAGTGAAATTTTGGGGTGGCTTATTGGCTTGCAGATTTCTGTCAGTACAGAATTCTTTGCAAGGTGTCACACCATCCGTGTGCCCTCATTAATGAGAGAGAGCACATCAACTCTTCCAGCCAGAGGGAATATTGTGCCAAATTACCTTGCACAGATCCTGCAGTGGGCTTTCTGATAATGTGCCAGATATTAATTTTTCTTGCTGAATAGTAATTTTCTTTCCACAATTCTCAACGTGAAATACTGTTATTAAAACTACTTAAAGGCTTATAGAACATTTTAAGAAGTTGCTTTTGAACATGAGAATTCTGTTAGGACTCAGAAGTAAATGACGGCTAAACCTAAGATATCCAAGATCTCAGGAAACTGTAACTTCATCAAGAATGGATTTCATTGAAATTAGTGGACTGACAGATAACATTCTGGAGGGAGATTAACATCTTCTCACAATAGCCAGGAAAGTGGTTTCTTTCTCTGTTTCTCTTGCTCCTGTTGACATGTATGGATATCAGCAGCCTGGTCTCAGTGGCAACAGACAAAATTAGTGACCATTGATCAGCTCTGTGAACCTGTAGTTAGGCCAGTGTTGTGGACACTATTTCCTGGGTTATGTATTCATTTGTAAGTGAATTCTGTATTGACTGCCCACCTGTAGTACAAGAGTACATTTCCCTGGTGCCCAGAAGGTCTGTTCCTGTTGGTTGTCTAAGCAGCTGAATTAATTCAGTGTCTGTGGGTGAGAAACACTTTCCTGCCTTGCTGGAGCAGAGAACCAGAGCATTTCTGGCAATCTGAAGAAGAACTCTGCAGCTTTTGTGAAAACACAAGGCCATGAGTCCTTCCCTCTGGCAGGTTTGTCCCTCTGGGTTCAAACCCTGTTGTGCTGGACTGTGGGGCTGTATTGGGGCCCACCTGGAATCCCAGCTGACCCTTCTGGATTTGGCCATGCTCTTTACTGGTTGAGAGCAATGCAGCTCTTGTGGTTCCTTGATGTGGTAATTATTTGGCCAGAAAACAAAACCCAAACTGAAATGAAAGTGGGGGGGAAAAAAGGAGATGAGAGAGAGGGAGAAGGTGGTGGGATACAGAGAATAACCTTGGCTTTTGGTCCCAAACTGGAGACCAGTGCTCTAGGCTTAGTACCACAAAGCATATGCTGTTCTTCCTGCAATAGGAATGCTTTACTTAATACTTCTTGGTAGAATTTTCTTTAGTGGTGACTGTTTGTTGTAGATGCAAAAAGGCAAAATAAAAATATGCAACATTTAGGAATTGTTCCTCAGCCAAAGTGGCTTACATTCATTTGAAACATCATCTGTCTCAGTAATTAGAATACTTACAGTTAACAGGGACCTGGCCCAAACTATTTGGTTTTGGACCATGTTCTGTTTAAGCATCTGCCCTTGAGTTAATTTTTTTAAATTTCTCAGTATGTTCTAGCTGCGGTCTGCATATTTAATTCCTCTTGGATATTTTGATACCATTATGGATGCATGATAGTTTCACACTGAAAAAAATAGTGATATTTTCCATTTGGATAGAATATAGAACTGTAGTATTTTCCATTATGAGGAAATAGTTATCTTTTTTTTCCCACAAAATGTGTATTTCTAAAAAGAATTAGCAGCCTTGAGGATGTGGGTGAAAGAGTCCCATTGTCATCTCAGTGACTTTCTAAGGTAAAAGAAATGCATTACAAAAGTGGGAAATTCTGTGACAGCAGGTGCAATAAATATTATGCTAGAGTAGTAGGAAATTATATTAATTTTGTTATTTTTAAAGCACAACCATTCTAGTTCAGTTACAGTATTTTAAGGGCATGTGTTGGGACTAGTTTGATATATTTGCCTAATGTTATTTTGTGAATTATTTTACTGATACTTCCATTTGTATTCTTACTGAAGAAGAGATTGCAGAAATTCTAGTTTAGAATACTAAAATATTTAAGATCACTGAGATAACTCTCACTTGAGAAACTTTTCTGGACATTAATCTCTCAAAATCAAAGTACTATGGAAATATTTACAGAATTTTATGTCCAGATGTTGAAAAAAATCAACATTTTTAATATTAAGTAATAAATAGAGGGAAAATTTCCAGTATTTTTTGGGTTCATTTTGGATTTCCTTTCATTCTTCATGTGTAAGAAGGAAAAGAGGAAAATCTTTAAAGAATAGAGCTTTGGTGATGCCAGTGGAGGAACTCTGACAGAAAATTGACATAAGACACTTGATCTTGTACCATATATAACTGTAATATCACTATAGGGTGTGCCTATATCTACGTCTGTGTGTATATATTTGTCATACAAAATAGGATCTTTTTTTTTCCCCAAGAGAGTTACAACATCGTATAGAGATTAAGAAAAGTAAGAATTTGGTATGTGCCAGTTTCCAATCAAGTATCTCAAACTTCTGCACAAAAATGAGAGCTGCCATTACAGTTAGAGCTGGAGAATATAAGGTCTGGGGTGTTCATACCACACTGCAGCTCCCAGCTTCAGTCTGGGCTGAGAGAGGGGTAAAAACTCTGCTGCTCTTATTTCCACTCTGCTGTCAGCTCTGACAAATGCCATTTAGTGTTTTCCTGTTACGAGGTCACTGCTAATGACACCCAGAGTGTAGATGTGAAGTAAAAGTGTGAAAAATGCTTAATAGCTGTTTTGTCAGGGAAAAGTTATGCATAAAACCACTTTGTACTTTTTATTGGAACAATTCAGCTATTAAAGCATATTTAACAATTCCAATTTTTTGATGCGTGGTATGCTGTAATTACCATCAATTTTTATTCTTTTTGGCAAATGATCATTGCTGTGCTCAGAGGACTTCACCTAGACAGATTTTCCCATTTCATGCAGCACAAAATCAGTTTTTTAGCTCCTCTAGCAGTGCTTATGTTCAATCCACCATATTAAGCAGTGACCTATTAACTGGATGGTTCAAAGGCTTAGCAATACATGTATTTGGATTTAGATTGACTTCCACTGTCCTAGAAGTTAAGCTCAGTCATTTAGTGCTCCTAGAAATCATCCTGGAACAGTGAATTTAATTCACTGGTTAGTAAGAAAATAGTATGTAGAAAATCTTACAATTGAGTACCCTTAAACCCAGTGGAGTTACTGCCCCATACTAAGGAATCCTTAGCCATATCACATTTGAGATCCAGTCATCAAGCTTTGGCTTGCTAGTTCGTATTCTTCTGACAGAACTGAGTGACTGTTGTGAAATATTTGGCATTTTCCTGAACCGTCATCTTTTGCATAAAAAAATTAAGTATGTTTTAATTTTATCAATATCATGTTTGACTGCTACGTTGCTTTTGCCTTCCTTACGTGGTAATGACAGCAGAGAAAGGCATTTAGAGTAAATGAATATACTTCTGGGCTACTTAAAACTGTTATAGTTCTTTCTGATCTTGGTACTCTTTGTACCAAGTGATGTACCAGGCATGCTGTGCTAGACACAGCTCAGTAGTGGAAACAACAATATATCAGCAAAAATTCATCTGGCTTTCCTTGGCCTCGGGGACTCCTGTGGTTCTTTTGTCAGTAATGGGTCTTCATAAGTGGATCTGGTCTTCAGATTCCCAAAGGATGATTTTGTCCCCTGTGCCTGCTTATCCAGATGATGTCTGAGGCTTCCAGGAGCTTTGTCATGGTCTGGCTTGTGGCTAGAGGATGTGCTCTTGGCTGTGCTCCAGGGTAATCCATTCAGTTGCTCGATGTCCTGTAGCCTGGGGATGAGGAGAAGGTGACTCCACCATATAATGAAGGCTCTATTCTTATTGGCTGGATGGCAATTCTGTACAATAATAAAATAATTAATGTGTCTTAATTATAGTCCTCTTTAAAAACCCATTGCCTTAGCGTATTTTTCCAGTGATGTGCAACTAAAAAAACCAAACCCAGAAAATATACAGATGCAACTTTGTTAATAATTCATACACACATTTTAAGTGCAGTTTGGATAAGGTACAAAAACAGAGGAAATACTGAGCACTTTTTTCTCCTTTTCAATGACTTGGTTGTATCTTTTTCAAAGATTCTTTTCCACACTGTATGAAAATGCTGATTTCTTTTAATTGCAACTAACTTGTCATCAGTAAAAGTAGCAAAGATTTTGAAAGGTGTGAACCTTATCTTCCCTAAGTTGGTGATAACCATGTATCTTTCTGTCCAGAAGAGATTTTAAGAAGCCCTAGTATTTGGCATTTCATTTAATTTCATAGATCAGAAAGCAGGTAGTTGTAGACTTCCATTCTTTTTCTTCCAAAATTGAAGGGAAAAAAATATGTAAATGATTTAAAAGCAATTAGCTGCATGCATATTGTCCTGGCAAACCATTCTATCCCTTTGCTATGTAAATTTTGAGGCAAGCTTGATTTATCTGTCTCGTTGATATGAAACAGGGGAACACCAAGGCTGCCATTCCAAACTGATGTAGGTTGCTTTCCATGCTAATTTTATTGTTATAGAAAAATAAGACAGTTACAAAATCAGTTTTAGTCAATAACAGAGTAATCGCATCCTAAAATGATATTATTATTTATTCATGCTTAGTTAAATATAACTGTAACATGAAATGAATGATTATCTGTTTTGGGTATAATTTCATCATAAGGCCTTTGAAGGTCATTTGGACTACACAACTAATTAATGTTTTATTTCCAGCCTTCCTTAATTATTCTTGCCAGATGGTCCTTTATTTGTGTTATTGCTTGGAGTTTCCAGCTGAGGTTGTTTGATTGTTGAAGAAAAATATGTGATGGCACCATAAGATAACTGTAATTGAATTGTTAGGTATGTTAGAACATTCAAGCCTTCTGTCCCTGCTTTAGCCACATCTGGGAAATAAGTTTGTTAACAAAGTGCTTTGGCACCTCATTGAATACTTGATGTGATATATGGAAATGTTTAGAGCAAGCTCAATTAGCATAAAAGCCTGTAGAAATAGAACTCTGGTAGCTTCTCATTCATTTATGAATTACAAAATCTTCTGGGAAAAATGCACAAATGGGTAAATTACCAGGTGGTTGGTTTTGTTTAGGCTTTTGTTTGGTGGAGTTTGTTAGCATCTGACTTTCTTTTCACACATCTGGACAATATTGCTTTTGTGTTTATAACAAAACAGTAAATAGCAAAATACAAAATAATGTGCTGAAAGCATAGTTATAATATTTGGCTATTAGGTTAACTTTGGTGAGTAACATCTCAGGAGTGCTCGTTTCTAAGAGGGCTTTAGGCACAATACTGGCAGATTCCACATTTGGGACCAGGAATGCAAATACAGCATAAACTGTTTTGTTTTAATCAATCATCAACCTTGTTTGCATTTTGGTAGTAAATAAGTATCACACTTTTTCTTTGAAAGTCCCATGGTGCCAGGTTCTATATAGCAACAAATGAACATGCATGTTCTTAAAAAGCAGAGGAAGTGTGAGGGAAAATGGTGCATGATAGTACACTAGTGCACTATTTTGTTCCAAATACTTGTTTCATCTCTTTTCCAGCCATTCTTTTCACCATTTTTCTATAATCATTGCAAGAAGCAGTTTTGGGAAATGGAGATGGGTTTACAGAAGATATTGAATATTTTCTATAGATATGTGTGTCAGGGGTAGCTGGGAAGAAAGAACTGAGGTATTTGTGCGGGAAATTGATTAATGGATGAATAAGAAAGGTATTAACACAAAGGTTCAAGATCAGAAGGAGTTGGCTCATCTAGAAAGTGAAAAGTGAGGTGTATCTTTGTTTCATTCATAGCTGTGTCCTTCAAGACACTTGGGTAAAATCTGTTAAAAAAAAGTTAACTACAAATCAGAAATTGCAAGAAAAAGCTTACCATAACAATGGATAAGGATTTATTGAATAAGAATAGTTTAGAGATGACTTTCCCTGTTTTCTTTTGTTTTGTATTACCTATCATATCGGACAATGCTCTGGAAGAAAACTATCATACTGGTTGGGGAAATTAGTCCCCATTGTTGAAAATATGGATGTGCTCTACCAAGTTTCACCAATCTAGCACAGCATTTAGAAATACTGGTAAATTTTGGTGCTGCCTCTTGCTACTGGACTATCTGTTTTGCAGCACAGTGTATCTTAGCAAATTCTCCCTCATTTGAGGAGTAGTTCAGCTGAGCAGAGAAATCCTCTCCCCATCAGCCAGTATCAGAGATGTATCCCTGTGATACCTCCTCAGCCAGCTCAGAGATGAGTGTTCTTGGCTTGTGAGTGCTCTGAACGTAAAACTCTCTTCGCATGTTGGGGGAGATGGGAAGCAGCTGCTGCCTTTCAGAGCACAAATGTAGGGCTTTCAGGATGGAGCCCACAACACAATACAGATACATCGAATTAAGGCTCTGCCCGCTGCTGTCTGCTACTTCCTCTGTAATTCCAGCGTTTTGTGCTTTAACTTGTTTGGTTGTTAAAATGTTATAAATATGCATTTTCTGAATTGCTGCTCTGAAAAATGAGGCCCTGGAGCTGGTGGTAACGTCTCTGCAGCAGTGGTGGAGTGAGTGGGCACTTCTGTCAGCTGCAGGAGATCTGCCCATTCATATTTAAATCCAGTCCTTGTGCCAGAACTGAACAGCAAACTGTTCACAAGCTCATCTTCTCCAGTGCTAAGCATGCACATCTCTGAGCCACCAACAAAAGAGACACGTGAATTTCTGTAATGAGCAGTTAAACTCACCAGAAACTGCTTTTAGCCACTGGTTACCCAAATAAACACAATAGGTAAAAGAAAAGACTATCAGGGGGATTTCACCTTAGCAATTTTAAAACTCTTTTCAGTTTTAGCTTTTTTAAAATCAGTTTACCATTTCTCTGCTTTCCACTCCACTCTCTTACTATACAAACCAAATTACTTAAACAATATTGCATGGTATTTTTAAATAAAACTTTTAGGACTGTATATGAACTTTCACTCCCTTTCCCTCTTTTTATCTGGTGTTGCAAAATAAATTGAGGCTGATGCCCCCAAGTTCCATAAGCTGCCTTGTCATCCATGTACTGAACTCTGCAGCTTTACAGACAGTCTTTTCCAAAGTCTCCCAAGAGATTCTGCATTTTGCTGTTTCCACTCAGTGCAGCAGGAAGGAGGGTGGCCAGCTGGGAAGACAGACAAACCATAACAGAAGTGAGCTGACCTCTGACTCCAGGATCTGTGTGAATGGGAGGTTGGTCCCAGACGGTCTCTTACCACAGCAGGATATCCCAGTGTGAAATGCCAGCATGAAATTACTAATTATCCTGCTTTTTAACTTCAGGATATGCTGCTGACTGTGTATTTTTGTAATGTCACCATAGTACTACAGAAATATTTGCAGGAAGAGGTATTATCTTGCCATTGTGACATTAAATTGTATCAGGCCAATTTAGCAACCTTTTGTAACACTTATTTTAATACCTCTGCCTTTTATAGGGATTTATAAAAATGCTGTGCAGAAAAAAAAAAGTCTCCAAGCAATAGATTAAGTGGGTTTTTTAACCTTATTGTGTAAACCTCTAAATGCTTCGACATTACATGTGGTTTTTCATGGTGTAGAAGATCAATATTAGTGTTTCTTTGTGCCCACAATGCAAGATGTATTACTCAAGGTACATGACATACTACCTCACCAAAGTACCCGCTGAGATTTGTAGGTGGTGTTGGTTTACAACTGTTTTTTTCCTGGAGGCTAAAATTGCCTAAATCTGGGCTCTCACTGTTCTGGTTTTTTCCTCATTATATATTTAAGAGAGTCAAATCATTCATCATTCTCAATTACTGGGATATAATTCACTGCATGCAATGTGAGCTACAGACCAGATGCCTGGAAATTCCTGCACTGACCAATAATCTTAGGTCCCAGAACACATTCTGGTTTTAATACAACAGTAACATGTTTGTTTCCTATTGAATTATTTGCAGAAGATGCATCCCTGATCAAAGCTTCATCAGGCAGGTGGTTATCAGAATGGGACACAATCAGGGAGACTCAGAGCAATATAAACATTCTGAGCTCTGTTCCTTTTAGCAGCCCATAAAATGCCAATAACATTTAAAAGGAATAACTTGATTTTGTTAAAGGGCAGGATCTGTCATGGGAACTCGAGGCTGCAAGGTGTTTAAATTAATGTCTCATAGTGGACTGGAAGTCCTGCCCTCTACTTCTACGGGTACTAGGTTAAAATGTGCTTTCATTTTACAAGTGTTTCAGTTTGTCTGTGTTTTCCTCTGCTGTTGCATAAAATAATATATGCTTCATGGTTTCATGCAGTAAATTCATTAGAGCTAAGAGACAGACATCACACAAAATTCAAAACAATCTCTGTGTGAACAACCTGTTGTAGTTTTGAATTTTTTGATTTGCTGTACCTTCACGTATTTTGTGCCAATTCTTGAATCGTGGAAACAAATACAAGGTACTAAAGGAGTTTAAAGGCTGGGGGTTTCTTCAGACAATGAAGTCTCAATATCTGGTGGAATGAAGATACAATGAAATATCAATAAGAAGAGATCAATATTCGCAGCATTTTTGGTTTTTAAATATGAATCTGTAGCATCAACTTGGTTTGTGTCCAACAGAACATTTAAATGGAATAGTTTTTGAAGAGCTATGAGGGAAGGTGTTCTGTTGAGTAAGCCCCCACCTTGAGTGCTGTGTTCAGTTTTGGACCCCACATTTCTAAAAATACGTTGAGGTGCTGGAATGTGCTCAAAGAAGGGCAATGGAGCTGGGGAAGGGCCTGGAACTCAGATCTGAGGAGTGGCTGAGGGAGCTGGGGTTGTGTAGCCTGGAGAACAGGATGCTCAGGGGGAACCTTCTTGCTCTCTGCAACTCCAACAGGAGGATGTAGTGAGGTGGATGTTGTTCTCTTCTGCCGTGTCTCAAGTGAAGGGATGAGAGGAAATGGCCTGAAGTTGCAGCAGGTTCAGATTAGATATTATGAATTTTTTTCTCACTGAATGTGAAGTCAGACACTGAGATAAGTTGCCCAGGGCAGTGGTGGAGTCACTGTCTCTGGAAGTGTTCTAGAGGTGTCGGGATGTGGCACTTGGGGGTGTGCTTTAGGGATAATTATGGCAGTTCTGGGTTCATACTGGTATGAAATGATCTTGATCTTGTCCAACCTTGCTGATTCTGTGATAAGATTGTGGTGGTGTGGGAATCAATACTGCTCAATCAGCTCAGCACACCAGTGACCTTGTTATCCCAGTTTTCTGGGAAAGTATTGTCAGAGATGAAGTTTAATGATTGATGGGAAGGTTTCAATGGGTGAAGTTTTTTGGGTAGCCTTAGGGGTAGTGTAGGGGAAGGTGCAAATGGTCTTCTAATTTCAGAAAGCAACATTAATGATTCAGTACCCATAATGATAACATATGAAAAGTGCTAGAGAGGAGAGAAGACATTTCAAGGGGTTTTGAAATTGAAGGCAAGTAAAAGGTATTTGAAATGGTAGGGAAACCGAGGAACCAGGTGTTAAATAAAGATGATATGATCAAAGTGATGACAAGATAATGATCTCTCCAGAAATGCCTTGAATAGATGGAAGTGGGCCAGGATTGCATTTGTTAAGGCAGGTGAGAGAGCTGCAGTGGTGGAGTTAAAAGCTGCTGACCACATTAGTGAGAAACAGAATTGTGAGGGTTATCCAATATGCTCACACAGTTCTGTGGTTGTGTTTTAATCTGTGTTGCTGGTATTTGCAAAGCTAGAACTCAGCTCAACTAATCGTTCTAGTCCTTTTTAATTACTGTTCTGTGAAATACTGAAATTGTCAATTTTGTTGTTGTTCATTGATGCTCCTAGAAATGGAGAAGAAATTTATTCGGGTCGGCCCAAGTGATTTTTTTTTTCCTCTTGGATTCTCACTTTTATAAGCTATCAGGGGAAATTAAATGCAAAGTTTAACATGACATGTATTTTTAATAAAGGCAAAGAAAACTTGAAAATGAAAAATTGGAATCTTACACTTCAGTGCAATTCACTGTCTAGAAGAGGATTTTTTATTAAGTCATGTGCCTTTTTTAATTTTTAAGACTGATGCATGAGTAAGATAGATAGAAAACTACAAATGGAATAATTCCTCTGTCTTATCTGGAGCAGCATGCCCTGATTACAAAGTTAGTACTTTCTGGAGCATCACACCCTCTGAGCCTGTGTTGTTAATGGTTCTCACTGGGGGTAAATATTATCTAGATCAAATAGCAGCAAATGAGGACTACTGCCCTCAGCAGCAGGCAGTCATGCCAAGTTCCTTTTTTTCTTTTTGTGCCAAAGAATAATTTAATTATAGATATATGAATTGGAATGGCTTTAAGAGGAGAGTAAATGAAATCTCAAGCTAGCACAAATACAAGGAAAAAAAAAAGAAATTAAAAAAGTAACTGGGAAAATTATGGGGTGATTGTACTAGCAGGTTTCTTTATGCTTTTTTGTGTTTTTTAAATCTACAATTGGTGATGGCTGAGAGACTCCTCTAGAAGTTCACATAGAACAGGAGCTGGATTCAGGTATTTTGACTTGCCCTGTAGAGAAATTTGCCTTTTTATGTAAAATACAAAGGAAATACATATGTTGTTTTAAAGAAGGTTCTATGGCCAAGTTCAGGAACATGAAAGAGCCTGATGTAGTTAGTTTCCATATATGAGGAAAATTTGATTAAACAGAAATGGAAGAACTTGAGTTACTTTTGAACAGGACAGTGTGTCATGTGACATTTTGGCTCAGTGTCTAGTTTCCAGTTGTCCCATAGAGGTGATGATTTGCAGACAGCCCTTGTTCCCTCTGGCCTGTATAATTTCTGTCATGTGAGTGTGGTGCTTTGACTTTATTTAGGTTAAGTGAAGAATGTATGGAACAGCACAGCCTTTCCCTGTCCTCCTGCTGCAGACTCTGCACGTTTTCCTGTCTCAGCTACTCTAGAAGTCTAAATATTTCCAAGTATCTACAGGAAATTTGGTGATGTAAATGCTATCAGGACTGAATAGTAATGATTTAGGAAAAATGAAGTCATATTCAGTTCATATAGTGAAGGAAGATACCAAAAAAGCCCCAAACCCTCAGCTTTTACTTGCTTAGTCAATGCCTTTCCCAACAGTGATTCCATCTTTTCTCCCCCTGAAGTGGAAGGTCATGTGGTTTATAACAAAACAGAAAATCTTTTCTAGTGTTTGCTTGTGTTCAAAAAGAAATCAAAGCCCTGAGACTGCAGTGGGCTTCGCTGGGAGATGTGTAAGAGTAAGGATTAATCAAATTGAAGAAGGACTTCAGGTTTTCTTTGGGAAAGCTGTGATGAGTTCACCTGTGGGTTTTCCTAAATAGTGTATAAGGAAAATCAAACTGGTTTATGTTAATATCTGTAATACTGAAAATAACTTTGACTATTACCCTGATCTAATGCTACATTTAGCTGTTGTATTTAACCTGAGATCTGATGGAGCAAGTAAGAAGTATTAAAGAAATGTAAATTCAGTTTTCAAATCTTTGTTGTCTTCAGTTATCAGGTGTTCCTGATTATTCTTAAATACCAATGGAAGTGCTTAAAGTCACCTGCTTAAAGTAATTTCATATCATATATAAAATACTTCTGCATGATTACGGCAAAGGTTTGGCAGCATGCTTTAAGTATACTTGTAAAAGTAACTTCCTTTTTAAGAGAATAGTACAAGTTTCTCACTTAAACCAAAATGAGAAATGATACAGTTAGATTTGCAATGAATAATAAGAGTTTTGCTTCTCGATTTGAGAATGAATAATGTGCATTTCAATGTTACTTGTATTTATTTTAAGACTTATGAGGAAATTTATGATGATGACTATAATAATGAATAATGACTTTATATAAACATACATAAAATTCCTTTAAGTATTGTAATTAAACATTTGAAGGTACACACTTTCTGCTCAATCTTTTGCGTATCACCTGGGTAATGAATAAGGAAGTTGATAATTGAATCCTATGATCCTTATCTGAAGCTTTATAAGTTGTAGCCTTAGGTACTAGATACCCCAAACATTCTCTTCCTAAAGCAATAATGTTTACACCATTGTGTTGTGAGCCAGCCTTATCAGGAATTTTCTGAAATCTGGAAAGCCTGAGGTCCTTAAAATTGTTCAGCTGCTCACCTCCTTCTAGAGGAGGGAGGTAATTCCCACTGCACCAGTGAGCAGATTAAACTTTTCACCTTCTGTAACAAGTAAAGAGATACTGTGGATATGGAAGAAGTAGATGTGGAATGTATTTTCTTCAGGAAACTGTCAAGGAAAGATGGAGGAGGCAGCAGCTGCATTGCAAAAGGAGATCATAGTCTTGGAAAATGGGGGAAATATGTATTGATGTCCAAGTATAGTGAATATTAAACTGATTAGAAGTTAAGATGGGGAGATGCAGGAAGCAGGATCTTGATCTATTGATAAATAAGACTTGTAGAAGGCTTGAAATACTTCTTCCCCTCTGCTTGACCTTAGCCATGTTTCATGAGACGACCCCTATGTAACTTCTGAGCTCTGCAATTCCAAGCGCAATCTGGTTTCAGGAAATCCAGAGAACAATATTACATGAAATATCTTCCATGATGTTTTTTATAGTCCATGACTGTATATCAAATGTCCTTGGAAAAACAGAAATCCAGATCTTGCTGCTCTGAAGCAGTGACCTATTCAGGAGACACAACCATAATATTTGTTCTTTGTATTATCTAGCCATGGACCAGACTGGGTAACACTGTTTTCTTTAAGTGAACATCCCTAGTTTCTCTTTGAGATTTTAAGGGTAATTTTGAAAGGATTTTCCTTCCTCCTTGCTCAAATGTCTAGTGAAACCCATCATATACAAAATATGATGTCAGCAGGAAAGAGTGCATGCGGTGTAGACTCTGCTTTCATCAGTGTGCTGATGACCTGGGACTCTGGGATTTATTTTCATTAAACTTTATCAGTAGAAAGTCTCCTTTGTCTCTGCCTTCACAGAGTGTCTGTGAAATTGGATTTGGATGACAATGAGCTGGGTAATGCTCTGTCTAGGAAAGGCAGCATTGCTTGTTTGGAACTTGAGATCCATCCTTATCTGTAAGGATCTTCATGAAAGATTCAGTTTGTTCTCTGATTAGAGATCTAAAAGGCTTGGTGGAGTTTTGACATGCTTTTGGGTAGTTATCCAAAGCTTTGCACTGGGATTTGTACTTTGCCACACCAATGCAAGGTTGTGTAGCTGCTCTTGGTTGCTGCATGGACCTTACCTGTTGTTTTCCCTGAGGCCAGAGGGATCACTCAGTTACTGCTGCACAGGCAGAGTGCAACCATGTGGCTGTCACACAGGTTGGGTGGTGTTTGACACTAAGTCCTCCTGCAGCCTCTGGGCTTTTCAGGTTGTTGGGGTTTGGTTTTTTGTTTTTTTTTTTTTTCTTTTTTTGTTTTTGTTTTGGGTTTTTTTTGGTTTTGCTTTTTTGGTTTTGTTTTGGTTTTTTGTTTTGTTTTGGTTTTTTTGGGTTTTTTTGTTGTTTTGTTTTTTGGTTTTGTTCTGTTTTTTTTTTTTGTTTTTGAGTTGTGAGTGGTGGCTTTTTTTGTTTGTTTGTTTTTGGGTGTTTTGGTTGTTGTTTTTTTTTTTTTTTTTGTAGAAATACAGGGTCTGAAGTGGATCCTTGCATCTTACATGATTTTGGTCCTGTTATCTACACAGATCTTTTTGTAGCCTGTTGTTCCTCCTGGCTCTATGTTAAATGTCTTTGTTGTGGCAAGGGAATGTTCTCAGTGGAAGAATGATGATCTTTTAAGACATAAATCATAATCTGTCTCTCCTCTTTTTAAGACAAGGCTGCTATTTCCCATTAACTCCTACATAAAAGGCTGTTTTTTCTTTAATGTTTTGTGTGTAGTTCCCTCAGGAAAACAGTTTGTAGTAGACCTGGATGTTGTAGGTTTTTTGTTTTCTAAACGGTCTTTGTCTCATATTTTACCACAACAATTTTGAATAAAGTTAAGATACATTTTGCTTCCTTTGCTCTGTCAGCACAATAGCTGGGAGGCATCCAGATTTACATCCTGTGGTTCTAAGCTCACAGCAAGTAAAAAACATCCAAAACTATACAGATAACCTGTGCTATGATATTTAGTAGTTTTCTGAAATGACATGAAATCAAAATTTCCTAACTGGACATCACTACCTTTTTTTTCCTCTAGAACCAATTCTATTTCAATTAGCAAAATATCCCAAATATACACTTGAGTTGCAGTAGCACCAAGCCCAAATCTGCTCACATTGTAAAATGAGATGATTAATTTGGCCTTAACTAAGTCAGCCATGAGAACAAATTACTGGCTCATATTAAATTATTTTTTTCTTCCATGTAGTGTCTTGGGCTCTCCCTTTCCATAATCCACCTGTGCTGCAGGTGTCTGTTGCTTCTATTAAGAATAGATCTTCCTTTAGATTTTTTTTTTTTTTTTACTTTTAAAGTACAGATCTCAGCTCAAAATGAAGATTAATTTTCAGGCTTTACAGTGCATATAATTTAAACCTTCATGGACTTAAAGACTTCACTACAAGTTCTTTACTGCACTGAGGATGTGCTCTGCAGCATGGAAAGAGCTGCTGTGAGGATAACAGTTTGCATTCCCAGTTCCTGCAAACCTGTGGCTGCATCATGCACATATGGAGCAAATAGGAGGCAAGAAGATAATAGATGACCCGCTTATTTTAGCAGCTGCCACCTAATTCCTACCTGCTTTTTATACTATTTAGATATTTGAAGAAATATTGGAAGTACAAGTATACTGTTTTATTGTAAGGCAGAGTCTTCTACTGGAATTTATCAGAAAAGGAGATCTGTTTTGTTCCAATTCATGTAAAGGGATAGGCATGCTCAGGGATGTATACAAAATAGGGATTGATCTGTAGAAAAATAATTGTCTTCTTTTACCATGATGAAAGAGACAGCTTTAAGACAGAAATAAGGGCAAGAAGATGTGTGAATGAGCTATCATCCTGTAATTTAATTTAGTGTGGTCAAATATTAACTGTTGACTGAAAACTGACACAGCATAAATTTATCAGGTGAGGCTGCAAAGAACATTGCAGATTGTATCTTTCAAGCTAATGGAACTTTCTTCATGTATACCTTTGTCTTAAAATATTTAATTTTAAATAACTTGCATTTCTGTGCTGGTCTTGCTGTTCCACCACATGGTTTGCAAGATATCAACGTTTTCTTTAGAATTAGTCACCAGTTAGTTTTATCAAAGTAAATATTTAGTAATTTTTAAAACTAAATATTTTGTAAACTTGATTTTCAAATAAACATGAAGGATTTGAATGTTTATTTCGGTACTTAGTTTTGTAACTAATTTGTAAACATTTAACAATACTATTTGATAAAAATATATGGTAGCACCTAATTTCAGTACAACACACCAGTGTTTGTGCTACTACTTGGTGGTCTGGCATTTTGTGAGGTAAGATACTTCTAGAAGTAAGTTTGCACTTGTGTTCATGTTAATTGCAATTATTTTCTTTCCCATTTGATTCCTAGAATTTTTAGTTTCTATAGCAATTAGCTCAAGGCCAGCCCTGTAGTACCTTGGCCTCTGACCAAATCAGGCATCACAAATAACGTACCAACCTCTACATGCTCCTCATTTTCTGAAGTTAGGCTTCAAAACTCCTCATGCAGCTAATCTGAGAGATGAACGTGTGCCCCCATGCACAGATGAGTGGGGAGTAAGGTTTAACTGAGATTAGAGATAGCCAAAAGGAAGTGCTGTGCAGTTTAATCCTATTACTGCCACACCTGTTTACCAGATAATTTTAGAAGAGTTAAAAAGTGCAAGCTGCAGTAAAAGTTTTTTTTAAAATACTATGCAAATAATTTGTTTAATAAACAGGCTCACTATAATCTAAAATAATTCCTCTCTTGGCGTAGCAACCATTAATTACAGAAGTCTTTGTGATCTTATACAAATACCAGGAATAGCTTAAAATTAGTCCTTAAAATATCAGATCTGAAAAGTTTCTTTTGTCATTAAAATGACTTCCATTTAAACCATGCCTTTGAGAAATGCCTCTACAAGGTTTCTAGGTTAATGAAATAGCTGAGAAAATATCTGGCTGTTTACTTTGGAAGCTGGAATGTGCATTTTTATTTAATCTCTCTGCAACTAGGAAAGAAGTTATCCAGACAAGATAAGTTTGCAAGCACAGTACCTACTGATACAAAGTGTGCTGAAAGGGAAGTTTCTGTCAGCTTTCACAGCCTGATTTTAAGCAAAATCCTACATTTATTTTTTGCCCTTCAATGAGGGACTTTTTGGTAAGGCAGTGAAGTTAAGAGCCTAATATTATACATTTATCTGTGAAAATGAAATTTAACACACACATTTGCCCAGTACATGGCATAAAAAGAGGAAAAAATGCAGACAGATGTTTTTCTTCTCTGTTCTGTATAGCCATGCACATGGTAGTGGTATTAGTGGTAGTGAGGTTTACATTGTTTTACATTGTTTATTCTGTGTATGTTAGTCTGGGGACTGATCAGTGGCACTCACATTCAAGCAAAGATGACATTTTGAGTAGAGTAAGAATTCCCAAATATGTACATTTGATATGTTTTCATAGTCTCTACAATTATTCTACTGTAAGAAAAAGCAGAAAGAGTTTCTTCTGAACAGCCCTTAGGCACAATGTATGTTAAATTTGCATTTTTAGCAACAGTGTACTTTGATGCTTTTGTGACTCAGTTCTGGTAACTCTGCCAACCTGTTATCCTTTTACCAACATCCTGTGATAGTCACCTGTTTTCTAGGATTTATACCTGTATTGGGAGCTCCTTCAGGCAGGACTTGTTTTTTACTTCTGTGTCTGTAAGGCACTTGATGCTAAGGACATTAAATTGGGCCATTTAAGTGGTACTTAAAGGTGCTGCCATTACAATGCTGTGCTAGGGATGTTTTACTTTGTGGACATTTGATATTCAGAGTTGCACTTCAACTGGTGTTTCCATTATTTTCACTCATAAAAGCTTGGGTTGCTAATCAGACAGACATAATTTTGTAATAATTGCCCTTAAAATGAAGTCTGCTTGATTTTTTTTTTAATTTTTTTTAAGTGATAGAAATTTTGTTCTTAACTATGAAATGTGAATGCCTTTTTCTATTTTAGTTGAAAAGAAGGTGGGACAAACTAATTGAAATAAGTCATCTGTCCTTGCAAAGATGTTTGACAGCTATATAATACCAGACACAGATTTGCATAGTGAGTGCAGCAGTCAGATGTTCTGCAGGAGTGGTGAAAGAAGGGGCTATTTCAGCCTTTCTTTTTAGCACTGCTCACATGCTGCAGTGTCATTGGCAGGCATAACAGTTTTGTAACTCCATTAACTCGGTGTCTTGAGAGCGTGAGTAAGCCCCAGGACACAGAACTCATTTGTTTTCCTTGTCTTAAGTTTACCCTGTGATCTGACCAGCGAGCTGATGATCAACTAAGACAGTAAAAGATTTGGGATTTTTGTGTGATCAGTGTGTGTATTTCCAAGGAAAACATGTGGCCCACCATCTCCTGCTAGCTCATTCAAGTGAGAATTCTTCTGCATGTGATTCTTAGTAACTGAGGGTAACACAATGCTGCTTTGTTCAGGGTGGGAACACATACCCCGTGTAAATGTGTAAAACAAACCGTGCTGATTGTTTAGCAAGACTTAAACATGCAGAAATTATGATGTGACTCCAAAATGCATCACAAGCATTCACCCACAGAGTCTTTTGTCACCTTTACTCATGATTATCAGATATACATAAAACTGTTTCTTGCTTGCAAAATACTTCAGCTTGCTTTGTAAAGAAATGCAGTAAGCTGCTGCCCTGCTGGTGGGTGCAAGTGCATCCTGTAGCTGCTTCTGCTCCTGTGAATGGATTTCCTTAAAAGCAGCTTATTATTATAAAATGTTAGGAAACTGTCAGGTACATACAATTGTATGATAGTCCAGATGGTAAACAAAACCAAAACACAAGATAGAAAAGGAAGTTACTATTTGTTGAAAAGGCCTTTTTTCTTTCACTTTTTATATCCAGATAAAAACTTGACTGACAATCAATTCAGAAGCCTGTGGAATATTTTCACCAGAGGTCATAGGTTACCTCTGATGATATATCCTTAAGCTGTTCTTCTCAACTTATAAATATCTCTTAGCAGAATGGAAAGAATTCCTGATTGGCAGTACATTATTTTAGAACTAGAACTTATAAACTGTGTCTAGTGTTGGTTTCCATTAGAAGATCTGAAGTCAGTGACAAAGGTTGCTTTTGTAGCTGCCTTTGACCTGTTGGTATCTTACATTTTAAAGCTTTTTTAATAATTAGTTTTTTAATAATTAGTTCTTTTTTAATAATTAGGTTTTTTTAATCTATTGGTTGGAAAAGATACCTTTTCTTTTTGTTTATGTGGCTTATAGCTTCATGTTACCATCAGTCTTCAGAGATGACATGTAAGATCATGTAAATTTTTTTTTAATCTGGGGGTTTATAGGAGTACAATGTGATTTTAAAAATCTCCATGCTAGGGAAGATACTGTTTCTTATCAGAATATCAGATTATTATTATCAGAATATTCGGCTTCATGTCAGAATATTATTTCATTTACTCTCGCTTGTTATATTAAAATACTAGAAAACCCTTAAAACTTAGATCAATGTAGAATTTGTACATGGTAGTGAAGAGTCATGACATACCTTTGCAGAGATGTTTTGGTTGTTTTTGTTTTTTTTAATGTATCATCCCTTATTATCAGAATTTCAGCTAATAATTCAACAGGTAAATCTAAATAAGTTGAGTTGGCAGGGACTCACAAGAATTGTTGAGTCCAGCTCCTGGCCCTGCACAGCATCATCCCCAAGAATCACCACTTGGCTGACAGAGATATATGTGTAAATATATATATATAAAAATAATGTCTGCCACTTATGATGTTCTATGTATCATAAAGTAAATCCTGTTCATAGCTGTGTTTCATTCTTCTGATGGTTTTTTATTTCAGTCATGGTTCATGAATTCATCAAGACTAACATTTTCCTCAGAGCTGGTTGCTGTAGCACTATTTATATAGTCCTGTAGTGTAATTTTAGCTCACTAAATAACTTTCCCTCAGGAAGTATGATCAAAGTGCTTGATGCCTTTAGTTATTGCCAGTAACCAGGACAGTCTCTACTGGAGTCTTTGGGAAGGGATGATTTATGATGTTTTGCTGGAGGCCACACAGGGTATCTTTGTCTCTTGAGACTTGGGGAACTCCCTCATTGCTCAAGACAATTTCTGAGTCTCATACTTTATTAGCATCTGCATGTATTCACTCTGTGTCAGTACCTGGAGTTAACTAATGTGACAAAAGCTCTTTGTGTTTTTTCTATTTTCCCCTAATTGTTTGTTCTAATAAACTAACTTTTGGTGTAAAAAATGAACAAGAAGATTCAGAAGTTAATGAGTCTGAAGAAACATCTGTTAGAAGGACTTTCATTACCATGCATTTCCAGGGAAATCAGAACATAAGGCAGGACAGCTGATGAGGAGCCTGTTTGGCTTAAGCAAATGAATAATGTGGCTCAGGACAGAGGATCAGCTTTTCAGTCAGATCCTAATAAGCAATGCATTGTTTTTGGCAGTTGACCCCAGATGCTAAGCTGGTGTCAACTGCATTGTTCTGTCCTGTTTCTCATGCCAATGTAATATGTTCCTCCTGGCAAGATCCACTTTCCCCTTTATTTTTTCAAGGCGCCATACCCAGTACATTTTATCCAATGGGCTTAAAAAATACCTGTCCCTTGTCTAGGATCTAAAATGATTTCCAGTCTAAAATTAAATCTGTTAAATCAACTTTATGCCGTGCTGTAAAAGAAAAGAAAGGGTGGTGTCTTCTGTATTTAAAAAAGAGATCTCTGGGGTTTTTGTGTAATGTATCTTTTTATTTCTCCCTCTCTCCCTTTATGAAACTATTATAAAGTTAAAACTGCTTTTTCTACAAGGGTTATAGACATACAAAATCAGCTTTTATACAACAAGCACTCAAGTGAAAAAAATAAATGCAACAATACTTCTCACACAGTGAAACTTAAAGCACATTTATGAATCACTCAGGCCCAGATTTACTGTTCTGTAGCCAGAACTTGTATTCTGACATGACAAACAACATATAATGAAATGAACATGTGTAATTATAGCATAGAGACAAGAGTCACTCCTGAAGTTCTCATTGATGCTCATCCTCCATTACAGCACTGATTGATTTAAACAACTCTTTATTAGCACAGAGATGCTGAGTTTATGAAAATTGGTCAAATACTTTTTAAATCACAGACTAGACATGGCATGAGACGTTTGATAGAACCAATACAAGCAAGTTTACAACCTGAGCACTCTGAAGGGAGGTTGTGGTGGGTTTTAAATCAATCTGGTCCTGGGGAGGAATGGTGTCTATAAAATAATTTTTCTCCAGAATTTGGTATAAGGGGACACTTAAAGAGGTATCTTGGAAAGTTCATGGGATGTTTTTAAAAACAAAAAACCTGTGTGTATGTGAATTGACTTTGTATCTCTTGGCTGTAGCTGCTTCTATAAGGTGAAAAGTTGATGGGAGGTGAGAAAAATGTGCCAAAGGGGATGCTAGAAAAATCTCTGTGTAGGGCAGCCCGGTGTTATCTGTAACGATGCCTGTGGTGTGGAAAGCAGCAGAGCACAGATCCTCTTCTGTAAAAACTGAAAGCTGTGGTGTGTTCCAGTGTTCCTCACTGCCTGACGCCTCCCCCAGCTCTCATGGCTCTCCTGATCCACTCCAGCCTTGAATTCCAACCTTGAACAACTTCCCCCATCTCGCTCCTGAGCATAAATATTCGTTTAGTGCTAAACATGTGATGTGTTTCTTTCATTGTCGTTGGATAGAGTAAAATTGTTCCCATTTGTTCTGAAGTTGTTTTAGTATAACCTGGCTCAGTGCTTATAATTTCTTTATGATCAGCCTGATCCATTTTGCTTCAATTCAACAGAATTAATATTAGAGGCATCAAACTCAGTTTCCAGGGCTGTGCAGAGCAATTAAAATGGGAGTTTTCAGGACAATTTTTTCTTGATATTTTTCTGCTCTGCTGAATAACAGACTTGGATGATATCACCCAGCACTCGGCATGTTCATTTTAATTTATATATAATTATTAAATCTTAAAGTAATTTTAAAGATGAATCTCAAAAGTATTGTATACTCATGCTGAAAAAATGGTTGGTTATTAAAATAATATTTTTTTGTAATAGATCCAATTCTATCTTCCATAGTTTTAAAAGTTACTATTACATTATTAATTCCTGAATTTCTGATTTCCCTCTTTTGTTCAAAGGATTACTTAATGGAAATAGTGACCATGTAAGCAATTTACTCCCTCTAAAAATTAATCTTGAGGATATATTTTAATGAGTTTAAAGAAATGTTGATATTCATCATGAGGGAGCAGAAGCAGACCATTAATATTTTCTTTTAAGAGCAGGGTTATTTTTGAAACTGAATCTGTCAAAATTTTAAATTCTGATGAAAGACTTTTAAAATTCAGTCTCGTGAGTTGCAAGGTTTCTGTAGTTGCATTTTCCTTCTGCAGCAGTTATTCATTGGGGAATCTGGTCATTGGTCAGATTAGCAGAGTCCAAATTCAGTACTATGTTTAAAATTCAATATTGATGAATACTTGTTTAGCTCTATCAGTACAATAAATAGATCTGGGTAATGGCTGCCATCACACTTTATTATAAAATAACATCTACCTTGTTTTTGGTGTTTTCAAGAAATTATATAAACATAGTGTGTCAGAATATGGAACTTTTGATGATGTATTTTACCTCAGTACCTTCTTAGTAACTTAGAAAATTGCTGATACAGGGATAGTTCATTGTGTTTTGAATTCCAAATTGTTCTTTAAAGGCAGCAAATAAAGATCTTGGGAAGGCAAAGGGAAATGAATCAATACTTCTACTCTTGGAAAAGCACAGAGACAACACCAGATTTATTTTTTACCAACCCAACCTTCAGGGAGATTCTGGGTCCAGAAAATAGCAGTTGAGCAGTGATGGTAATTACTACTTCTGTTTCAGTTTAGAGTAAAATTAGTTCTGCAGTTATAGGAAAAAACATTTATTTTAATGGATGTTAGTAATTTACAGTCTGTTGTCTGTGTGTGGGGTTTTTTTTTTGGCTGCACTTTTTTTTTATCCTGATACCACCTTTTTTGGTGGGAGATTGGACTTCTCTGATAAATAGACATTATTCCTTTGAGGTTAGTAGTTCAGGCTCTTATACCTAAAGAGATTTTCATCCTCTTTACTGTCACTTTATAGCAATGTTCAATATATCTGGTAATGGTATTTTCTGAAGGCTGCTGAGAATTGTAAGAGGAGCTGCATTATATAGCTAAATGCTTTTTTAATATTTTTTTTTTAATGCCTGAATGCCTCATTCAGATTATCTTTTACTCTTCATCAAAAATTAAAAATTATAATATAAACTCTCTGGACCATAAACCCCTCTTTTCTTTCCTCTGTTTGCACAACAGCTAATGCAAAGAAGTCCTGGCTCATGGCTTTTAGGCAATAAACTGTGTATAAAAATAATAATACAATTAAATTCAACTTTACAGCAAATGGATGATGTGCAGTCAACATCCATGAGGAGGGGCTTTGTTAACAGACACGTTAGGTGAAATGGAAATTACTTTCATTTTATTAGAACTGTGTTTCTCTTGCCTTCACACTTTGCTTCCCATTTTGCTACTGCTGTTGAGGCAAAGCTAATGAAAAAGAACAAATGATAATATACAGTGGAGATCAGCAGAAATTGTAATCATTAGGCTTTGCCAAAATAAAAAGTACTGACCTATTATTGGAGTCTTAGTCTATTCCTTTTTCTGATGCCTGCCTTTGTGTTAGCACTCCAGTTTTTGAAAAGTAGGAGGATGCTGCTCCTACTTTTACAAATATCCACTTTTTTAATGCCACTTTTACAAATATTCCCTTTTTTTTTTTTGAATTTGCAAGTATGTGAGTGAGGAATGCCTCTGAGTTGTTGTCCTTTACTGCTTTGAATTCTTTTGAATTACTACATTTCACACAAATTACTCTAGAGTCTGTGTAAATAAATACTGATTGTCCCACAAAATGGGTGGTAAAAGGGCACACCATCCACATGGTTATTAAAGTTCTTCACACAACACCATAATGTGAATATAATTCCAGTATTTCTCCCTTTTCAATTTGTTCCTCAACAACCTGGGGGCATCTGCAACTTCATGGCAGAGTTCACTCCCATTCCCAAAGTTAAGGCAGATGCAAATCAATCTTTTTCTTAGAGGTAGGGTTTGAGCCAGCCCCCTGCTTTTGTGTGATGTCCTAAAATAAGGAGGCCTTCAATTTGATTGCATCTCTTTTGCCTGCTGATGCAGCACTGTCCCTTGGCAAGTATGTGTGCACTGTGCTTAGTTCAGTGTCTAAAAGCAATGTTGGGTATCAGAAGAATCTCATTTCTCTGTTGCATATAAAAACTGTCAGTTTTTTCATCCCTGCAAGCAGTGAATTCCAACATATAAGCCTTTATTTGTTGTGTTGCTGTAGCAGTCTGTCTTGCTAGAAACACGTAGGATGCTGAGGGATCATCCACTGAGACCTCTCTCCTTTAGGAATTTGCTGGTGGTAATACACAGGATGGAAAAGCTCCGATTCTGAACCACTGGCTCAGAGATAATCAGCAGGCAGATCAAAAACTTGCAGAATAAATTGGAGAAGAGCAGCAGTATGCTGAGCTGTTATCAAAAGCCACGAACCCTGAGTAAATGTTTCACAGGATAATGTCAGAGGCAAGGCTCGTGTCACGTTTAAGAACATGTCCCAGTTGGCTTCTCTGGACCGTGAGTGCTGGATTTTAAATGCTGGGAATTTTTTAAAGCGTTCGCTATAAAAATTGGTGAGGAGGTTTTTACTCATCCCATGATGGTATGTTTGCCTTTTATACGCAGGGAAAGTAGGACTAGCTTGTCTTCCCTATTTGCATAGGAATTCTTCCGTGCTTGTGCTAGTTGTAGGTTTGTATCTGTGGCAGTGCATTAATACCTGGGATCCTCCTTCTTCAGCTAAATTGCTTTTTAGCCCCTTTTTGGCTTTCTGCTTTGTGCTACTTTGATATAGAGACATCTACCAGTACATGTACATTTAGTCTTAACTTATCTTAGCATTCCATTAAAATACACATAGGTTTTGCCCCACACCTATGAAGAAACGAGATTAAATTTACTAAAATCTTACTTTCTTTAGAGAGTTAGTGCTGTGTGCGTGTATATCTCTGTACACTGAGGAATATTTACTGCTGTGGTATAGCCTGCATATGGATCCTGGAAAAATCTTGCCATTCTAGAATTCTTCTGTATATTCTCAGTGGTTTTATTTTGTATTTGAGAATTATCCATGAAGAAGAAAATATTATGATTTTTTATAATATGTATTGGTTTTCTCACAGTAGTTTCAGGAAAAGAGTGGGAAATTTTAGCTTTTCTATTTTTTTGCTTATTAATCCATTCTTATGAAGGTGAACCAATCTCCTGTGTTTTTGTTCTGAGTATGCCACCAGCATGGTCCAACAGGCAGCTCCCACGTGGTATCAAACACAGGATGCTCTTTTTGTTGTCTCTACCCCAAAATTGAGGGAATATTTGCTGAACCAATCCAAGGAGTGTGCCACCACTGAGTGCACAGCTTGTGCCATCCATAAAGGCCTGAAGCTGTGTCAGGGAATGTTTAGGTTGGATATTAGGAAAAGCTCCTTCACCCAGAGTGTGGCTGAGCGCTGGAACACCTCCCCAGGAAATGGTGGCAGCCCCAGGGCTGCCAGAGTTCAAGGACAGTTTGGACAAGAGGAATGTGGTGGATTCTTGGGGCTGTCCTCTGCAGGATCAGGAGTCAGACTCAATGATCTTTATTGGTCTCTTCCAGCTTGGGATATTCTGTGATTCCATGATTTTACCCCTGCTGCCTCTGCTGTGAGGGCACTGTCAGGAGGTGGAGGTGGGAAGGAGTGCAGGAAGAGGTGTTCCTACACCATTTCTGAGGGAAAGAGCAAAACCATCCCAAATCTCCCCCTTCTGAGGGAGAAGAGGCAGGGAGGAGACATCATGGCAGAAGCCCATGTTCCTCTGGAATCTGCATGGAAGGGAGGGCAGGAGGGACAGAGGGAAGGGCTCCTGCCCCTCCAGCTCCCTGTGGCTGCAGAGCTGTACTTGGGTTCCTTCCTGCAGGCTGCTCCAGCAGGGCTGTTAGCTGAGGTCTTGCTACCCATGGATTCTGTTACAATATTAAATGTGTTTTAAATCAGCTGTTGTAGTACTGGGCAGCTGAGAAATAACCTTGTAAACATTTTCCATTCTTTTTTTATTTGTTATTGCTTTTGTTTTGCAGAAACATTCTTGTGGTTATAATATTTCTTGTTGTGTTGGAGTTTTTTTATTAATTTTTCTATAATTTCTCTTCTTCATAGCATTCCCCAATGATTGTATTCACAGTAGTGTGTTGTAATAAAAATGTGCAATATTGTACAGATCACTATGTGCAGTTTTCATTGATAATAATAATTATAATGAATTAATAATTTTTCTATTTCTCTAGCTCCCTAGATTTGAAATATTTAAAAATATTTTAAGTGTGCTCTTTGGATAGATTGTAAATATTTTTTAATGTAGCATGAAATACTTCCATAACGTATAAGCAGAAATGTTTTCTAGTTTAATATTAAAATGGAGCTAGAAATAAGCCTCACAGAATGATACAACAGAACTGAATTAAATCCCCAAAGAGAGCACGATCAGACAGAAGGGTGAAATGTCAGGCCTGGTGTAACCCACTTCATTATGCCTCGTTTTCACAGTGCTCACACAACAGTGGATGATCTTAAACATGGTAATTGAATAATTATGACTCAGGATGTTCTGCCTTAGGGCATAGTTTCTGCTTTTCCTGATGTGGCAAATAATGCACCGTGTCATTTTGCATTAGGAAACACAGCAGCCAAGCTCTGTGCACTGGTACAATTGTCTGCAGCACCAAGCAAAGCACAGCCCTCCAAAACCACCTCTGTGGAAATCCAGATATTTAAGGAGGCTTTCACATATCCTAAATCTTGTTGAAGTCTGCAGAGTTTTTCATCATATAGCCTTGGGTTTTTTTAGCAGAAATAGCAATATGCCCACAAGTAATGCCCAGTTGTTTGAGGAGTTTGTGGCCACTTGGTGTGCAGGTTGGTTTGTTAAAGTGGCTAAAAATTGGACCTTTTATTAGAAATTGTATTAAACTGTTATAAAAGCATGCTGTATTGAGCCACGTGTGTGTGTATATATATTTATAGTACTATCATTGGCGGCATTTCTCTGAAATAAATTTTCCTTGAGAAATGCAGCTGAGATGGATGGCCCACATTAGGGTGGTAGATAGAGGTTTACTCTTTGAAGGGTAAATATAACTTATGTCCAGGTGAAGTGGTGTTAGAAGTCCTTTTTGCATATAGTAAACTGCAGGTCCAGCCTCTATTTTTGCTTCATGGCACATCACAGCTTGATTCTTCTGCACTGCTGGTGAGTTTGCCAATGGCAGCTGAGGTGATGTGAAATGAGTTTGCTTCTGGACAAGGAGTGCCCCAGGAGAGAAAAACAAAAGAGCTGCTTTGTGCAGCTGAGTCACAGCTACCAATCTGCGTTTTGTATGTTGAAGGGCCAAAATATTGTCTGGAAATAGGAGATTAGCAAAAAAATCCCAGAGTAAATTGAGTAAACTGTGTGTCATCTCTCATCGTGGCTGTGTTTTGCTTCACACAATTCAGTTTTGTTTATTCTCTGCTTAAAAAATCATGTACTTCTTTGATGTACAGTAGGATCAAAAACATTTCTGAATGACTTCAAGCTATGTATAGAATTAGTAAAATCCTTGAAATTATGGCAATGATGCCTACGCTAAATGTTTCTCATTATTTGTTACTAAGGCTAAATAGCATATTTTTCAAAAATACTACTTTATCTAAATGTCAGCTTTGTATGAGAAATGAGATATTTCAGGGAAGCTTTCCAATGAGTGAGTGAAAAATGGAATTATTTTGCTTTGGGCCAGGGGAGCAT
The DNA here is from genome assembly GCF_051311805.1 of Agelaius phoeniceus. NCBI lineage: Eukaryota > Metazoa > Chordata > Aves > Passeriformes > Icteridae > Agelaius > Agelaius phoeniceus. The sequence continues at coordinate 7,491,259 of NC_135273.1, read as the reverse complement.
TGATCTCTGAAATGTTCAGAAGGTGCTGCAGTTCCAGGTGGCTCTCTGCTGTGTATTTTGACACCTTTTTCAGAAGAGGAAACTGGCTTACAGGTCTCTTGGCTTGTCCAGCAGTCTGTAGCCAGCATGATTCTTCAGTTCACTTTCCAGCTGTATTAAAGTCCTCTTCACTCAGCTGTAAAAGCCTAATATGCATTGGAATTAAATAGAATACATGAAATTTGGGACACCTATATGTATGTAAATTATTTGCATTCATTCTGTGTAAGCCTTACTTTAACTTTCTGAAGAAAATCATGTTTTATATGTTTGAACTAGCTCAGTATCTGAAACAACCCACTGTAAACTGTGGGAAAGAAAATGCCAATATCCTGCCATCCTCTCCTACTTGTAGTTGCAGCAAATGCTGGTATAACTATTATATGGGCTGGTGTGGCTGCTTAAATAACTGTATTCATATGTACATTTTGCATTAGATTGAATACAAGGGATTTTAAAATAATTTAGTTACTCCAAATCAAGCTATTTATTTATGCAATACAGGTAGTGGATGAAAATGTAAAGGAAGCATTTTTATTCTATGAGATTTAACTGTGTTTTATCCACTCCTAAATACTGCAGAGTGTTCCTTTATGCAAATCCCTCTAACTAGTTAAATACTTTGTTGTGTTAATGCTCAAGAGAGAGGGAATCAAACTGTAGAATAAAATCCACTTGTCTCCATGTTGTCTATGCATGACTGAAGGCAAAAATATCTTCAGACACAGAACTTTAAATGCATCAGAAAAACAAAGCAGAATTTCTCATTAAATGAGAACTAAACAAGGGGGATTTTTCATTGACAAGTTCTGCAATGCCATCCTGGTTTAGCATAACTTGGACCTTGTCAGTCTGAGTGGTGTCAACTCATTGTCAGTGTGGGTCACGCCGTGATTCCTGTTTTCTGAAAACTCTGAAGGACCTGATTAGGGAAGGACCTGAGCTCTGCTGGGTATGTAAGTGGTTTAGAATGCAGGGACTTAATAATAATAATAATAATTGAGATACTCAGCTGCAGTAAGCCTTGATTCATTGAATATAAGTGAAGAAAAGAGGAGTAAGTAGCTCAAGCTGTGTTTCAGCATCTGTGAATTCCAATGAATTTTCTCTCTTTTCTCTTGACTAATTCAGGTACAAACCACTCATTTCTGAGCACTAAACCATATAACCTGTACTTTTGTAATCAAGCCAGAGTTTTTAAAATAAAAACATATTTTTAAAACCATGCTGGAGCATGTGTAAACTGATTGTCAGAAATAGTGGGTTTTCAAAAAGGGACTTATTTTATTTTCAGCAGAGGCAGAGATATGACAGACAAGAAGACAATTTAGAGTGAATATTTTAGAAATTTGGACTCTGATGTAATAGAGAAAAACAAATAGTCCCAAATTATTTTAATTGATTTTTTTTTGATAATTAGATATATTCACAGTATATCTTAAATGTTGGTACAGCCTAAGGGAGGATTTTTGGATGTGACAGGTGCCAATTGCAAAGAAAATTATTTGATAAACCACTATTTTTATATCTTGATTTTTATTGAAACACCTTTTATTGCACTTGCATTAAAAAAAAGTGTTTAAGAATTGTTGACATCTTTTGCCTTTAAAGTTTCAGAAAATTAGGTCAAAATTTCCCTCCATCAAAAACTGAGAAACTCAGAAATGACTTTTGCCTGTAGGACAGGAATGAAAGCACGTTATTTTAAAGGCCAGTGAAATATAACTGCAAGCAAACTTTTGCTGTTGAAATCATAAGACTCATTCATCAGAATTCAAATGGAAGGGAATCAAAATGCTGATAAACTAGAAAATTAGGCAAATATTCAAATCCTCTTTAAAAATTTAATCATTTTCTTATAAGGCTGCATTCTTACAATCAATAATTTGTAGGTGCAAGGGTATCCCTGTATGAAACCAAATTTTTTAGTGCTGTTTGCCCACCTTTTGTGTTTGACCACAGACAAAAGAGTAAATGTCAAACAGCCACTTAGGAGTTCTTATATAGAGTGGATTTTTGTATTTGAATCATGGATGTTGGCAATTTTAACTTCATGCTAAAAATATAAATTATCAAAAACCAAAAATATAAGAACTTTTTCTAATTCCCCTGAGTATTCATAAAATGTTGAAGAAATTACCTGTGGGGATAATATGGTTCTTTGAATCTTGAACCAGGTAGAATTTTGAAAAAATTAATATAATCCATCACCAAAAATATCCAAATTATTTGTAGGGACCTGCTTGGAGCTACTTACCCAAGTAAGAGTAGCTCCTGTGTACTGACCCTTAAAAATGGCCATACAGGACATGAAGGACAAGATGTGGTTAAAGTAACCTGTGTCTGTGTACATTTTTAATTTGGTAACACAGTTTAATAATCCACTGAGTGGGACTGTTCAGTCTCCCTCTGCCTGTCATCAAGGTGTCTTTGCTGCTGCATTTTCATGTTTCCTTCTCCTAATACAAATGTTCGGGGAAAATCACATAGGAAAAATCACAGCAGATGCTGATCTTCCAGCCCTGTATCCCAGCACTGCCAAGCTGCCTGTCTCTATATAAACTGGATTTTCTACACTGGTATGAAATGTGGGCATAAAGAATGGTTGTATTGAGCAATCAAAGCAAGATCCTGCTCCATGAGAAGCTCCAAACCCCTCCTAATCTGGTGAGGAAAAACATCCTTCTCTTCTCCTGGTGGCCTTAGCTGAGGGTTTGGCACCTATTAGCAGTGTACAAGATCCCCAGTCTTCAATAGTTTGTCTTAAGCAGTGAGCAAGGTGGAGAAAGTTCTCCCCAGGTGCAGGGAAACTGCAATGGGGGCATTGTCCAGAAATGCCTCCTGTAGTACCTTCATTGGCTTCTGTAGCCCACATCATTTATGTGTGGCAGGGAAGGTCAGAGAATCCTTTCAGGGCATCACATCCCAGCAATGCTCTTGTACTTCACACCTTTGTGGTCTTCCAGCTCACCTTCACTGACAGGAGCCTGATCTTTGCTTCACAGCAAGCAGCTGCCTCCTCTGCGGGTCCCAGGCTTCCCTGCTGTCATTTGGCATTTTGAACCTGTGCTAGAGCTGATATTGAGTGGGATCCTCACCCAGATGAAAATAGAGCAGGTTTGCTGGTCCTCAGTTAAATAGGAGAGAGAATATAAATTCATAAATTCGTATTTGTTGGTTAAAGCATATCTATTTAAATTTCAAAGTTCACATAATCAAGAAATATCTTTTTCCCTGTTAATAATCAACCAACCACCACAGCCCCAAGTAAGACAGTCAAAGCTCATGTTGAATGGTTTGAGCATTACATTTTAGAAACTTCCCTCCATTCCAAATAAGTTGGGAAAATTAATTAGCCAAATCATCATTGTCATGCTCTTTTTAAGGAGCTCCTGAGGGCAAGGCCTTGCTTTGCATGCACTTTTATAAATATAAGTCTGCTGAGGAAAATCATTGAGATGTGTGGCACCTTTAACTCATATATATCTCTGTTTCCTTTTGTCTCACAATTAAGGATATTATTGGCTTTTTTTTATTCTTGGTAAATAAATTTCAATTAATGAAATTCCAGCTGTCTCTCATATTATGGTGGTGTAGATTTGAAAGCATTTAGCAGATGCCCATATACAAAAGCTGTTAACACATAGCAGGTTCCCTGACATTTTAAACCAATCCAGCTGGAAACAATAGCAGGAGACAAGTCCACATTGTTGAAAAATTTAGGTTTCTCTCTAATGCAGGTAAAGGATTCCTATGCAAAAGGTGACTTACTGTTGCACAATATAAAAATGTCTGATGTTTTCAGTTTCCTGAGAGGAATGTCATGAATATATATTTTGTTGTATTTATTTACTCTTTATACGAACTATACAAGACTGCATATAAAAAAGGAGGCAATTAAGATTCCAGGTAAAAAATAATCTTGTCTCTTACATTTTTGTTTCAACTCATCACTCCTAATATCATATGAGAGTTTCTAAAAAGTAGCAGTCAGAAATTCTGTTAATTTATTTGTCCCTAGGCATTTCAATCTGATACAGTTATTTAAAAAACCCTTTAAGACTGCCATAAAAACCTATTAGTAGTAGTCCTATTAGTAATTCACTACTTAAAATCCTACCAGTAAAGTCAAGCTTGGGGAGGAAGTAAAGGAATGGGAAAGATGACCTTGACTTGCCTAAAGCTTGCAGTATTTAATTTGGAAATGGGCCATATTAGAGGAAAGCAGGTAAAAGTGATGTGCACATAATTCCAATGTGCACAGAGCTTGTGTGGAAATATACTTTTGGAAGTGCCTGCTCATTCTGGTGAAGTAATCATTGCAATATATGCATTTTTAAATCCCTACATTCATTTGCCTGTGTTAAAAAAAAAATAAAGGAGACGAGGGAAACTGAATGCTATGTGGAAAAGTGTCTTCTTGTTCTTTTTGTTTCTTTCTTAGGATTTACTGTAGGTAGAAACAGTAAAGCTGACTTTTCATTGTCGTTGTGCAAATTCTCCACTATGCAGTGCTAACACAAGACCCATTTTCTGTTTGGATGTGTCTAAGCCTTTAACCACAATTTAAATGATGCACAGTGCTTGTGATCATATCCATAGCAAAAGGATGAATTCTTAATATAAAATGTTTTGTGATGTTACATCTGTGCAAGGTCCTTCAGTGCTTTCCTGTGCTTCTCTGTGATTTAAGTTATTGCACTGTCAGTGTCTTCGAATAACCATGGCAAATTCAAATTTAAAGTCTGTCAGTTGGAAGGCAAATTCTAACAATTTACTGATAGTGATTTTACTTTAAGGTAGCTAGCCTCTGTCCTAACCACATACAGTTACAATAGCATTCCATGAGTCTACTTATCTATTTTGAGGATTTAACTGCAAAGGTAAATCACTGTGTAAGGTGGATGTGTACAGAACAGAGTCTGTAGGACAGTGGCTGCAGAACTGCTAAAAATATGTTGAGTACATGGCTTCCTTCAATGAGGATGAGGGGTGTTGGATCAAAGCAAATGGAAGAAACGAAATGTGGCTGGAGTGTTTGACCCAGCTGAAGTGGCTGTTCAGACAAGCCTTCCATTCCTGTGACACAGAAGTGCTGTGCTTCCCTCTGACTGTGTCATTGCCACAATCCTGTACTTGGCTGTCCTCTCTGTTGTAAATTAAAATAGATGAAAGCTGTCGCGCCAAGCCTGTGATAGAGGATAATTTGATGTGATATAATTGATGAACTCTAAATCGTCCCACTTCTCTCTCTTGAAACATTCTGACTGGAGCTCAAAATGCCAGGGTGCTTTGATTTACACTCTGTCACTTTTATATTGAAAGTCTCAGTGTAGCAGCAGTGAGGGATTAACTTCTTCACAGTATTTCTTTCTAATCTGTAGAGTATGCACACACACAGGCTGGTGCAATCCCTTGTAGGAGCAGTACTGGGAAAGTCAGATTTCCTTTTATGCAGCTGGTTTGTGCACAAAATTATTAAGATTAATAGAATAGCAACCTGACTTCTGCTGCTACAGATATTGCCAAGGTAGTCTCTTGGAATTACTGTTGTGCTTCTTATTTCAGAACTGAATTTTAAACTTTTTGGTGTAGTTATGCTTGAAAGCCGTCTATTTCTGAAATTCTGATGTAGCTGAAATATTTTAGGAGATTAGACAAGTTCTCATCCCTTTAGCTTTCTAGGTAGCAACTCAACTCTTAAAATAATTCTCCACAGAAATGTTAGACGTTTCAGCAGTTTCTTGATTTTTGTACTTTCCTGTTCAAGATATTTGAACTCAGAGCAAACTGTCTTGGTTCCTTGGTTTCTTTCAAAGGTAAGGGATGCTCAGTGGCCTTGATTTTTTAGTTCTCTAGCAGGAGTGGAAAGCTTTTCCATCAGCTTTTACTGTTCAAGTATTCTTGAGCAACCCCCATTAGAAGTGTAGCATCTCACATCTACTAAATCAGTTGTTTCCAACAGAAGCAACACGAACAAAGGAGACTTGCTTTAACTCACATTATTACTCTGATCCAACAGCAGAATTGCATCAGTTTCAGAGCCTCTTGCTCCCCTGCACAACATGAGCTGGCTCTGCCCACATGCCATTCCCCCCAGCAGTTTGTGCCAAATTCTTGCTGACCTGAATGTACCACGTATGGTGAGCAAATCGGTGAAGTTTGAAATATTTCTTTGGCTAGCACCCAGATTTCAGATGGGCATCCTAGTTTCAAACCCCTTCTTGCTGAAAATGCCAAGTGGGTGAGATTTGTTTCTGTACATTTGGAGCGTCCAGACTTATTTCTGGTCTTGGCTATAACTTAAAACTATGACTTTACTAATGATTTGATTGAATGGCTGACGTGAAAAATACTGGGTATTAAAACTTCTACTGGATGCAGTGGTTGAGCTAAAAGTGAGGCTCATTTTTAATGAAAAGTGATTTAACAAGCTTGTAACACAGGGTCAAAATTTGCAAGGATTTTATAGAAGGCCTTTACTCCCCCAAGACAGTAGCACCAGGTACTGTAGCTTGACCATTCAGCTCCTCACACTGGGGATTCCTGTGAGTCAGGGCATTTCCATCCTGACACAGGCAGGAACACTGGTCAAGGTACCTCTTTTTGGTCCCCTCTGCAAGGCAGGGACAATGATGGTTATTCAGCTAAATACTCTAAAGATTAAAGCTTGAAAGCATTTAAAGGCATCAGTCAGTCATGGTACATCACCTGTTTAATTTCCTTAATGGTGATATCATTTATGCTTTAAGGAGCTTCTAAAGGATCACTTTAGGATAGTACTGTGATTGTCAGTGGTGCTGCACCTAAAAAGTTTAATTTACATTGTCACTTTATCAGTGTACCAGTAATCTCAAATAATAGATGGTTTTAAAGAATTGGAGGTAATAATAAAGACAACCTTAATCTTTGTTGGAATACAGCCCAGTTTTCCTACTCAGCATTATTATTTCTTTTCTAACTTTTGTATGTGTTATAATTTCATTAAAAATGAAGAAAAATAAATATAGGCCTTGAATTCAATGTCATCTGGAAAGAAAATCTGAATATTTGATCACCTGAAGTGACTTTGGGGCCTGGCATCCAGGTACATTTCAGACACTTCAGCTTTTTATAAATTGGCCTAACTCCAATTCAGTCATTAAAATTTGGACTGCAACTTTTCACATCACTTCACAAAAGAAACAAATCCAGTCGCTACCCTTTTTTTGTCATGTAGGTTAAAAAATGCATTGACATTGTTTGCAAATTAAGATATACATGTCCTGCACTTTAGCTTCTCTTTAAAGTAATAATATGTACACTGCTTTTTTTCTGACTTTCTCTGTGCTAGGATATAGTCTCTTTTTAAAAGTTCTTTAGTTATGGCCTCTTTAAAAAGGTTCTTAAGTACCTGCAGTGAAAATAGGGTACAATATCAAGCAGTAAAGTAGAAAAATGTGTAGGAGAATGCTTGCTAAATATTTTCAGTTATAAAAACCTAGTTAAATATATTTTAGAATATGTAGAGAATTAGCTAAGCACATACATGATTCCAGAGCATGCCAGGGTTCTGAGATTTCAAGTACAACCAGAGATAATTCCCATCTAAGAAAAGAAGAGGGCAAAGGAAGGGCTGGGCAATTAGGCACCAGCCAATTTATCATGAATTCTTAGGAAAGTATTGGGATAAACAATTTTTACATGATCTGTAGGAATGTAGAAAAAAAAATGAAGTGAGGGATTTAATGTTTTTTTCAAGCACAAGTTGTGTCAAGCCAAACCCAAATTCTTGATACAACAGATATTAACAGACTTTTTAGACAAATAGGAAGTGAATGTCAAAGTGTGTTCTTGAAGTTGTTGGATACAAGTTGCTCATTGTAAGGGAAAGGTGCATCAGGTGGGTTTCTGCTGGAATCTGATTCTGGTGTTGGTTTAAAAGACAGAAGGGAGCACTGAAGATGGGAGCAGGAGTGGTGAGATAACATTTACATACCCACATTTGTTTACAGTTGAGAAGGCTGAAGGGAAACTTCAGATTTATGAAGAAGTCCTGTAAAGCACACAGGAGTTTTGGGGGAGATTTCTCCTCACTTGTAAACAGAGAATGGTCTCCACTGCAGACATTGGCTTAAATTTCAACATGGAGATTTAATTTAAGTGTTCTGGACTTCTGGAGGAACTGTGGAACCACTGTGGCCTTTTTTTTTAAAAACATACATCTGCCAGAAGAATCATGATCACACTGCCCTTGTGTAGGAGCAAGGCACAGGGGTGTGGACCAAGTGATCTCATGGGGCACCACTTAAACCCAGTTTCCTTTATCAGAACATGTTTGCTATCTTTAAAGCAATTTGAATTACTTTAGGAAGAGCTGCAAATTACCAGCTTGTCATCTGTTGTTTAAGATAAGAACTAGAGCTGTTTTTTAACAGTTATGATAATGATGGGTAATATTCATGGTGCCTCGTGTCAAAAGGCCATTGCTTAACAACTGTTGATAGGAAGGACTGAGATTTTGTTATTTTAAGGAAGTTTCCCACTGTTGCTATTTCACTCATAAAAATGGTAGTTACATTTTTAAGCAGTTCTTTAGAAAACATTTTGAAAGCAGTATTTATGTGGCACCATTGTAGATGACAGAGTTCCAAGGGGTAGTTTGCACCATACAATTTTTGACTCTCTCTTTCATATTCTGAAATAATTTGAAGACATATTTTAATATATTCACTTATAAACAACTGTCCTTAGGCAAATACCGAATGTTTTTTGTGGAAGCATTTCAACATCTGCAATTAGTTGACCTGGCTCTTCTCTGTGCACAGAATTACTTTGCAGAACAAGCATTTTTAGAATTTTTCTGTCAACTGACGATGGCTGTGATAGCTAAGAGCAAAATATTCAACAGTTTGCTGAAGGTATTTTTAAAACCACTCAATTTGGGATAAGAGCAAAATTCTGGCATTAGCAAAACCTACTGAAAGTCTTAAGTACATCTTTAGGAACCTTTAAAATGTTAGTGGTTACAGATCTGTGTAAATGTGCTACATGGATTCACTGTGTTCCAAGTGAAAGTGATAATAGGATTTGGTCGTGTTTAACACTTCTTAAATTTTAAAGCAGGGAGTTGAATTTTGAGTTTATTATTGATTCTTAGCACCCAAAAAATCTCCCCATGCCAAAATATTCTTTAGGGGAAAAATATGAAGGATCAAACACAACCTTGTTGTAACACAATCCCCCATAAATTGCTGGCAAATGAGCATCACCCAGGGTGCCACTTTCAGTGTTCTAGAGATGGGAATTCTATTCCAGTATCACAAAGTTCCAAAAGCTGAAGTCACAGCAGATTCACATTTTGCTCTTTGCTTGCTAATGTGCAATACATTAAATATCTGTTCCTTGGATCTAGCAAAAAAATGACCTTTTCAGGGCTCATCTTTTTTTCTCATTTTTGATTTGTTCAAGGGAAATTGCAGACGACTGGTATTTGGTTTCCAAAAGGGATACATAAAAACTTGACCTTTTGGAACTGTTATTTTTTGGGGATGTGTACACTGTATTTTAAGTATGTCTTAGCTGTTGTTTGCTGGAGTATGTCTAGTTTAAATAGCCCTTCATTTTATTCAGTATAAAGCTAGGACAAAAAGTATAACTCCTCTTATTTTTTTCCCATGACAGATCTTTGCACACGCCTGAGAGCACCTTTTCTTCAGGCAATTTTACAAGAAAGTGATATGGAATAGGCCCTGGTATCGCAGGAAGTTTCCACAGACTCTATTTTGCAGTGCAAATAGCACGTTATACTATGTCCATCATTGTAATATCTCATTGCCTACCTGAATGCACTCTTGTATCAGGGAACTTTCCACTTAGCACGGTGGGAAATGAGGCAGAGGGAAATGATTGTTTAGGAAGTTCATGGTGGAGGGAATGACTGAATTCAGATTGTCAGATTCGGTCAGAACCATGGCTATTCCTGCTGCTTGGTTTCCTATGCCAGCTTTTATCCATCTCTTAAAATCAGTGTACCTCATGCAGTCATGGAATAGCGAGCTTATTTCACCTAAAACCCAACAAAAAGGTTTAATGACTGTGATCCGGCTTTCCGGTGAAAGCAGCTGATTTGGAAATTAACCAAGTCAAATATTTTATTCAACATTTAAATGAGAAATTGCTCTCCTTTCCAGCCATATAAATAGCCAATTTAATCTGAAGAGATTTTCAACACCAAGAGTTACAATGAGAAAATTTACAGAGAAGGCAAGCTTTGTCTTGTGCAAATTAAAGTGAATAATCAGGGCTTCATTACAATATCACTATGTATAATTCAGTTTGAAAATGAAAACTTAAGAATTAGGAAGAGAATTAAATTGTGTTTCTAACTAAAATATCAGTGTTCCATGCAGATGTGTGTAAGTCCATGTAACTTGTGTTGATTGGATGTGGCAGTAAGAACCTTCAAGAATATTCAATGAATGGGTGAATTGGTTGTTTAGGGAGGCTCTGGTTTTGCAGGGCTGTCGATTTACATTCAGTCTTTATTTTTTTTAAGCCTTGGAGCTTGTCAAATGCAGTGTGATCAGAAATTCGTCAGTGCAACTCTCTGTGAGGTTTTTACATTTTTTTCTCCTTGCAAATATTTTTCCTATAAAACTCAGATTTAATGCATGGCATTGTTAATGCTTCTGTTCTAGCTTTTGGATGTTACTCACATCAGCAGTTGACAGTACAGAAGCAGCAAAGGAGGTGACCAAGTTGTAACTGCAGACAAGTGAGAGCTGCAGGATGAATAAGCAGAACAGGAATTTCAAATTAGACATTTGAAAAATCCTTGTCTCTAGGAGGGTTGTGCAGCACGGAGCTAGACAGCAGTTTGCAGAGAGTTGCAGAATTACCATTTTCCTGGTTTTCAATGCTCACCTTGACAAAGTCATACATGTCCAGGTACCACTTTGATAGTGGTGTCATCTAGGAAGAAAACCAAACCCATCTAAGGTGTGAAGGAAGAAAAACTAGAAAATCTAGGCAGCTGCTAAGATAATAGACATCTTTTCCACCTGCCATACCCTTATTTTTGGAACAGTGTGCTGAGACTTCCTGGCTCTGTTTGGCAGTCAGAAGTCTCCTGAACATTTTTCTGGTGTTTGCCACCTCTTACTCCTACCCCAGTGTGCAGCTGCCCCATGACCCTGGGCATGCACGCTGGTCTGTGCCCCCTTTATGGCACACTCTGGGTACCTTTGGTTGCCTGTGGGCTACAGGAGCTCGTTAGAGGTGCCCAAGAGCAACAGAAAGATCTTTGAAAGGATTGCTCTGTTCATCCTGTTATGGCACTAAAATGGCCTCATTCTTTTCAGCTCTCCTAATCTCTCAGTCTCTATAGAATGTCTGCTATAACAAAGAGAAAGCACACCTCTCCTAGTTCCTAACAACTCATGCACTTTATTAGATTTTTTCCAATTAGGGCTTTTCCAGGGCAGTTATGCTGGAAGGTGAACAGAGTAGAAAAGCAGTGCTAGTCAGAAGAGCAGTATCCAATTCCACATGAGAGAGCAAATCTTAAAGAAAAAAAGAAACAAAAAAGAAGCAAAATGGTAACCTCTCCTAAAATACAAGACTTGAAACATGTCAGCCTGAGTTTGCTGAAATATTGTATTCTGTTAATGTTAACTCACTATAATATGTATTTGGCATTGAGTGTTTTATTGTATGTGAATACAATATAGTCATTAAAATATTTTGAATGTGATGTTATCAACCAAGAGCAAAAAATATCAAAACATTTCTACCTAAATAAGAACTATGCAAGGAATGAATTTCCTTATTGTAGCGCATACACGATGCCATGTAACATTTTAATTTACTCCACACTACATTGATCAGAGGAGTGGTATCCCCCACAAAATTTTTTTTGATCGATGGTAAAATTTAATTGTATTCTCGGGCAACTGCTTTCTTAGGATAAAATTCTAGATGGAAAGCAGGTCCCATTTCAAAATCTTTATTTCACTAGGACACCAAAACTCAAAATTATCATAATCTGCAGGCTAAGATGTCTACATGTTCATGCAAAATCAGTGAAATGCATATTCCCATGATGGGGAAATACTTATGCCAAAATGGTTGGGTTTAGAAGAAATGTTTTAATATTACATGGGTGTTGAGCGAGAAATTGACCTAATTTATAGTGTCCTAGCATCTTACTGTTCTTCACTGAAGACACCTATAATTCTATACTTTATATGAAAAAATCTTCAATAGGATATAAATTAATACATTAGAATTGCTGCTAAATAATAGAGATGCCTAAAAAAATTAATCTTGTCAATAGTATTGTACTTAATGAGATTTAAAATTATGGTAGAACTTGAAATTGCTTGTCTGCTCAGTCAAATAAATGCTTATTGAATTTCTCAGCCCTATGTTGAGAAAATATTTTTCATTTCCCATACTTTAAAGTGAATATTTAGAGATGTGCCTGCATTCCAAATGCTATAGATCAAATTTGTGATAAAATATTCAAATATTACATGTTAATACTATCTGTTTATCTGATGTCTACAAGTGAATATCCCTAATTACTGGAGAAGTGTGGGTTTGGGGTTTTTTTTTCCTGTGATTTTTTAAAATCCAGTATATTTTTTGGAATTGAGTATATAAAAGTAACAGCATTATATTTTTACTTTCCGCTATCCCCTGTTTATTCTGCCTCAGTTGTGGTGAAATCTGTGGAGGGATTTTGTTTGGTTTTTTATCTCTTTGCCAAGAGGGTAAGGAAGAGCCTTTTCACTCTTCTCATGAAATGTCTGTTCAAACAGTTTCCATGGTCCTTGCCCCGTGGGTGAGGTACTAATTCCCCATAACTGGAAGCTCTAGAACTTTGTCCCAATATTGGTACAGGGAGAGTTGCCAATGGTGGGAGGCAGTGACCTTTTCCAGCCACAAAACTGATTTTAAACATCATAATATCTTCCTGTATTTCTCCTCATTGCATCTTGTTTTTTTTTTTTTTTTTTTTGTGTCCTGCACCTTGCAGAGAGTTTTAAAATGATGAAGGAAAGCAGCAGTGTTTTGAGTAAAACACTTTGATGTGCAAGTGCTCAGCTGCCAAAATCAGCAGCGCTTTATGGGCAACCAAGCATTTTCAAGATTTCATTCTTGTTTACAGAGCTAATTAAGAATCTTTGTAGCACTCTTTTCAAATGGCAGACTATCATAATTACAGCGACTGTCTTGTGAATGAAAAGGTTCTGATGAATGCCTGACCAGGAGAAGAGGGGGAGAAACCTACTGGCCTTAAAAACCAGAGGACATATAAAAAATACATTTCTTTTTAATCTGCATTAAATAAATCTTTTAAATAGTAATATGTGCACTTGGAACATAGGTTGTTCTGCTTGTTTAGTATTTTCCCAAAGCAATTCTATTTGTTTAAAACAGTGTTTGGTTTCCCATTAAAAAGTAAGCACTTGCCAATAGCTCTGCAGACTTAGAATACTGTAATGAGTTCCATGTGGCAGGACTGTTCTAATTACACTGTTTTCTTCAATTTTTGCTATTTTAAGAGGAAAAGGAGGTACATATAGTAATTTTAGGATGTAGGGACTCATTATTTTATACTTTAAGTTTTTGTGGTCTTTCTCAAGTTGTTGGTAGGACTGGAGGCTCATAGTAGTTCTTTACAGCTGTAAAATGTATTAGTAAATTGTATTGATGTAAATCAATGCTGATGTAAATCCTAGACAGAGCCCAGCAGTTTCATGTTGAAGTAAAGGGTTAAAAACATAATTCTTAACCATCTAGATATTCATACTTGGCTTTTATTTATTCTCAATATAAAACATGCAGTTTTGCCCACAGACATATTGATTGCCCTCTTGGTGTGATATACTGGGAGCCCATTTGTGCAGGTGCTTGCTGACAAACACTGCTTGGCTATAAAATCCAGGCCTTGGGAATGTACTGGCTGTGCACTGAGAGGTTCTGGTCTGATTTTAACGTTACGAGTGTGTCTTTAAATTTCTATAGACAATCTTAAAATGCAAGCTGAGGCAAAATGCATAAGAAGCACTACAAAATGAGTTTGTTGCTTTGTAACAGATCTTAAATCAACAGTGTTTATTAGTAAGCTGCCAGCAAATATTTGCTTGCATACCTTTTATTATTTCAAAGGCTTTTATTAGCAGTATGTCACGGTGCTAGTGTCATTTACATTCAGGCATCACTTTCTAATGTTTTAAGCTTCCCAGAGATAACAGGGAGAAAAACGTTAAGAAAATGAAACAGATCTTTTCTAATAAATCATTTTTGCAAGCGTTTTGTCTCTTCAAGATTCTGTGACATCCTGTTCAGCTGAAGGAACACACCACTTGAATTGCACGACTCATTCACCTTAAATATTTAATAATGCTTTCATTAGTTGCACTGAACCAGTGGAGTAAGATCTGTAATATCTACTGCTGGTCATCATTTTTATTCATTGTGGTTTAATAAGCATTATAATTACAGACAGAGGAAGAAATATGAGTTAACTTTGTGGTTTTGCTTGGGACTTCTGTGCACACTGGTATGATTGGAAGGGATTATACAAGCTCTGTGAGCATAGCTGAGTGTATTCTAATATACTGCTGCAGAGTTCCCAATCCTGGCACGTTATTCTTCATATGAAAGTAACACCAGAAAAGATTCTGCATAAAATTGAGTCCTGACACTATTAACTCCATCTGGCTTAGTTGTGAATTATGAAAATTTAAAGGCCAAGTGGACTTGTTTTTGGCAGGTGTTCTAATGCATGCATTATCAGTGGAATTAGACTTCAACTATTTTTACCAACCATTTTCTATATTTGCTTGTAACTTACAGAAATAGCAGTTATTTAGAGAGAACAGTCAGTTAGGGAAGCTTTCATTTGGAAAGTTTGTCAGAGTTCAAGCTAAAAGGCCGTTTGTAGGCATCATAACCTTCTGTGCTTGTTTCTCGAGTGAATATAGATGGTGATGATTATGATTTGGTGTAACTTTCTCACTTTGATATCACAAAAGTGGCTGTGTGCATGCTGTTTGCATTCTTATGTTTTAATGGGAGGTATAGTAGGACAGACTGATATCTGGTGCATTTTTTAATGTTTTGTTAAAACATCATTTTTTCCTCATCAGCAACTTATGCGGGAGCGACAGCAGATGGCCAGCCGCCCCTTTGCTTCTGTCGATGTAGCACTGGAAGTAGGAGCTGAGCAAACAGACTTTCTACGAGGGCCATTAGAGGTAGGAACAGTGGTGCTGACAAGGGACCATTGTGATTTGCATATTTATATTGCCAGTCTCATCTGCATCTGCTTCTGAAACCAAGCAGCATCTGACTACCTGGAGCTGACAAGTCTCAGCTACGTGTGTTTTGTCATTTCCAAGGCACAGAGTTTTAATCTCATGACATAAGCTGTACCTAAAACCACTGGAGAATCCATTAGCCTGGGCTGGGGTGACAGGCAGCTCACCTGGCAGTCCTGTTGTGATGGATGTGAGCTGAAGGAACGCAGGACTCGGGCAGGAGTCAGCAGCGAATGTCATGCTCAGTCCTTCAAGTACACAGTGCCATCTAGTTAACATCTATCTTAATTAACAGAGATTACAACAAACAACCTAACTAAAGCACCTTAGAGTAAAAATTCAGTGTTGCTTGATACACAGAGGTTTAAAACATAAAAGCATACAGACTGTACTGCATGGTTCTGTTTGTAGGAGATTGCTACATTACTGCATTCTTTTATTGCAGTTGCAGTGCATTGGAAAAGAAATAGTAATATGTAAAGCAATATAATATTGGAATGATGTAATAATGCATGAAATGGATTCTAGAAGTTTCACCTGAAAATAGAGGGGAAATTACCATATGTGGATAATAGTCAATATCTAATCTAGGTTCAGACTTGGGGAGATGATCTTCTACTCCTTTACTCCTTTAACTTTATTTACAATATTGTGTATTTGTATTTACAGTTTTTACTTCAGCCTATGTATGGTGGGGCCTGGGAACAAGGTGTGCTAGCTCTGAAATCTTTCAAGACTGTACTCTTCATTGCTGCCAATTCTTCTTAAATTCAAAGCTTCTCTTACTTTCCTCAATAACCAATCTCATTGGAAGGTTAAATACAATCAGTCAAAGCTCCAAGGTTCATGGAGAATGAGTTATGTGAAAAACAAAAGCTTAGCAGGAAGAAAAAGATTCAGCTATTGAGTACTTATCGAAGTGAGGTGCTCTGTCCTGCTATTGAACAGGAAGTCATCCCAATTTTTCTCACTGTCACAATTTAAATATTTGGAATAGGTGGCTTCTTCTTTGAAGAAGCTGTGTTATTTTCTGACTTAATACTAAACCCCTCGCATTCTTCACCAAAACCACCTTCTTTCTGTCTCTTATCTTGGAAAAGAAGACCTCTCCAGCTCCCCAAGCTGAGGACATTACAGTTAAAAGTTAATTTTTTTGCAATGTAATTTCATTGTCTCTGCACTGGTACCTGAGAAAATTTTTCCTGTTTTGTTTTCAAATTGAGGCAGTGAATGGATGATGAGGCATCCATACTCTAATTTTGTACATACTGATTATTTAATTAAACTTTAGAAGTAAACATCACAACTTAATTGGTACATTTTCTTTCTTGTGTTTTTTATTTAGCACTAAAAGAGATAGATCCTAAAATATTTTAATTATATTTTACAGTTTTTATTACCTTCTTTTATTTTCCTAGCTAAGCATTTTCTAGCAATTGTTTAGAATTCAGCATCCATAGTGGTTTTTTCTTAATTAATACATAGTTATACACAGAAGAAAGTCCATTCAAAATTTCCTTGGAATTATACTGATCCTACATCTTTAAAAAGTCATTGTACTGAGGATTAAATGAATGTGATTCAAGTATTGATTGTCCTTTGGTATATTCTGTAAAAATAAAGGGGCTATATTAAGCTTCTTTGTGAAAGGACACTAAAAGTTTTAGTTGCCATTCTGTTCTTTGTATTCTGCTCTTTTGGACTGAAGGCAATACAGGTAACACATTTCCAGGATACAATGCTCAAGAACAGAATAGTATAAAATACCTGTAAACTTCATTTTATTGTATTAATTTAGAATCATTCAACTACATTAAAAATTATGTCATATCTGACGCCCATTGGCCCTTTCTGAGGCTGAAAGCTAAAGATCTTCTGTGAAAAAATGAGAATATACGGTAACTTCAAAATGTTCTGCTGGCATTGCAGAGATCTTGCACTGATATACCAGGGGTTCCAGTTTTGATGATGGTGCATTGCATTCCCTCTCCTCACACTTTTATTGGCATCATGTGTTACTCGCTGATACTTTGACGTTGTTGTTACACTTCTATTGACGTTGGAATAACTCTACACTTCCAGTGGCACCACATTGATCCCTGGGCCCTTTGGGCACTGGGTAATGTCACTGAACTCTTCCAGACATTGCTGCAAGTCTCCCATTCAGCTGCACTGTAAAGCTGCTGTTCATTAAGGTCACCTGCCTCTCGTGCTTGTGGTGATGCTTTTGTACAGCTGGAGCTCTACATTAATGCTGATGTTCTGGTAAAGGCAGTATTCACATGACTGCACATGGTAATGCCAGGATACTGTTTGGTTAACAGCTGTATTTTACATTTATTTGTAAATATCCATAGTAGCTGTTTCACTGGAGAGGTTTAGTTTGCAGTAGTAAGGCACTTTTTACCCAGTGTTCAGAAAAGCTAAAAAAACCCCAACAGTATAAATACTGTACTTGAAATGGTTGTCTAGTTTAGATACTTACAATATAACTGATAATATTTGGGTCTATTTTCAGTTAGCAGCAATTTGCAACAAATTAAAATAAAATCCTGAATACACTACAGAGGAGAGTTGAACCTCAGTTTTGGAGTCTCCATCAATCAGTCTATCTTTCTTAATGTTTTGACAACAAAGTGACAGTATCTCCATATTAACTCCTTCAAAAAACTTTCCTCTGCATCATATTCCTCCTCTTCCCTATCTTGAGTGGGTTTTTAGGCATTGGCAATAGCCTTTGTTCTTACCCATTTAAACAACATTATTTATCAGTTTTTACCTCCTCAGGCCACCTTTTACGTGAACAAGTCTCATCTTGTTTTCTATTCTGTCGTGTTGGCTTTATTACAACTCTTTAATGTTTTATTGTCAGTTTAAACTTAACACAGAAGAAAGCAGACTTCATTTTTCTCTTGCCCTCCTTCTTTGCTGAATCACACCAACCATTGCCTTCGTAATGATACTGATAGAATGTTAATTGGGATGTTATCCCAATTCTAAATGTACCAAGCAACACCCATTCCTGTTGTGCCATGATATTAATGATATTTCACCCATGCTAGTCCTGATCTGCATCTGTAATGATTTCCATTGCACTGCTTGGAGTTGATGAGGTCCGTGTGAGCCCTTGCAGGGAAGGTGAAGCTGGAGGCAGGACACCCCTCACTCCCTCTTGGGCAGAACAAGAGAAATCTCAAGTTACTGTGGTGGAGAGGGGGAAGGGAAGTCTGGAAGGCACTGACCCTCTGGATCCCAAGAGGAGAACAGTCCAGTGCAGCTCTGGTGAGCTCACTGGTGAGCCAGGAGAAGGGAAAAGGACAGAGAGAATTCCCAAGGGCCCCTTGCCAGCAGTAGCACATAGCTCAGGCTGTTCAGAGCAGAGCCAGAAAACAGCAGAAGTGCCCTGTCCAGAGAGTTTGAGAATATTAGCTCTTTTGTGATACCACCATAATTTTTTTCAGTACCACAATCATAAAAAAAAATCAAAGTAGCATCATAGATCAATAGATGCTCATTGCTGAGCTTCTTGGCACTCAGTGCCCTCAATGTTACAGTGGGTTTTATTCCTTTCATTTCTTTTTTCCAGACATCTGAGCCATTTCCAGACTTGGCTGCTTTTTAGTTTCCAGTATATACCAAAAGCTAAATCATTTAGGCTATCTTCATATTCTAAACCTCCTTTAGGCAATTTTTTTCCCTAAAATGTAAATCACTTTTGAAGAGTTTCTTCTACTGTGCTGCTGACAGTCATTTCAGTTAATCTATGTATTAATTGAGAAGTAAAACAATTTTTTTCCCCCTCTTTGCCTAATTTCTGGATATTTTTCTTTTGGACATGGGGACAGATTATTTCTTTAGGTAAGACAAGGTAGACACTGCTGTAAGCAAACACTTCATATCTGATCATGCTAAGACTCTGAACAGCAGCATCTTCCTGTGCTGCATCTGCTGGAGTGAAGACAGGCATGTCATTGCCTGCAGAAGGGCCAAGTGCAGATTTACTGCTGTGATGATCATCCATTTGATATATTTGTGGTATTACTTGGATTTGTTTTTTTCAAGTCAATGTTATTTCACAATTATTTCTGCAGAAAAGCACACGGTAGATCTTTCAGTCCTTTTGCCGTTAAATTACTGCATTTTCCCTAGAGTTGTCATAGATATTAGACCATCCTCTGCTTCTGACAAGGTAGGATGATGTCAGAAGTTTTGAATTTCTAATAAAATCTATGTTTTTTTCTCTCGCAAATAATGTTTTCTAGTGAGTAATATTTATGGTGCATTAAATAAGTTTTGAATTTCAGGCACTTTTGATAGGTATGAAGCAAATATTGGCCATTATTTGTCATTTATTTGAGTAAATAATTGGAAGGTGTGCACTGACACAAGCAGCTGTCATTTTACACAAAGAATGGCTGCTGGAAAATAGAGTGACTTATCAAAACACATTGAAATCCTTTAGTAGAGAGTTGTGGACTTTTAAGTAATTGTAGTATATATTAATAACCTGTGTTGCTGGCTTCTCTTGCCAATAAGGCAACTTTTTTGCTTGATTTACAAATAAATCTCGTTAAGGTGGGTTAATTTTCTTATCTAATTTGACTAAATCAGTGAGTAATTTTTGAAAATGCAGCCTACCTTATTTTGAACAAAATTCACCTAGTTGCATGCTTCATCAGCATTGCACCTGCATTGTGCTGATGACATAATGTCTAAAGCCAAGGAACAGGCTCTTCCCAACTCCTAGAGCATCAGCTTTCCTCTTGATATGCTCAGTTCCTAATATTAGTCTCAGTATCAGAGTATCAGTTTTACTGCCCTTGCAAAAAGTAATAATTTATTTTAGATAATGTTGAAATTTTCCCTTGAATGGTCACCTTGTTTCCAGTGACCATAAAGGCAACATGTATTTGGCAACAGGAGCTATCAGAGGCCATTATAGTTGCCCTTCTTCCCTACTGAAAAGTCATGTCATTGTCTTGAGCTGCTCTCTGTACCTCAAGGGGGACCAGAAGAGATGGGAACAATCTCTAGATGAGAACAATGTGAGCAATCAGAGACCTAGAAATTATAACTACAATGAAAAGTCAAGGAAAATGGGGTAGGCTAGTTAAAGGAGTCCAAATAATAACTTGCAGATATGCAAAAGGGAAACAGCAATCAGGAAGGCAAAATCTTCCTCGGTGTGCTGCAGGTGGCAGAGGTGTAATGGACTTAAACTGTAGGAGGGAAGGGTTAGGAAGGTATCAAGAAAAGCTTCTCATAATAAAGCTGAATCACTGAAAGCAATTGCCTGGGGAGGTGATGGAATTTCTTTTATTGGAAGCTTTTTAGAGCAGGATGGACAAATATTTCTGAGGTCCCATGTACCATAGCTGCATTAGATACCTCCTTTCAGCTCTGTCTTTATTGTTATTCTGATTGCTGCCTAGCTCTTCCTTCTTCAGACTCTCTGAAAATGTTCCATTTCTATTGTTTGAACACCTTAATTACCTTCACTGCAATGTTAGTTTTCTGTTACTGAATATTTATCACCCTTCTTTTCACTTTTGCTGTTTTATTCATTGATTTACATCCTCCATTTTCTCTCAAGATCAGAAACTGTTAAGTCATCTCTGACCCCAGCCTCTCCCTGACTGTAGGCCTGCCAAACATGATCTCCATCCTATTTGGAATAGCTTCAATATTCTCCTTGAAGTCTGTACTGATGATGTAATTATTTTTTTCTTAACAAGTGCATTGCCATGTTTATAGTCTCTCAAAATCCGTGCATCCTAGACTACTAGATCTCAGAGAGATGTAGTCAGATGTCACACCTGACACTGAAGAGGAGACATCTTTATTGGATTACATTTTCTGCTGGTCTGTATTGCTCAAAGATCATGTTAAATTTGCTGTCCATTACCTCAAGAACTCCATTATTTTGTGCTACACTTCAACCTGGATGGTTCACTGCCTTCTCTGCCCCCTCCCTCAGTACTGTTCATCCAGAAAACTTTCTCCTGAGCTATTGAGTCACTTTATGTCACTTTCCAGCATTTTTCCTTTTTTGTAAATGATTGCTGCAGATTGTGTGTGGTTTTTTTTGTGATGTGATGTGCAAGGGAAGTTATATCACCAAAATTCACATCCAGTGGTTCTTCCACTAGAGAAAAGCATTTACCCCAAAGCAGCATTGTTTGCTTTGCACTACCTTCTTCCTTATATGAAGTTTTTCATTAAATAAGATGTTTAGATTTCACACTATTTTGCTCCTCATACAGTGGTTACACACAACAGGGCTGCTCTGCCCAGTTAAATATCTTTACATTTCTGTAAGATTTTTGTGGCTTCACCTAAAATGTATCTCTAGAAATGTGTGAGTGTTCTGAGCCTAAGATTCAGAACAAATATCTCACCTAGCTGCTCATGCATACTGGTCACAGCTATCATTTTTGTGTGTTGTGTATAGTAAATCAATGGAAAAGGTATAGATGTTCAATTTGTTGCACAGAATTACATTAGCAATATTTTAAGATTTCTGAGTAGCATTTTTCTTCTCTGGCATATGGGAAAGCTAAAAATAACCTGAGAAATGCTGCCTGGAGTAAGCCACAGTTTTTTTCATGAAGACCATATTTGTGTGCGTGTGTTTATTCCTAAAATATACACTAACACCTCAAAACCTGTTGATGTTTTGCTTGAGTCCTGAACTTCAAGTTTTTAAAAATTGTATATCAATTCTAAAGTGTACCCAGTCTCTAAATGTGCAAATTTTTTTTTTAAATCCCTATGTTCTTTTCTCTGCTTCTTTATTTCTGTCCTCATGGGCAAACAGGTGTTGTGAGAAAACGTTAGACGTGATGTAGAGGAGGTTTGTCTAGGTGGAGGTTGATTTCCTAATATTTCACCCTAACAGGAGAGTAAAGCCTTTGCTTATTACCTACATGAACTGTAGGATCTGTAAATTCACAATTAGTTCTGAGAACCTGATTTTGTGTAGGTTTTTGATAAAAATGTATCTTTCCACTTCACAGAGTGTGTTTGGCACACATACTGCATAATCAGATGACTACAGAAATTGTTTGGCTAAAAATATATTATTTGTGTTGAACAAAATTGCAAATAAATTTCATGCTCAATTATAGAGGAATTTTGGCTTACAAGCAAAGTGTAGGTGTTTCAGTGGTATTGGCATGCTGTGAATAGAACTCTTAAATCAATGTATTATGCATAATTGCAAATCCAGAGTATCGAAGTAATTGTGCTGATTGTTTTAAAGCAGAAGTGTTTATATGTTTCTGTAAATGTTATGAATAATGACACTCTACCTTTTAATGAATTCAGTTTTTGCAACATCTTATTTCATAAAGTAGACTGGTACAAAATTCAGCAAATGCAACGCAAATTTATATACTTATATTTTTAAGTACCCTTAGGATTCTCCTCAGACAAGGCTTGGTCATGGAAATCTTGTCTTTGGATATGAAATCCATGAGAATGAGATATTTCCAGGATTATTTAAACTGAACATACCAAAGCATGGAAAGAGTTATGCTATCAGAATAACTAACAAGCACATTGATGGGAATATTGCTCTGCTTACTGGGCCTTTCTGTACACCTGATTTGCACATGCCATTCTCTGACTGGCTGCTCTTTTAGTTATGTGTGTTTTCTTAGTACCTCTTTTGGTTTTAGATCAGAAGTCATTTCTTATCTTTAAAGTAGGACATTTCTGTCCTTAAAAGGAAAGAGGAGAAGAAATAGGTACAGAAACTATAATGTTTCATCAGCCATTTCCCATGTTTCCAGGTAGAACCGGGTACTGGAGGGTTCTCTTTGATGTTTGGCAACTTGTTGTCCTTAGCTCTAATTCAGAGGCTTTACCTTCATGCTTGTTTCCAGCTCCCTACTCAAGATTCAGCTCTGCCTTCCAACAATGTCACTGAAACTGCAGCAGACACAAGACAAAAGCACTGCCTGGGCTTTTCTTCACACAACTTGGCAACCTCTATGCCAGGCAATATTTAAGTTTATGCTACATTTCACTGAAGTTTTATCATTCTGTACCACCTATCAAACTGTTTTTGTGCCTGAAGTGAATGTGAATTATTTGCATAGAAGGCCCCTGCCCTGGATGACTCAAAGCTCACCCAAACTTCAGAGCCACCCCATGTGCCATCCAACACATCCAATGTGTTTCCCATGACTGTCCAACCCAGCAGCACTTTACTGCTTGGTTCTGTCTGCTGTGCATTGGACATCATAATTCTTCAGTTTCTGGTTGCAGGGTGGCTCAATTTCAACAAAAAGGTTGAAGCTTTATAGTTTTTAGGTAGGCTATGAGCCCTCTCTGTTCTGCTGTCACTATGTGCCCTATTAAAGTTTGTCCCCATGTTTCTTATCAGCTCCCTTATCAGCTCTTGCCCCCAGAGACTTCTCTTCTCCAGACTGAACAACCACAGCTCTCAGAGCCTTTCCTCACAGGAGAGCTGTTCCTTCTCTCTGGCAATTTTGGTGGCCCTCCCCTGGATCCACTCTAACAGGTCCATGTCCTTCCTGTGCTGTAGAAAATTCATCTCATTTGTTCCCCTGCATATTGTGAGAGGCAGTTTCTGATTTTCCACTGATTGTTCAGGAGGGTGTGAGTGCTTCCAGGCAGACTGGATCACTTAGGTGTGACTAACTCAAATTTTCAAATAAACCGTGAGGCTGGTTTATTGAATTACAGGGTGTGGATTCCATTCACTGGCTTTGGCAAAGCAGAGGTAGAAACATTTTATAAGGTGTTAATTTCAGTAATAATCTGAAGAATTATCTTTTCATAATAGGAAAACCAGCAAAATATTGGAATTTGAAAAATGAATGGGCTCAATCAGGATTTACAGTAGGATTCTTTAATGGTACTGAAGGAACCTTCTCCTTGGACCATTACTTCTGAAAATCAAAGATTCTGAATGGTACACTGCAATAAACTAAACACTGCAGTAAAGTAGAAGTTAAAAAGGCAGTTAGACTGCAATGAAATTGGGGAGAACATTGAGTTTGTATCAGTGTTATCTCCTTCAAAAATCAGCAGTATTTGTGATATGTGATCACTTCCAGATAAAATAAATCTGTTAGAGCTTCCTGTAACAAAGACTGTAAAACATTATTGTTCATTAGTGTGAAGCAGTAAAGTTTTTAACAGATACATAAGAAATAAAATTTTCCCTTTTTTCATCTTTGGTATATTTTAATCTTACTAGATTTTTATTTAAAGTAGAATTTTTGCCTTTGAGTGCCATTCCTTGTACTATATCCTTGGCAAAATGACCTTTTTCTTATCTTTATTATCCAGCTTTCAGTAAGAGACTAGAAAGTTTATAGAGGTACTTGCTGTCACCTTCTTGTCTCAACTGTTTAGGCCTTTAAAAATGATGTACAAATATTGAACCAGCTGCAGTTAATAAATAGTTACTCTTTTCTACAAACAACTTATTGGTTATTAAAGGAAAAGTCACTGGGCTGTTGGAAAAGTAGAGAAGCAATTTATTTTATAGTGAGAAAAATTTCAAGTTGTAGGAATCAGAAGGAATAAAATATACCCTTCTGAATGTGTTTAAATGTCATTTTATGTGCAGAAAAGAGCATTATCCAATGACTCACAAATATAATTTATGTTTTGCAACACCGAGCACACAAATGCAGGATGATCTTTAAGATCACCACTAAATACACCAAGAGTCACTGACATGACTTTAGCAGTGAGATCCAGTGAGATCATTTCCCTCTGGGTATATGGATGCTGTAAAGTGTGTCTTTCTTGGTCATTTATTTTTCATGGAGGAAATATTGAATATATATGTGTGTGTATATATATATAAATATTACCACTTTCTTATAAATTGTCAGACAAACATGAAATATAATCTCCAAAGCCAACTGTCATGTACTTCTGTGTTCTTTCAGGCATTGATCATGAATGTTATTTGAATTGCTTTCTCCCATCACTTGTTGAAGTCAAGGCAGAGTTGCACCAGGTCCTAATGCAGTACAATATACATCCTCCAGTGTACCATTAGAAGGAAAGTAGTTAAATACTCTACTTAACTCTGTTGGTTTATTGAGGAATAGTGGATTTGTGTGTATGGTTAAATACAGAGTAAGTGCAGAAATATACTTTTTTTAAATGGAAAAAATGTATTAATTTTCCCATTTCCTGCCCATTACCTAATTAAATGGTAGGAGAGCAGCTACAATCTGAATATTTGATTTTTTTTCCTCCAGAAGAGTTAAAGCATCTCTTTTCATTCTGTTAGGACTTTCATGAATTATATTCATTGAAATGGCAGCAATGTGCAGCATGTTTTGATCTAGCAACTGTTTATAACCAGTTTGCAACTACCTTGCAAAGTAAATAGCTAAAGAAGTGTTTAAAGTAACTAATCCAGATGTCTGTCTCATTAATGACATTTGATTTTGTGAAGATGTAATAGCTCAAGGTGAAAAGGAAGTAAGAGAACTGAAAGGAATTCTCAGACAGTGTAGGTACACGTGCACTACACACAGCCATTGGCATCCACAGATGGAAATGGCAGAAATCCAATATATTTAGTGTGTGATGTCATGCTTTGGGTTTGGCTTTTTTTTTTTACACATTTATTTGGGCTTGAATTTATGTGAGAGGGCAAAGTCAGAGAAACTTGTGTAGGATTTGGGATGAAGGATAGGGGAGTTTGTGAAAGTCTGCCAACCAGCTAATATTTCAGGAACATTATTGATCTAATCCAAAAAACTTATATATCTTGTAATACTTGGAATTGGCTTTGTTCCAAAAAGTTCTACTGTGCAAGATGAGGAAAAAAAAATAGGTAAAGGTTTGATTACAGACTTTAGGCATGTTTTAGATATGCCATCTTAGACACTGAGTATCTTGAGGATAAGGTCTAAAACCTTGAATTTATATTCTTTAGAAAGCCAGCACAGAAAGCAAAGGGTAGAGCTGATGTTTTTGCAGCAATCTTTATAATAGCTCTTGCTGCTGAGGTGTGCTCTATTACTCTGTTTCAGACAGTTTTTCAAAGGACTTAAAATGTCCAAGTGTATCACAGAACTGAAGCTGCCATTAAGAGGTGAAAGTAGTGCAATCAACTCATTACGAGGGGCAACAATTTTAAATCAGCTGGGAAAGTCAGAAAGCATTATTCAGAAGTGCTTAAGGAGAAAGCATTACATGGAAGTGGTTAATGAGAGCTGGGACTGAAGGAGAAATTCAAAAGCTCTTCTCTACAATGGGTTATAATTGATCATTGCATGGTACAGCTGTGTAATTGTAGGGTCTTCCCCCTGCTCACCTGTCTGTCCATCTTCAACTAACCAGCTTTTCTCTAGTAGGCAGATCTCCTCTGAGCACCATTCTGTTAACATCACAATCATTGAGTCTGTTGCAAGGTGAGCACTTGTGACAGACAAATGCAGCTATTTGCTAGCTGGGTATTTACAGCACTAGAGATCATCTTCTCATCAGCTGTTTTAGAGACTTCACATTAATAGGGCCAGGGAACTGATCCTTGTTAGGAGAGCTCATGTTAAGCTGAAATTCAATATTTTCAGTTACTGAATTTGAGTTAGGCAGTAAATCTAATCTTTAGAAAATAGCATTCATCATGCACAATAGAATCATAGATAACTTAGGTTGGAAGGAATCTTTTGTAGTCATAATCAGTCAAAGAGACTGGGGAGGAGCCAAACCCTTGAGCAGAGTTAAACCCCCCTATGGTGAGATTGTTTAGGGCCCTGTTTGATGGGGTTATGAATATTATTAAGGAAGCTGATTCTGAAAACTCAGAGTCCTGTTCAAATGTTCAGCTACTCTGTGACAAGCCTTTACTAATATCTCACCAGAACCTCCCTTCTTGAAATTTCTTTTTACTGCCCATTTTCTTATTCTTGTGAGAAAAGGATAGAATTACCAGAGTCAGCAAGAGACCCCAACTTAGGTTTCTCTTTGGACCGAACAAAGCCCTTACTACCAGACTTTTCTTCTAATGCTTAGGCCACCTCTATCTCATTGTTTTGTTTGCAAAGATACAATGGAAGATTTTTTTGAGTTTTGCTAAAGTCAAAGTTAACACCATCCAGCCTTGTCTTTCTCTGAGTCTGTCACACCATTTCCAAAATTTACCAGGTCAGTGGGGCAAACTTTGTCTTTCAGAAATCCGTGCTGGCTGTTCCTTGCCAAGTTCTTGTCCTTCACATGCCTGGACAGGGCTTTTAGGGGGATTTCTTTCATAGTCTTTCTTCTTACCAGTCAAAGATGGCAGCATCTTCTCAATGACATTGCCCAGTTCCCAGTATCCCTGCTGCTCCTGGGGACTTGTCTGTATCCAATTTAAGTGATTCCCCAGCTCATTTCTCTGCTAACTCAACCATATGTAAAACATGAGCAAAAACCAAAATCTGTATTGCTCAGGATTTCAGGTTCTTTTGTGTATGTGGAAAAGAGTTGGCTGTAAAGTTCTTGCAAGAGCTGGAGAAGTTTTGATGTTAATTTAATTAAAGAACTGCTATAAAGGCACTTCAGTAGCATCATGTAAGAATGCTCAGTGTCTGTTTTTCTGCTGATACTGGCAAGAAATATTTACCAATTCTTTCTCTTATGCTAGCCCCTAAATTCCTTTCCTTTTTTTCCTGGCCTTTATATTTTAGTAGTTGCAATGTGTACCTTTGTATACTATACAGTGTTTTTTAAAAAAATGTGTTTAAATTTTGTGTTTAAGTTTTGGCAGTGCATGTGCAGTTACAAAACACTCTTGGGATTTTTAACCTATTTGTGTAGTGAGAGAAGTTTGGGGTGGGGTTTTTTGATTTTTTTTTTTTTTTTTTTTTTTTTTTTATTTTTTTTTTTTTTTTTTTTTTTTTTTAGTTTTACAAGCTTTGTGGTAAATTAGGCACAGTTCAAAATGATACTAGCCCAGAAAAGTTTACTGAAGCTCAGAGCCCAATAAACATGAAATTTGCAGAAGATCTTTTTGTGGAGCAATCATTGACCATAGAAAGCATCCCAAATATGGGTAGGGAAGGAAAAGTTTTGGGGTTTTTTTGTTTGTTTTTTTTTTAATGCAAGATGCCTTGGCTGTAGTTCAATTTAAAGATAAGGGGAACTATACTAAAGCTGGGTTCTGTACTGTACAAATTGGTAATGCTCTTTTAGTTCTTAAAAAAAGAAACTAAAGAGAAAGTAGATTTCAGGTGCCTATTACAAAGAGTAAGTAAGAAATTTTGTTCTGCATCTGATTTTGTTTGATTTTTTTTTTCTTTTCTTGGTGTTATGTCAATTATAGTCTTCATATTTGTGTTTGACAGCTGCATTTTAGGAGAGTCCAGTGTTAAAAATCATCTCTTTTAAGGGCGTCCTAGGATTTCTTTGCTACTATCTTCTCTGAAATACCCTGACCTCTCTTCTTAATTGTAATAAAATTTTATGTAAATAGATGGTACCTTCTTTTTGGAATAGGTGCATTCATTTGACTAATTAAAAAGTCTCAATTCCATCATAAAGGCACCATCTTCTTTCAGTGATTTGTTGATACAGTTCAGTCTGTGAGAGTCTAGGCTGTGTATTTTAGGTCAACAGGTGTGCTAACAAATACAATTGATAGAGATTATATTATTCAGATGTGTGTAGGGTGTCTTAGTAATGGCTCTGGTTTTCCAAGAGAGGTGATGGAATTGTGAGCTCCCAGGTGTTGTGGAGTGAATCATCCAAAATACCTTTCTCCTAAGCATATTAGATTACTAAGGCATATGGACAGAAGAGTCAGTGTGATAAGAATATGCTTTCATTGCTTTCACAACAGATGTGGTTATGGAGCCTGACCTCTAGTTTAGAGTATCCTTGTAATCAACATCTCTTCATTTCAACTCTTTCTTCTCT
This sequence comes from Agelaius phoeniceus, assembly GCF_051311805.1. NCBI lineage: Eukaryota > Metazoa > Chordata > Aves > Passeriformes > Icteridae > Agelaius > Agelaius phoeniceus. Next base: position 7,462,010 of record NC_135273.1, on the reverse strand, counting down.
TTCAATTCTTCCAACAGATAAACCATGTTCAATGACAATCTTTGTGACATGTTAACTTGTAGTTTGCAAATAATGTAATGCGTGTCCTAATCTTTCAAGCATGTTCACATTGCAGTCCTGTCCTTTGGAGTAAAATTCAGAACAAACAATTTTATAGTTGGTTGTACTATGGCAGAATTTACAAACAGAACTACTTGTGTGATTGTTGTATCTGGTTTTTGGGAGAAAACCCTTAAGTATGTGATATAAAACAGCTTTTGAAATTGGAGGAGTGGTTATCTTGGAAAGTGAATCCACAGTGTTGTATAAAAATACTCAAACCTGCAAACTGAGAAACTGTCCTCTGTCTGTGATGTGATGTTCCTAATGCAGATTCTGATCTACTTTTACAGATATTTTAATCCACAGTGAATGTGACACTGAAGTTATTAAGTGTTGGTATTGGTACCCTGTTCCTTAGCTGGAAATGTCAGTTAAGACAGTGCATTAATAACTATGGGGTACATGGTGAATCTTTTAAAATTTGTATTCAGAAATTCCCTGTCACTAGTTTAATGAAATCATAAGCAACTTGAAGTCAATGTGACACAAGAAATGATACTCAAATGTCTCATCTCTAATGAATGACAGTAATTAGCCATATTTCAAGGAAAAGATAATATATCACAGATAAGGAAGTTCATATTTCATAAAGTGCCCATTATGGGAGATGTAGGGCCAAATGAACTCTTATGTTACACTCTTATATAAGCTCTTCTGTCACAGAATATAATATTAAAATGATCATTCTGAGGTAAGTTTTAAGATGGAGAAAACTTTTGAAAATTGATAGCTTTAGTGAACAGTCAAGAGTATATATATTTATATATATTTATTTTTATAAGGACTAGTGGAATACTCATTGGAATTAAAAGCAGTTTGGTTCCCCTCTGGTCATTTCCACAGTGACTCAAACTGTGCCAGCTTTGTCTTTTTAAGAAGGCTAAAAATAAAACAATTGTTCTCAAGTATCTAAAAGTCCTTTGCTGCTTATAAAGCCTACCATGCATCACTGACCCTGTGATATGGGGGCTTGGAAATGAGCTATGGAATGAGGCTTCCCACATTGAGTGGAGAATCCAGATCTTTCTCTTCCATGTTACAGTGGTGAGGTGCAATAGGCTGTAGCTGATTGATACCAGAATTTAAATCATCCCAATATCTAAAACTGGGAGTATTGGGTAAATAAAAATGTTTCAATTTACCCATCATAAATAAAAGGATGGAAAGCTGGGAAATGATGATCAATGGAGTGGGTAAAAGCTGTGACTTAATCCAAACCCTGCCCATTGCAGGAGCTGCACTAACTTATAGAGACATCTCCAGGAAAGCAGCAGAAAGGGGAACCTCAGTGTACCTGCCCTTTTTGCAAAGTGTTCCCACCTCTGACCACAAAATGTGTGTGTGAGTGAGAAAAGTGGTGCATGTTGGAGGGGATGGATCCCAAGAAGGCTGTGGAGCAGCTTTTGTCCCAGTGCTGGGAACCTGCACACAGGTGAGGTGTCATGTGGATGAAGTCTATGGCTGTCAGCTTGGAAAGGTGGCCACAAACCAGCTTGTGCTGCTTTGTGCAGGAGCGAGGCATCCTCTCACCTTAAAGCACACAATGGAGGCTCGTTCACAGGAAAAAACAGATGGTGACCCTCTTTAATTTCTCATGTGAAAATGTTTGTGATTTTGTGTCTCAGTTTAGGATTTTGTGTTCAAACTCTAGATTAAAAAGCAGAATTGGTGCATACCTATGTTCAAGAGCATCTTACTGAAAACAGTCAAGCCTGTTTCTGCATGTGGTGCTTTAGCAATTGTCTGCTAGGAATCTCACACTTAAGTGGGATAAAGGGGGAAGAGTATCAATATTTCTAGCATTCTGAAATCTCTTAAAGTTCATAAGACTTTGTTACTGACTCTGAGGAGAAAACTCAACTTTTTTCCTTTTTTTAAGTATTTTTCAACCTGTTTCCATAAAGATGATCAGTAGAGTCTTCTGTAGAAATATAGGTTTCTTATAAAAATTAATGCATGAAATTCAATTTCCTCATAAATTTCAATACTTTTTAAACACACATTATATTTGAAAAGATATGTAAGTTTCTTCAGCAGTACTTGAAATGGAGTCATAGGTATTTCTACAGGTGACAGACTCAGAGTCAGAGTAGCAATTTGGAAGGAATAAAAGATGTACTGTGGACTGGAACAAATATCCCTGTTGTATGAATACTATCTGAAGCATCCCATTGATGTGTTTGCATGTTCAGAGAAAATTAACACCGTTACAGTTCATTTTCCTTCCTTACAATGTGAAGCTGAGTTATCACTGTTCTAAGGGTGTGGCTTCAAAAGTGCTTGAAATGATTGCAACGCTCCAGATTGTCTAAAGTGTCATAATTAACAAAGTGAGGTTAATCCAGTATTATCTTAGAGTAATTTTTATAAACAGAGAAGTGTCTGTGGGGTATGGAGTCAGGCTCCCTGAAGTGTGAATGTGCTTTTGCTGATTGATGGCTTTGCATAATTTAAGTAGTAAAATCTTTACAATGCAGATGAGAACCTTTGAGGGAAAGCAAATATTATCGTATTTCAGTAGCCTTGTAGCCATTTAAAACATTCCATAGTAAATGATGTTTATTTCATGTTTAGGTTTAGAAATGCTTCTTATATGTTAGTAGATATCCATCCCACTTTACACACAGAAATACTGACAGAGAAAAATTGGAAGCAAGCCCAGGTTTTTTTGCTCCTTATCCAGTGACCTACTCATAAGTGACAGTATTTATATTGGTCCTTCCCATCTAGATATGGCTTTCAGCCTAAGAGAGGCAGTAAAATATAACCCAGTAATTACTGCAGCTTCTCCTAAAAATACAAGGCTTAACTAGAATTCATTCAGAAATATGTTGTCAATTTTAAAAATGCAAAATAAAGTGTTGGGATACATTTCTCCCAGAAGATTTTGCTATTGTAATGCCTATTGCTGTAGTAGTCCATTTTTAGATGCCTGACTCAGAACTGAATCCAGAGCCATGTGTGGAGCAGAGCCAAGGGGGAATACTGAAAAGGGATGCCTCTTCAAAAGTACCTCAAACACAGCAGAAAGCTGATTCTGTCAAATCAGGATTTACATCTGAAAATGATCTCCTGGAGTTGTGCTTGTGCTTCTGCTCTCAAAAATCAGTGGATGGCTGCTGCGTTTCCCCTTTGTGCAGTGCCTCAGACAGTCCCTGAAAAGAAGAGATGGGTGTGCCAGGCCGTCATCAGCCAGCAGGGAGAGAATCATTTCTGTGACCCAAATGTGAGGCTATAGGGTGCTCTTGTCATTTTCTGCCATAACTGTGACTCTGCTATTGTAGAGAAAAGGGTTCTTGAACTCAACAAATTTGGTGGAAAAATGCCGTGTGACCTCAGCTGCTGTCCTGGGAGACAGAAGATGGGGATGGCTTTTATAATCTCTGCACTGAGTGATGTCCAAGCCTTTAATCCAGTTATACTGAAGTAAATGTGGAGTTCATGAATTGCCCTTCAACTCAGAATCAAAAACTTTGTGTGTCTCTAAAAATAGAATAGAAATAGGTTACAAAACCATACTTTGACCAGGTTTAATTAATCCTGAATTTTTCATTGGTCCATAGGAAAGTTGAGGAGAAGAATGTTTACTTTTGTTTCCCTGCATGTACTTCTGTAAGAGAGAAACACTGAAGTCATTAACTATTTTTAGACTCCAGTAAATTCTGAATGCGTGCAAGTTTCTTTGTGTACCAACAAGAATTTATTTGTTTTGGACTTAGGTATCAGTAAAATAACAGTTGTTTGCTTTTTGGTTTTGTTGTGTTGGGGCTTTTTTTTTCCTAGTCTTCCAGTGGTTAATACTTTTCACCTGTTTTTATGGTCTATTTAAAATCATGCCTTAACTTGAGCTGTCATAAATTTAAGAGCCACTTAAAGTTGTCTTGCCTTCATCCATTACGTCTCAGAGTCTTCAGCTTTTACTGGTACTTGCAGATTTTGATTTAATAGTCTTTTAAAAGTTGTTCAGTAAAGCAAATAGAGTTCTTGACACTTCAAAGCATATTTCCAGTTTATTCTGGAGCTCTTCTCTGAATGCACTGCAATTCCCCATTTTCTGTCTACTTTGTGGACCAGTGCTGGTACCAAAGGATGAAATCTGAGAGTTGATCATAAACTGCTGTGGATTTTTTAAGGCTTCATTCTTGGTAAGGTTCTGGTCAAAAATCATCATAATGTTACAAATCTGTGTAAAAGCATCCCTGCACTTGTCTGCTGCTGTTTCCCAGCTCCCCCTTAGGAATAAAGGCATTCTGTGCTTAGGTAGGACCTTGCTTTCAGCTGTGTTGTGATGCATACATCTTCCTTAACATTGTACAGAGTGTCCATCAATGGTAAATAACAATTTCATACAGATCAATGTCATTTATAATGTGAAAGCTTTATTAGAAAGACTTTATTCCCATGTAATGATTTAAGTAATGGCTTGTATGTGCTCAAGTATCAGTTGTTATAGGATGGCAATAGAAATAGTAGCTTTTACTTCATCACAAGTACAATTTGTTATAACCTGCCTGTATTTTGATGTATACTCCTATTTGGATCAGTCAGTTCTGGTGCTGAACTGAAAGCAAGATCCACTCATAGGTTTTCAGTCATGTGCTAATGCCTTGCAACTTTGAAATATGACCTTTTTTATTCTGTTGCTGTAGCAGTTTAACTAATGAAGTATGAACATATTTCTTTACAGAAAATTTCTTCAAAACAATTTCAAAACTGAAGCAGTAAGTAGTTTTTTCTAAGTTCCCAACATACTGAGGGGGTGGGGAGTACATTTTAAATTTATTAAGCTATTATCTAGATTTACTGAATATAGATAATTTTCTTTTGACCTCGTGTGTTTATAATAAATTTATAAACTCATAACTGAGCCTCTTGCTAGAAGGAAAATGTCAAATACCATATTTCCCCCTGCCTTTCAGCTATCAAACTCTTGCTGACAGGTGAGAATAACCATTTGATTCATGTCAGCAGAGATTTCTGAGGTGTTAGCTTGGGTAATGATCCTAAATTAAATCTCTGATTACCTCCTCATTTGTGTCACTGTAGCTGTGAATCCGGAAAATCCATTTAATGTTCTTGGGGAGGGAAATATCAGACTTTAGAAAAGAAGATTTCTGAGTTGAAGTAAAATGTCATGTTATTAGTCTGACTTGAAACTAGAGTTAAAATAGTTCCTCGCTTAGGAAGATGTTTTGAGTGATTTCTGATAAACAGTGGTGCTGCTGTAGCACTGCTTATGTGCTGTTCAATTTTTAACTAGGTTGGTCAACATCTGTGTTCAGCCTGCAGCATCTTCCCAGTGGAAGCTCAGTCTGTAGCTCTAGGACAGGCTTAGTCCATGGATTACTTTTTGCTAACAGAAATGATTTATAGAAGCTCCCATAAGGAGAGAAGTCATGAGGCAAAGCACAGACAGCTTTTCATGCTGTAAGGGAGAAGATAGGAAGTAAGAGTCTGACCTATTTTTGAGATGGCATTTCAAAGCTTTTGCTGTTGGACCTCTTATTTTATTAAAATAACTTATGTTACTAAAGGAAAGTTGAAAGGGATTTCTAAATATTTTAGTTTATTGCTGCTTGTTTGCAAGTGTGGTTGATCTTCCTTGAAGTCTCAGATTGCAGGAGAGTGTTAATACAGTGGTGATGTTGAAATGTGATCTGCCTTGACTAACAAGCATGCTGCACACTGATGTGAGGTACCTGCAGTAAGTGCATGAAGCTGGGAGGAACTTTTACACTCAGTGGTGTTTGACAGCTGTCAGTACAAGGTGCTGGGCTCTGTCAGATTCCTATTGCAGATGTGCTGGAGCAGTGATTTGTTTCAATGCCTTGTTTGCAAAGTAAAGAGAAGAAAGGCTGATCGTGTTTCCAGGCATGTATATTTACAGTGGTAGGCATGGACTGATATGGCTCCTGGATGTAAAGCTTTATGCAGATTCATAAACTCTTAAATTATTATGCCATCTCACTTTTTCATTGTAGTGTAACTGCATGTTTTTATTTGGGCATTGCAACTGAAATTCAGTGACTGTTGAAAATCTGGAAGGGAAGGTGTTTCCATAGTATTAAATTATTTCTAGCTGGCAGCTTCCTCAGAGCCTTTAAGAAATTGATGTTTTGCATAATTTTTCAAAGGCCCCAAATAAGCTACTTTTTGCTTAACTTTCCTTGTTCCCAGGTGCCATCAAATACCCTATAACACTTCAGAGAGAGGATGGAGAAAGCACAGGATGAACTAAACCCATCCTGTGGCCCAAACCAGAGGACTTTGGTGTCCTTTCAGTCTGCTGTGAGCCTTCTCTGCATTTTCCTCTTCAACATCTGGACATCAAACTCTCCAGATGTCCTGAAGTGTATTAAGTACTTCCACAGAGTGTTTTGGCTGAGTCAGCCAGAAGCAACAGAGGACACTGCATCCATGCCAGTGTTATTAAAAGCACAGATTCAAGTCTAATACTGCAGCAGTAGGCAGCCATTTGTAATGAAACATGCTGCCAGTGGGAAGAACAGGGGTGTCTGGATGGTAAATAACATTGCTAAATATTTTCCAAGTAGTCAATGGCAAAATTGAGTTACAGTCTGCTTTAAATTATTTACAGAAGAATTTAAATTTGCAAACTTATTACAGCAGCAAGCTGCTGCTTCTAACAACACTCAAGTTCTTGAAAATTCAATGCTAAAATGAGTTATTACAAGTGAGTTAGCTGTCTGAAATTAAATTAGGTGATAAACAATCCATTTCTCTGCAGTAAATTGGCATTCATGACAACTAGTTATAGTATGCACCTGAACCCATTATTCTTGGCACTTCATAAAGTTTCAATTGATAGCAATTTGTATTGACAGACTCTTATTGAATATAATTCTCAACAGAAACTAGCTAATCAATTAATTAATCCTAGTGTTACTCAAGTTTGTTTTTGTGTTGCTCCATCATTCAGAAAATTAACTGTTAACATTGTTTACAATTAATATAACTTAAACACTTTAGTTTTCATTGGCTGAATTACCAAGCTTAGACTAATTAAGTAAGCATTAAAGCCTTCTGTATTACTAGCAAAACTGAAAATTATGCATGCTAAATTGAAAAACACACAACAAAAAATGATTCTATAATACATATCATTATGCAGGATTTCAAAACAGAATGTTTAGTCTTGCATTTCCTCTTGAAAGCTGCTTGGCTGCATGTGAAAAGTCCTAGCCTCTTCTGAATTGACTTGAGGGAGTAATCATCAGCAATATTATGATGAAAAGCACCATCAGATCATGTTCTTCTAAGGCTATCTAATAACTATTTGCATCTTCCCTCACATTTAAATAAGGCTTTCTTAGAATTCAGTGTTGGAAAGGAGCAAATCCCTCCCACTGCCAGCTGATTCTGGACAGATGCTCTAGGATGTGACTGCAGTGACAGTGCAGAGAATGCCAGGACTGATCAGCTTGGAGGCCCCTTGGAGTGAAAGAGTTGCTCTCTCTTCCCTGGAGAGCCAGGGCCTGCTCGCCTGCCTCTGACTGCAGCAGCAGAACCTGCATTAACTGTTTGGATTTGTGTTGACAAAAAGTTAATTACATAATATTACACCCTTAAATTCCATTAGATGCACTCTTGTCTTATTAAACATGAGTCCTGGCCCAGAGCCCTGCTTTGCCCATGTGAACACAGCCTTCCTCTTGCAAATTAGGAGAGTGGCCCTACCCACCTTTATATGAATAAAAGCCTTTCTTTCATGGTAAGAAGTAGAACTTTCTGCTTCTGAGAGAGCTCTAGATTTAAAAACTAATATTAGTCTTGTCTAGGTGGCAATCAGGAGGGGCTATATGTTTTATTTAAGTCCATTAGTAACATTTGTGCATGGTTCTTTTTACCCCTGGTTTTCTTCAGCAGTTTGTACTGAGTGTTCTGATTTTGAAAGCTTTTTCAAATATCTTAATGATGTATGGTGTGTGGTGGGTGCCTCTTTACTTGGTCACTGAATAACTGAATACAGTACAAGAATTTTAGCAGTTGAGCAGAAGGTCCTTTTCATCTTATGAATCATGGTTTCAGGAAAGTGAAAAGCACACAGAAGTCATCCAAATGCCTGCTTGCTTCTTGTGGGACTGGCTGGAGGAGAAGCTGGAAGGAAATCTGGGCTTTGTATCAGAGCAAGAGGTGCTGTGGTAGTTGAGCTGCCTCAGAAGGAATGCCCCAAATGTCTTTTCCTTTGTTGCTTCCTTACCTTGGAAACAATCAGGGATTCTCTCAAAATCACTCCCATTGTCTCCTAATTACTGGCTACTAGATTGAGCCTGAGAGATGTCGGACACATCTCTTTGATATACTAATATAATATTAAGGTAGAGGACTTTTTATTTTTCTGGTAGATAATTTAATCTAAATCAGAATCTGACCTGTGGGGATGAAGGAAGCCTAACATGAAATGCTACAAAATTTCTGGTGCGTGCTTTTTTCAGACCTCTTTTAACACAGGAGGGCTAGGATGTGATAAATCAGTTTAGATACTGAAGAACTTGATTGGGATACTCAATTTTACTATAATAGTCTAATCTAAAATACTCAGTCCTTTTCAGCTGCTCTATACTCTTTGAAAATTGCTCCTAACAAGGACAATCTCCAAAAATGGGACATTTGAGACAAGTTAATGGTGCTATAGCTACTCAGGATAACCATTACCGAAGAGTAGCATTCCTGCCTAAGCACAGGGCTGGATTCAGTGAATAGTATCAAAGGTGTTCTCTAGCAACTCAGAGAGACTTGAAAAGAAAGAGATATTTACCATTTGAGATGTGCAGTTAGACAAAACCACAGGTTTAAAATAGCCCACAACTTCAATGTAGAAAGAAATGCAAAGTGAAAGAAAGGTTAACCTAGTTTTCAAGTTCCCTTCTGCTTAGATTTTGCATCAAGTTAAACTCCAGGAATTGAGACTTACCTTATTCTGACTTAATTTCACTTTCAACATCAATTCTTTGATATTTTTATCAATGCCTACTCCACTTAGTTTGCTCAAAGACAACCTCATTACACTGATTCCCTCACTTTCTCTCAAAAAATTTTCATGCAATTAGATGCTTGCCTTTAAGTTACCAAGTGTGATAGTATAGTGCTGCATTGAAATATGTATCCTGCATAACTTAACTTGTGTGGAAGTTTGACTTGCCTTATTGATAAGTTAGATTTAAGTGCTCAGCAAGACCATTAGCAATTTCTCTGTAATTATGTGAAAAGTTAAAATAACATGAGGAAAGGACACAGAATCAAGCTTTTTAGTATGTCAGGGGAAATGGAAGTGATGAAAATAAGATTTCTCTGGGAAATCTTAAAAAAAAAAAAAGCTGGGAAGAAAATGAAAATATTTTTGATTCATTTATGTTCTTTGTCAACAATCTAATCACTTCAATGTTTAACTGTTGTTTTTGGAAAGAACTGCTGTTCTTTTTGGAAAGAAAGGATAATGTATCTGAGTATGGATAGATGAGGGTAAACTAGCTGGGGTTTTGTTGGGGTTTGTGCTTGGTTTTGCTTTTTGTTGTTGTTTTTAAAGAACACTGCTGCCATCCCTGCCAAGACCCAAGACTTTCTAGCCTTGAGAAACTTCAGCAATCAAAGGCTGTTGCTCAGATCACCTAACCCAACTCCAGCCTGCCAAGGTGAAGGCACGTCCCTGAGCTGTTCTTTGGCACAATTTTGCCCATTTTTACCTGTTGCCAAGTCTCAATTCCGCTGTGGGAGAGGAAGCAGCTGTATTGGAATATCTTTGCAAGTCTCTTTCATCCTGGCAAAGAGACACAGTTGACTCCATTAGTGATAAACATTAGAACACTGTGTGCCTTTTACTTCAGAAGCTTTTGGCCTTCAAGGTTGCATATTTATTTCTAATCAATTAAGAAAAATTGAAAGAATCAGGAAAAGCCATATATATTGCATGCAGAGATGATATCATAAGTTACTGTGTCTTTTATTTACTGGGTTATTTGGAATACATGTACAAAGACACAAAGCTTGCTGCCATTTATCATTCACTGCCAAATTAGTCTCTGCAAATAAAGCAACTGAGGGAAAGCAACTTGATGGACAGGGAAGAATCCAGCTAAAAGTGACTTCTCTTGGGAAAAAAATTATTTACTGCTAACAAAGATTTTTTTTTTTTTTGGTTCTTTTTCTTAATTGTGACTCGAGTTTTGTGATGCATAGCATCACAAATGGCAAATCTACTTCCTGAGATGGCATTGAGAGCAATCAGATTGGTGACAGGGAGGAGGCAAGGAATAAAAATAACATTGAGAGCAGCAGATTATCTTAATAAAAGCATATGCAGTCATAAGGAAAGTTAGGTCTTCTGCTTTGAATTAAATTAGTGATTGCAAGGTTACTGATCCCCTACTAAGTGAAAATGTTCTGCCTTCTGTCTGATGTTCCCGTTCCTGAGCAGACCTGCCACTGCAGGATGAAAGGATACCTTAAAGTTTGCAACACCTTGCTTAGTTCCATCACCTTTATTTTATTTTATGTTCTTGTATTTAAGCCAGACCAGAATCTCACTCCAAATTTTCACCTTATTTAAATGAAGAATGGTTTCCTCCCACTCCAAGAGTGCTATATAAGCACAAACATTTTCAAGCAATAACATCTCAAAGAACAGAACTACTTTCTTCTTCATGTTGTGTTATCTGACCTTTCATTGGCATGCCAGTTTAATTAATGGTGCATAATTGCATCCCACTGCTGACAAAAAGCTGCAATGTTGTTTGCTTTTGTTAGTCAGGGCCAATTATCTGTAAAGTCACCCTTTTGAATTTTCTACAATCAGTCATCACCAGTGTACATAAAAAAAGAAAGCTATTTCATCAAAAGGTGGATTTCTCTCACCCCACAGTTGTGTACATAAATACAGCAGTGTCCTTTCTGTCATTTTTTTACCTCAAATATGTGATGATTGACAAAGACTCACTGGAGCAGGGTATCGAGTCTTCCTAGAGAAACTGTTCTCTCTAAATTTGAAATTTGAAACTTACCACTAGGTGAGTTTCTTCTTTTAATTAAGGTATTTCTCAATGGGAAACTGTGTTGTGTTGCTACAAGAACTTGAAGTTTAGAAGGGACCCCCTGAAGGTCTCAGCTTCTCTCTGGGCCACAGAACTGCCTTGACTTTTTGTCTCTCTCTGCATATATCCACTGTCTTTTTTGATAGAAAACTAAATTTCTTCTGGATGTCAGGATTCATCTTTATACTAATACACATCAAGCCTTTTGACTCAAGAAACAATGAGCAGTTCCTAGTCTAAAAAGCTTGATGCAAGATAAGAAAAAAGTATTCTTTGTATCACATAGTTTACCTGTAAACTGTTATTCTTAACAGATCATTTTGACTTACTGGACTGGTTTCATTTACATTCAATTAAAAAAAAAAAACAAACAGAATTTTATTAAGGTGAGTAGATAATTATAACTGTAACAATGTTGAGATCATTACTAGCTGTACATGTGTATAAGATTTGGCAGATTTTTCCCTTCAAAAACAGCATTTCTCTTTGTTTGTTTCAGTGTTATCTGTTTAAAGATAAAGAGCTGAAAAGAAAAGGCTACAGATAAAGAAACCTGGACTTTAGAAAAGTTGAACATTGTTAGAAGTGGATGATGTGTCAGAAGTGGTCTTTTAAAAATAAGTCTGTATCTGTATTTTGTGCAGAGCAAAATACAGAATGCCTCAAAGTAGAGCTGCAGAAATGTTAGATCTTAATGTAAGTGTTGGAAAGACTTCTACAGTCACTGTCAGTCAGCCTGTGACCTGCTCAGGGTCTGAGCAGAGCAATGACCACAATTGATCATCCCTCCTTGAAATGAATACAGTAAATTCAGGCGTGGAATGTGATCTAGTGAGGGAATGTGGTACTTTTGTTCTTCTCAAATAAAAGTGAGCAATATAATCTGACTGCAAGTAAGATCTATACCCCTCAGTAGAAGAACACATCAAAGGTTTTTATGGCTAGTCCAGTTAATTGGACTATTCTAAAAATCTGTATATCAGTCAACAGGCAAGTCTGTCCTTTAGCAGCATAATAACTGGTGAAAAGTGTAAGTTTGGGTATTTGATCCTCTGTAAAACATTTGTAGGCTCCTTAACTACTGAAAAAAATCTTAGTGGAAGTTCATCAGAGCAACAGAGCACTGGAGTGTTTAAATTACTCATCACATGGGAGCAGTAAGAGGACTCCCATGATCAGCCTGCTTGCAAAACTGCTTGCAAGCTTTCCTTCATTTCCTCTTCCTACACTTTTCTAACACTTGGGTGGATGTTGCATGTGCATTTTTGAGCCATGGGGTGAGGGCAGAGAGCAGAAGGGTGTCTGGCAGTTCAGTAACACAAACTGTGCAAAAAAGATTCTTTTGTGGTGCTGTGACATCTTGTGAAAGAGCTATTAAAGCCTCTGCTGCTCTAACCAAACATGACAATAGGCAAATGTCCCAATGCTGAGAATGCTGGAGTCAAAGCAGGGCCTTAGAGCAGGTCAATTATTTCAATTATCTGGAATTCATGATGAAAAACAGCAGCAGCCTTCAGGAAATATGCAAGAGTCTGGCAAATGCTTGATCAGTTATGACAGTGGCTGCCAAATTTCACATCCCATCAGGTTTTTGCAAAGGGAGAGCTTGGAGCAGGTGGAATATTTTAGTTACCTTTGCTCCATCACAGCACAGCTCTCAGGAGATCCAACAGGCCACCAATTGCTCAGGTATGGCATCACTGGCAAAAAACACATGGCAATAAGCAATCACAGGGTAGGCAGAGGGGGAGTGCATGGAGCAGATGGATTGCTTCAATTATTTGGGCCCCTTGATGAATAAGAACTTGAACTGCCATCAGCAGATCCTGTGGCAGGCAAGTAATAACTGCACTGCTATGACATAATTTAAAAATCTGGTGTGCTTTAAGTATTTCAACAGCTGTAAAGCTCAGATTTGTCTTAGCACTGGCTTGACCCACAGCCACCTCCAGTGCTGAAGGGGGAACACTGAGAAAATTGTTTGTGAGTGCTTCCAAGTACTTCATGGCATTTCACAGTTTGTTTTTACACTGCAGGGAGAACACTGACCCAGCACCAAGCTTGTTGTTGGCACCTTTTGATTTTATTGTTTTTCAGAAGTCAGCTGGGGAAAACTAAGGACTATTTAATGTCAGTGCCAGGACAGAGACCAAAAGCTTAGATCTGGTTATGAATAAATTTAGAAAGGCCTTAGCATCCAGAAAATGATCCTTACTTGTATGTTATACTAGGTTCAAAATCTGATAGGCCTCAAATTTGTTGTGAAAAATTATTTAGGAGCATGCTCTCTTATTTTGCCTTCAGTCTTCCTTCAGCCTGTTGCTAACACAGTCTACTTTAATTTCACTTTTTAAATATATTTTGATGTTAAAACAAGCTTATGATTTTTGGTATTACAATAAGGTACATCGAACCTTATATCACTATCCCCTTTCAGCTAGAAGTTTATTATTGACTCTGGTGCACAGACATCTAGTTTACACTTTAAAAGCTAAAGAACAAAGAATACTAAAGAATTAATAAACTTTAAAAACCAAATCCCATTTGAGTTTTTTCAGGTCTAAAATCTGGTATCTGTTTTGGTTGAGCCTTGAAGGCAGAATAGAGTCAATAGGAAGCTTCTGTTTGAGCTAGTATGACTTGTTAACATCTTTCAAAAAGTTAATTTTATAAAAGATTTCTAAACCCTTCAGTGCCTTTAAATTCACCTCAGTACCTTTTTCCTCCCCATCATGTTGCTTTAACATAATGAGGGGTATTGATTACATTCCATCCAAAGAAAAAGTAATCGTCATAAATATCCTTTATCTGACCTATTTTCCATTACAGGGGAAATGGCTTCTAATTTGAGATCAAGAAATTACTTTTGATAGGAACAAATATACAAACTGATGCAGAATTTAGTGCATTTTCTCAATTTCCTACTGGTTTGAAATCTGCAAAGTACCAAACACTTGTTGCTGCTGGTCATTCCCACCCAAAATTGTTTAGAAGTTACCGAGATGACCTTCCTGCCTGCTTTCACATCTTTAGTGTAATGAGTGGCATTTTAATGGCATTCAAGTGGTCACTTCTTGAGATTGGCTTTCCTTTTTTTTCTTCCCTTCCTTTACTATTCTGACCAAACAGTGTTAACTCAGAGTAGTTCAAAATCAGGTATAGATCTAAGCTCTTGCACAGTCTGCTCTTCTGTTCAGATCAGGTTTGTGTCTGCCCCTGTGAGTCAGAATGCCAATACTTACACAGTTGCCATGAAAATTGAGGGCTTTAAAATATTAGGGTTGAATTATACTTTTTCTCACTTGTGATTCACTTAGCTAAGACAGGAGCATGTTTCATGCTTTTCTTGTAGCCATCAAAACTTGTCGTTTTCTTTGGAGTGAGTTTTTTTAATGGAAGTCCTTCAGAAGCTACAGATACAGAAGTAATAAAATTAATTATTTCAAGTCTTGTAAAAAAATAGCAAAAACTGAACACATTGCTTTTAAGGAAAAGGTTTTGTGGTGTTTTGTTTCTTTTTTAACAACATGCTGAAGATTGACTCTCCTCCAGTTAGGTCTTTTCATGCTGTTAGAACAAGGCACAATTGACCCTTTATTTTAGAAACAGTTTATGACTGTGTCTGGCAGGGTGCTGCAATTGCAGAAGCTTGGTGACATCCAAAAAAGAAGAAATAAAACTGAAGTTACAACGGCTTTAGGTGAAAGAGGGGTAGGAAGAGAAGTGAAGAATACAAAAAATAATATAGCAAAGAACTGGAGGTGACTGTGGAGAATTAATTAGGCTGAAAAGGATCAGGAGATCCCAAATGGGCAGAGAGACTCTGGAGACCAAAACAGAGTTGTGAGTGATGCTGAGAGGAAGGCCAAGACTAAAATCTTATAGGGCCTCATGGAATTGAAAAGAAGAGTAGCAGGGACAGGCTACCTGAAGAGAAAAACAACAGAAGGAAAAAAAGAAGAGGTTAATAGATGACTCTGGAAAAATATTTTTAAAAAATTATGGAAAGGATTGGAAAACATATATATATATATAAAAGAATCTGGAGGAAATGTAAGGAAATGAGCTAGATGATGTGGAATAACAATGGACAGGTGAAAGAATGGTATTTGTTTGAAACGAAGATTAGCTTGCACCTTTTTTATTTTAGACAGTCACAAGTTACAATTGCAGGGTTTTGCTTTGTGTTCTATGGCATAATCATGCCCCACTAAATAACTGGCTTGTTTCCTCCCAGAAAAAACTTTACTTCTTCCTAGTCCAGTAAAGCAATTTAAGTGGATACAAAACTTCCTCATATTCTAGAGCTTTATATTCAAAGTACTTTGTACTTGTGTAATATACTGATAGGATCTTATATCACAATTCTTATCCCCTTAGAAATATTGTCCCAGGAAAGCCAACAGGTAGTATTTTTAAACAGCTGTCAGCACAGGGGAAAAAATATTGTGTTTATATGTGTGGTTTTCCAGAAAGCCTATTTCACCTTGGGAACACTTAGCTAGAGAGTTGACCAAAACTAAACCTCCAAAAACCATAGAAAAATGTTTCAATGTGCTGTGGTTTTAATTGAAATACCTCTGCATCCATTTTTCACCTTCGACACAATGCTCTCATACAGTGGTCCTAGAGATAAAGCCATTGAAGATTGTATTTGAAGGAATGAAGATAGTTTTTATTGGTGTTCTTTTAGGATCGGCCACAAGGACTGAATAATGCTCCCAAAGAAATACGTTTGGATGAAGATGACTGAACATGCAGATCCAAAGGCCTTTTAGGATATGGTGAACCTTTGGCCTTGGATGAAGAATGTTCTTGGATGAAAGAACTCCAGCTGAAAGACTTTGTCTTTGCCTTTTGCCTTGCAAAGATATGAAAGACAGAAAGGAAGCAAAGATTTGCAGCTGAATTCTTGCAGGGTGCAGTTAAGTGGCTGACACTGGCACACAGCCAGCCTCCCTCAGTACTGTGGAATGTCACGTGCTTGTACCCCTTACCTGTCTCCTGGGACTCCCCAAAAAGCCTCTCACACATTTTTATGGTTTTTTTGCCTTTTTTTTTTTTTTTTGCAAGTTATATTAGTAAATTTTAATTACATAGTTTCTGCAATGATGTTAGCACCTCTGGGGTTTCTGTATGTCATGTGTAGCTCTAAAATGCAGAAAATATTTATGCTTGGTTGATCAGATTGTACCATGCTTGTACCTGCAACTGAACAGGCAGTTAACTAATAATCTTAGCTTTTCTTCATGGCTAATGACTTGCCTAAGTTTAAAATGGCAAGAGTTCAGTACCTCAGTCAATGAGCTGACATTCACAATGTGGTCAGCCACAGCTGCCTGGGCATTCTAACAGATTTCTACCTTGAACCTCTGTGTTAAGTCAATAGGAGGATATCTTTGTACATTTCCTGACTAAATATTCAATACTTGAAACTTGATTATACATTTAATTATTTCACCTCCTGAAGTGTCCTTATTTTCACTTTATTATAAATTGCAGCTCTGTTAGACCAGTTATGTTTAATATCTTAGGATGACTTGAACCACAGTGTTTGCTAAGGTTGACCTTCAAAGTGTGTCTGTATAAAGACACGTTGCCTAACCACATTGGTTGCCAAAGTAATTCTGCTAATGTGTAAAAAAAAATTACTGCATACAGAGAAATACTGTACCAAAGTTAAAGGGCTCACTTTGCCTTTGTCTTTCCTTGAATCAGTCCACGTGGAGAGAGGTTTAGTGATTTTCACTGTCCTGGGTAATTTTGTAATTCTCCTGTTGTCACACCAAACCCCACATCGCAGTACCTTTTGTGCCATCTAGGCTTGCTTAGTAGGTCTGCAAGACTTGACAGTGTCTCTGTTCTAAATGTGACCCCAAGCTCATGTAGTCACCACAATTGTCAAAGGACAGACCTGAACAGAAACTCTTTCATCAAAAAGTGCATCCTCCTCCAGGGTAGCTTAGGTGAGCCTAGACTTCCCAGAGAAGGACGTATTAATTCTCCTGAATATGCTCTGCCACTTAAAATTTTTCTTCATCAGCTATTTTTTTTTCTTTCCCTCCCAGCTGGTCTAGTTTTACAAATGCAGTTCTAGAAGCTGTTTTTAGCCAAGGAGACTTTTCCATATGATGATATGGACAACTGCCTCTTACCAGCCCTTAGTTTTTTACCTAAAGAACTGAGAGCCAACAGCCTGTCTTCAACTTGTGGCTTTGCTGTGGCTTTGCTTGCTTTTCTCCTTGTGTCTCCCTGTGTCTCTTCCTCTCTCCCTCTTATCTGACCTTAACCGTTCATACAAATCGTGCATGGCTACTGGAAATGCCAGCTACTGCAGGTTTTCTTTGCTGGGCTGAATAATACAAAATAATTCCTGTTGAGATACATGTGTGTGTGTTTATGTGTGCAAAGTGTTAACATAAGCTGCTACCAACTTGTAAAAATGCATTGAGACTACTGGAATGTGTGTACACATAAAGAAAGCTGGAACATGAGATAACTAGGTGCTGGACAGTTAAACTGCATTGTTTATCATTGGTTATTAATGTACTGATGCTGTTTTCTTACTGACCAAATAAAAGAAACCCTTACCAATGCTTTGCTGTTGAGTAGTGTGTGTGTGTGGCGAAGAGGACCAGGGTATTTCTCAAACAGAAGACAAAATACCAGGAGATATGTCTGGCTTGACCAAAGTAATGTGGTTTTACAGTGATCATGCCCAAAACCAAGTCAGTAATCAATTAACTTGAAATTGTGTGAACTTAAGTTCTCCTTTCCGTTGGCCACCATTAAAATTGTGCAGCATTTCTGATTTTGAAAATTTCATCCATGTCAGATAATGTTTTTGTGTGCCTCTGCAGCTTTTCCCAAGACTGGGGCTTCCTCTGTTTCTGGGCCAGTATTTACTCATTTTACAGAGTTATTTTCTGTGTGGTTGTAGTGAACACTTTGCTGAAGATATGAAGTGGAAAAGTTTGCTGGTCAGGTATGTGGCTTTCAGTCCAGCTCAGTGCTTTGTTCCTCTGATGCTGGAGCTACCATGCTGTGTTATAGATGTGTTGCTGCTCCCAAAAGGTGAATAGCAGTCAGAATTAGACCACAAGATGTTTCCTTTTCCATGTGTTTTCCAGATATTCCTCATATCCACCTTTTTTCATCTTGTTCTAAGCATCAGTAGTGCTGTTGTGTTGGCAAAATGATGTTGTGTGTTTACCTCCTTGGTCACTTGTGTAACTTCATCTCACTTGGATAGAAGTTCTCATGGTTATTTACTACTACTCTACATAATTAAGAGTATTGTAAATCCATGCTATAATTCTGAAGGAACACTAGAAAAATAATTCCTAGATAATTTGCATGTGAGGATCTCCCCTTGTATTTCCCATTTGGGGGATGTGCTCAGAAGTTCTTTACTTCAATCAGCTCTGATAGGTCCATCTTCAAATAGAAGGGACATGATAAAAAGGTCTTCTATTAGATCTTCTTTTTTTATTTGTTTGTTTTTAGTTTGGTTTTTTTTTTTTTGGCAGGGGGGGAGGAGTGGGTATGTAAAGAATCTCCCTTTTGACTTTAAATCTGAACTTCTGTGCTTGACTCTTGGTTAGGAGATGATGCAAGATGAGACTCGTTTTTCATCTAAAAGCATTGAGCCAACCTTAAACAAATTTATATGGGGGCTTTCTTTTTGCTCCTGTTTTGTTCTGTTTGCTTTTGTTTCTCAAAGACAAGTGCAAGGGGTGACGTATCTACTCCACACAGAGTAGATGCTTGGTATTGGGGATTCATTTATCATGAAGACAAAACATAACAAGATCCTGAGGCTGAGCCTGAAAGTCAGAGAATTTGATCAGGAAAGATGATGCACATTTTCAGAAGCCAAAGTATTTTATTATTGGAATGCATCATTCAGGGAATATGATACATTTTCCATTAGTGGAAGTCTTTGATCAAAACTGCATCTCTTTCTAAAAGAGGAGCTGCCTCAAGAGCAAGCAGCTGAGCTTGATGCAGAAATTATTGAATGAGGGAGATTTGCCCTTTTCTTTATGCAGGATGAGTCAGATATGGGTGCCATAATGCCACAGGTAGTAGTAGTTCTTGTATAAAAGATTAGACTTTTTCTACAGAGGCGGCACGTGGAAAAAATTGTTTCAAGAGAGCCTAAAGCAACTGCACCTTGTGCTGCTGGCATCAGAGGATGTGTATGACAAATAGTAAAGTTAATTTTAAGGGTAACCTTGTGTGCATGTGATCTCAGTAATGTCTGATGAAGCAGATGGATGCCTTCATGAAGGCTGAAGACTTGGAAAAAAATTTGCAACAGCTTTTGTCTTCACAGGTCAGAACTATGTGTTCACAGGGTAATGTTACTGTGGAATTTCTTCTTTGGTGCCTGAAACAGTTACCCTGAAAAACTTGAGGGCTCTAGGTCCTTTTCAGGCTGAAGGGTTTAACTGTAGGTGTCAGGAGAGGGACACAGCTACCTTGACAATGCCGATGTTGTGAGTACGACACAGTCCCTCACTTGCTGCTGGGGCACTGTAGTTGCCAGTGGTCAGAAGTGCAGCAGGACTAAAAAGTCTTGGCAGACTGGAAATTAGGACACCAACCTCTGCTGGCAAGCAGAGAGTAAGAGATTTTGCTTCTGGAGCTATTTTTTTTTTTAGGGGAGGTTTATTTGGGGTTTTTTGTTCGTTTTTCTTTTGGTTCAGTATTTGGTGTGGAGGAAGCTGCTCCCCAGGCTTGGGCCATGCTTTGTCTGAAGTGACAGCTGAGACCTACAGCTGTGGCACCCATGCTCCAAGAAAAGGCTAAATTGCCTGGACTTCAGCTGGATGTGTTCACTGGACTCCCACTAAGTAGAACTCTGCTATCACATGATGCCTGTTGCAGGATTGAGTCACAGCATCATCACCACCAGTGCTGGACTGCAAACATGTTACAGCCCTGGACCCTGCATGAGCTTAATGCTGGACAGAACAACTCCCTTTGGAAATGATGGTTTTAAATTAGCCAAATTACAGAATCACTCTTGCAAACAGATGTCCTATGAATGTTTGTGTGCAATCACAGTCTTCCCATTGTGGCATCTTATTCTTCATAGTTCTTTTTACTGGAGGTAGTTAATGAGAATCTTTCTACAATCTACAGAGCCTACTTCATAAATTAGGCTATTTTCAAATTTTGTTTTTTACAGTTATCTTCATCTAATTTCCAGTTGTTTTCCACAATTTCAGAGATGATCTAGAGGTGTTTTTCTGCTCTGGGTAATAATTATTTTTCTTTCCTGAAGGTATGTAGTGGTCACTGATCCCTAGATCTTATCTTGCTTTTTTTTTTTTTCTCTTCTGTGTGTTTGTGTGTCTGACCTGTGCAGAGACAACTGAAACTGGAAAACTTTTGCAATAATCTTTTGTCTTTGTGGAACAGAAAACCTTTTTAGGCTTCAGAGATTATGTCAGTATGTTATAGGCCTTTCCCTTAACCTTCTCCCATGATTTTGACCTCATTTAATTAATATCTTGGGGTTGATTTTTTAAGCAGTGTTGTTACTTACCCTGCATCTCTTTATCTTCACTTTTCCAGCATCAGCTTTTAGAGAAAAGATATCAGAGAAATCACCAGCTTATAACTTTTTTTGTAATAATCTCTTGTCCTACTAGATCTCTTTTCCTTCCTGGAGAAGTTGCTACCTGCTTTTACTGTGTGTATTTTTGTTGTGGAAGTCTGTTACTGTAAATGTGGTCACACGATGAACTTTTATTGGTAAATGTCCAATACTCCTCCTTCTGATAGGAGCAGCCACTCTGCTTTCATGAGCTGCTATCACTATGTGATGTGGGAGGAAGGGGAGAGAGGGAAAGAGCAAAAGGACCTGCAGGGGATAATTTTCCTTTGGGATTGAGGGAAAGATTTTCCTTCACCACATTAACAGGTGTGCTGTGAGAGCCTGAGAGAGGCAATTGGCTCCTGGAGAGTTTCTGCAGGCAAAACATGACCTGTGCAAGGCTCTTAACACCAGGACCAAACACGGCAGCTCTGCCAGGCTCGTTGTCCCTTTCTTCTCTTGTCCCATGTGGTCCTGGCATGTCACAGCCAGCTGTGAAAGGAAATTCTTATAGGGGGTGTGAGACCAGGCTGCAGTTCTGGAATTGGTCTGTAATTCTTCTCCTTTGTGTGTTGAGCTTGGTAACAAGCCATGCTCCCTCCTGGTTATTGAAATGTCACATTTTGACACTTCTCCTTTGTAATGAACTTTCGTATTGTCTTGCTCTTCAACAATGCTTCTAAAATCTTTAAGCTTCCAACCCCTTAACATTGTATGAGAAGTTCTTAGCTATGGTAAAATAGGTATGTGCTTCAGAGCCTTACAGCTGACTTTGTCTTGCTCCTTCCTAGCAAGAAGGGTAAAGTGTAGCTTTTAAAAGAGCAGAAGTCAAACTTGAATATTGTGATTTTTTTTTTTTTTTCCCCAGGCACAGTAAAGTGTTCAGTGTTACAGTTTAGTGTTATCTGGAAGATTTGCATGGGGTCTTGGAGGGCACCATGAAGTTAACATGAAAATTTAGGGAAAGCATATGTCCACATAAATTCTATCCCAACTTTTCCATGGAAGTTTTTACCTAATTTTCAGGAATTGTTCTAGCAATTTAAGCATTACTTTTGAATTTTCTGAGGTGAGATGCCAGAGGAAGACTTTGTGTTATTTTATGTCTCAACTTAGATCTTGCATAGCAGGATTTTTATAGATGTGAGCATGAAAACAAGATGTGAAGTGCTTTAATGACCATGACTTAGCAGATGTTGCTTTTCTCCCCTCAAGAAAACCACCTTCAAAATTCATTGTTCAGACTGAAATGCAAACATTTTTGTGATCCCTTTTTTCCCCCCATTTTTCTCTTTCATCCCCTCACCCCCACCCCAGCCCCAAGATTTCATTGCCTTCTCACAAGAATATTTACTTTGTGTAAAGCATCCACAAGAAGAGAGGCTAGAAGTGGTAGTCAAGTGATTGGCTTCATTTTGTACCAAGTCATACACAATTTAGTTTTCAGATAACACAAGAAAAACTGCCAACAAGCCCAAAATGCAATATAAGTTGTCAAAAAGCTGACACTCTAAATACCAGAAAATATTAACATCTATTGTCAAGAAAAATACAAAGTATGAATCACTCCATCTCTGTGACACATTTCAAAACTGCTACACACAGCACAAACTATAGTGTTTGATGCTATCAGGGATAATAGTACTTGAGAGTTCCTCCCTGAGCACCCAGCCTTGCTGCTAAAATGGTTCAATTGTCTTGGTTTACACTCTAGAGCTGCAGAAAAAAATGACAAAGATTTTTTAAGATCATCTTTGCTAAAAATGAAAGCTGATAAAGAATCATTGTTAATAACTTCAATCAGAGGGGGGATAGTTTCTTTTTTTTTGGTATTACATTGTTATTGTAAAACAAAAGATATATCTACATTTAAAATTTTGATTAATTTCTTGGTACCTTGCAAAATATTTCCAACCTGATATGCCCTTTTTTATCAGTTCAGTTTTGTCCTACACAATTTAATTTTAATTCCTATTTTAATTCCTTCTGTTGTCAGGTTCCTGATAGGCACATCAGGATGATTCCTGTGCTCAGCAGCCATGTCACTCCCAAACAGAGGAGTCAGAAATATGTCAAGGAAGGCTAAAATATAAAAAACTTGCCTGTCTGAAAAGCTTATGAGGAATTGTCCTCCTTTAGCAAAGCCACCTTTGATTTTTGTTGCATTGCCCCGAGCTGGGGGATCTCCTGTGCTTTGAGCAGGGGCAGGAGCAGCTCCAGGGAGAGCTGGAGGAGATGAAAGTCGTTCTCTAAGTGCCCCTTGCAGTCAGCACCTGGTTTCAGTTCCAGGGAGAGCAGTGACACATGAGCATCCAGAGTGGTTCCTCCTGTACATTCTGGAGCAGAACAGTTCTATTTGGCAATACTGAAAGGGAAAAAAAAAAAAATCAGTTGTAAAGATTTATGTGGGGAAACCACTGTTATCTCCAGAGAACACTATTCAAAAGAAAAATAAGCACAACACTGGAAGATTTTAAATTATATTGGGGGGTGGTGGGAGGAAATTTGTTTTATTTTCTTGAACTCTGTCAGGCTCAGTGCTGTGACCACTTCTCGAGGGTTTAACTCATTAAAAAAAATCCTCATTTTGGAGGATGTTTGGTGTTTTTTTACATGGTGTTTGTGGTTAGGTTTTTGGGGATTTTTTTTAGGATATTTTTGGTGGAGTTTTTGTGGTTTGGTTTTTTTTCAGGGGGGATGTGTTATTTGGCTTATTTTGTTAAAGGAAAAAGATCACAGTTCATTTTGCCTCTGGGGAAATTCAGACATAGTAGTAGGGAAAGCACTGTGACATTAATCCTGTATTTATTCTATTTATTATTCATGTAGAAGAAAGAAATGTAATTTCTGCTTTTAGTGCTGACTTTTACCCTAACTGCAGGTGTATAGTTCCTGCCTCTGAAATGAAAAGTTAGAAAGAAGAATCTCTGGGAAAGGTAGTTGCAAAATCCCTGTGGTTACTGAATGTTGAAATGCAAGAGGGAGGAGAACATCATAAGGCCTGTTATAAATATATTATCCTACCTGAAAATAAGACAAATTAATTGTAAATCAAAAGAGAGAACTTAGATCCTTGCCTAGGTTGCCTGGCATGCAGAATGTGTCTTTGAGGATGGAAAGGTCATTGTAAAAGCACTTTCAAAATAGAAGGGCATGGTTTCTGTGTCTCTGGTGTTAACCCCACTATTAAAAAACACAAGCAAAAAAGTTCTTTTAAATTATGTTCTGTTTAGGTTGTTTTCATTATTACAATGTCCCAATTGCCTCCAGCTGTTCATTAAGGAATGCAAATAGTGTGCAACTTGTCGTTTGTTCTTTTGACCCCCGTACATATAAAGCCTCTGAAAAAGGATGGCAAGGAACTGATTCTGTTCAGTTTTGCATTTTCACCAACAGGATTGCATCCCTTTTATCCAGTCCCTGATGCCTTTACAGAATTCTAGGAGTCAAGGGACCTCCAAGGGCCATTAGAGACAGAATTACAAAGAGCCCAGCTGAGTGTGCAATTACTACAAAGCCTTTCTTCTTAAACTGGTTAACTTGAAGACATTTGGTGTGGGTATAATTAAAGTAGAATGGGAGGCAATACAATTATTTTTTTCTGGTTTTAGAAAGAGAGGTCTGATGAGAGATTGCTTTTGTCCAGTAAGATCTACTTTAGTTCCTTTCTTCAGTGAAAGAGCAGAGGATGGTGCTACAATTAATCCAAAGACATTAAAAGGGCAAATCCCACTTTTTTTTTTTTTTAAGGAGTAAAAATGCATATTGGATATGATGGTGCAATACAGTAGAATAGTTTTCAAGGACCATTAATGTAAGTACTGCTGTTGGAGAGAGGTGAATGATGAAGGTTGGAAATTATGGTTGAGAATATGCAATCTGGAGCAAGGCAGTGCTGAAAGAACATTAAAGTGGCCTGTCAATATGGCCTGATTTCTACCAGGACTTTATGTTATTTTTGAAACTTCTTTTTGGCAGAAAGCAAGATTGTGATCAGTGCAAAGTGATGATGATATAAGCAGCATGTTGGATGATATAGCCTGAAAATGAATACACTAAGAAATCTTCAAATCAAATGCAGTTGTGTCCAGGAGGAAACAATTTGCATCAGAAGTGTTCTGTAGCTTGCTGCACAGGCTTGGCAGCCCACAC
Source organism: Agelaius phoeniceus (assembly GCF_051311805.1). Classification (NCBI taxonomy): domain Eukaryota; kingdom Metazoa; phylum Chordata; class Aves; order Passeriformes; family Icteridae; genus Agelaius; species Agelaius phoeniceus. The sequence continues at coordinate 7,437,101 of NC_135273.1, read as the reverse complement.
TCCCTCTGCTCTGTGTTATCTCATTAACATTATTATTTGGGAGCCAGAGTCAAACACTTATATTGGGTAATAGTTATGACTACTTGACACAATGTCAGTAAAATGCATTTTTTTAAATGTAATTAGAATTTTGACAGGAAAGAGAGGAAGAGGCAGAAAATGAGAAATTAGTTATTTCCTGTACCTCTGTCATTGCACACATTAAGCTTCACTGGTGCATTTTGCATGATCTCATGGCAGCCCCTTCACAGCAGCCTCATCACTGTCAGATTTAAAGACAGGATGAACCAAACAAGGGATGATGAGTTAGAAATGTTGCTGGTTAGACCTTTTAGATTTTCTAAATCACAAGAGGTCTGAGACAGAATACTGTAATTCTGATCTTGCTGAGATCTGGGTTTGTGAAAATAGAAATTTTAAATAAAACTTTGTTAAATTTTCAGGTACAAATTTGCATTCAGTAGCCTGGACACTCTGTAGAATAACAGTAAAACTTTATTATCAAAGGGAAGTGAGTGGAAGTTAATTCTTGTACAGGTTTAGGATTAAAATAAAATAAAGCTTGTGTTGTCATGGATTTTTCTTTCCTCTTTCAGAAAAAAAGAGGTTATCTTCTCCTTTAAAAGAAAGATTCATTCTTAAAGTCTTTAATATGGAGCACAGATTTCAGAGGTCAATGATCCCTGCATACAGGCAGACATCTGCTACCAGACCTCCATCTGGGACAGATACTGGTGAGGCTAATGTCACTAGGATAAAAATAAAGAAAAAAAATCTAGTTTTTCCTGTGTTATCTTGGAAGGAACCATTCATTTAGAAGTGGCATCTCTGGTTATAAGAATCAAATAATAAATAAGTTTTTCAGCTAAATACATTTATTCAGCACTACTCATGGCACTATCTAAACCTTCTCATAGGGTTTTAAAAAAATCAGACAAATTTATTAATTCTTTCTCTTGTTGGTCTTTCATGTCTTGATCTTTGCATAATTCAAGAACTGTTTTGCTCAATTTAGATTGTTACACAATTGCAATTCCAGTGAAATCAGAATTCCCAAGGGACAAGTACAAGTGTGTGGTGGGAAGAGTCCTTGCCCTGACATGTTTATTTTGTAGCTGATCAGAAGTGGGCAAGGAAATGGAAGCACACAGAGGTGATGGTACTTACCAAGGGTCACAGAACAATTAAGTGGCACAGCAGAGATTTTCCCAGCAAGATTTCCTGAGATGATCCAGTCATGTGAGGTTGAACTCAGCAGTCTGTGATCTCTCCCTCTGCTTTAGGTGGAGATCTGATAAACAAAAGCAAGTTTGCTCAGAGCAAAACGCTGACTCGGATTGAGTAAATAAGAGTGAATTCTCTCTCTTGGTTTCTCTGTTCCTCCATTTTTATTTCTCTTTGTAAGAGTCACATATTGCTTCCAGATATAAAATTCCTCCAGTCATATTTTCAGTTCCAAAGTGATAATGACAAATTACTTCTAATTCTTGACTGGCACCTCTTGAGATTTGAATTAATAATACCCTTATGACACCACTGCCACCTTAGTTTTCTACTAAGATCGCTGAAATTGGTATAAAAGCCTCCCCTGTTCTTTCCTCCCAGGCTTTTGGCAAAGGTTATACCAAATCACAAGATATGATACGCTTTTTTGTGTGATCCTTCCCCAAGTTTGAATCACACACAAAAAAAAAATCAACTTAATTTGTGTACTTCATTGAAAGTGAAACCTGAATTTTGATAGCAAGTACTTAGGTCAATATTGCATCTTGCTAATGATCTCTGTGCTCAAGTGTGTGTTTTGTTCTTTGGGCTAATGCTGCAATCAATATGTGTGAACTTGTCCATTATCTATTTGTACTGTGTTAGTCAAACTTAACTGCTGGGTTCTTTCCGATAATCTAAACAGAACTCAGTAACCCTGCACTGTTCAGTAATCTCCTTTTCCTAACTCATGTCACTCTCTTTTAATCAGATAGTCTGATTCACCCTCTTCCTCTGACATTTCAAATCCCTGGCAGCATGCTATGTTTAGACAGTGTCATGGCATTTTCTGCAGATGACGATAGAAACGTGTGGGTTTTTTGGTGTCTCACGTTAACAGATGTGTATGGCTAGATAGTAATCAGGTTAATTAGAATGGAGTGAAATAAATCTCAGCTTCAAAGGATCATATTCCACTGGAGCTGCTGTTGTGGCAGATACAGCAGGTGAAGCTTGGGTTGAGAAGTCCCTGAAACGTGGGTTGTGCCGACCTAAAGCACAGCATTTCATCTCCCAGCTGACAGCAGCCCAGGCTTCAATCTGCAAAACCAAGCTGCTTTTTTGGTTAGTCATAGCTCTTCGTACACTGGGAAAAAAAATCATGCTTAAGACTGCACTAAGTCAATCCAGAAAGTTTTGTTTGCAATTGCCCCTTCATGTAGTGATTTCTCCAAACATATTGATCTGGTTGCTCTAAATCCATCAAACCTTAATAAAGTATGGATGCAACTGATCAGGTGATGAGTACAGATTTCTCCTACTTGAGAAAGTAATGCAAGATTGGAATGCATTATTCTCTGAATTCTCACACCCTTTTCTCCCAAAATAATGTTTTCAAAAACACTTTCAATAAGTATAGTGTTTCTTTCTAAAGACTAAAAATTGCCCATATCAGAGTCACTTGTTCAAAGATTAAGCCTATAATGATGAAAAAGACTTGGGAGAAAAAAAAATCAATTTTATTTTTTCAGTGTTCTTACAATATTTACCAGTAAAATTTATATGGTTGATAATATTAATGGTGTGAAATATATGGGGAAAGGAATAAAGCTAAGAAATGTACACATTTTGAAGAAATCTGCACATTTTGAAAAAGTATACAAGTATATAAAATGAGCCAGGTTGGATGTTTCATGAAACATCAAGCATATGCTGACAATTTCTGTCACTGGTTATTTTATAAAACAGGGAACTGCAGAGAAGCATCTGCTACCACAGTTTTCAAACAGAGGGACTGTGTATATCTTTTGATGTATCCTGTATTAGAACTCTCCAAAGGGTCACACTGCTGCTCCCAAAAGTACTCCATAGAACTTTTTGTAAAGATTCCACTTTGCACACCAAGAATCATGCATTTTAAATAAGTGGACTCTCCTCTGGGCATGGAGGTTATGGAACAATTCTGTGGAATTGCTGTAAGATGTAACATATAGAGAGATATATTTATATATAGCCAGTGTTTGCTTGAGACTGCACTGTGAGAGGAACAATAGCTAATGCATGCTCGAGTCAATGGCAGCTTATTTTTACAGCTGTTGCCAGAGGTGTTTATGTGTCTGTGTGCATGGTAAAGGAAAATATATGTTGTGACTGGGAATGGCCATCTACTGCACCACTGTTATCAAGGCATCCAGAAGCCTCTCTGATTTCTCTTACAAAGCTCCATCTTTTTGCCTGTTCATTATGTGTCTAAGCAGTACCTATTTTTATTTTTTTTTAATTCATTGCTTTCAGTTAGAAAGTGAAGGAAATTAGCAGGTATTTGCACCATAGGTAGAACAAAGCATCTGCACAGCTCTATGGAAACCCCTCAACAAAATTACTGAACCTTCCTGGCATTGCACTAACAGAAGTACACCATCCAACAGACATAACTGACAGCTCTATAATTTTACTTTCCAGCATAATGTTCTTGGAACCTCATAAAATCTTAAAATGAATTTTTGCTAACGAATCCACAATGCCATATGTAGTTCTATTCTCCTCAATTGCCAGTGAGAATTTCCTTTTGAGGCCTATTTAAAAGTAGATTGAAAGAGGGTCAAATATCATCTAATCTTGATAAATGTCACCAAAAAAAATAGGAAGCATGTAATTATAAATGGAATAGATGCATTCCACGCTGTACTTTGAAATTCTTGTTGTCTCAAGATCAGTGATGTGCAAGTCACTGGAAAATGTGTTGGGGAGTGCTTCTTATATTGATAGAAGTGTATGAAAACCCACTAATATTTCATAATAGTGGCATAAGGGGGGGATAATTGACTGTGTCTTGTCGTATGGGAATACCTTATAATCTAACCAGAAATCAAACATAATCAGATTAATCTATAGGAGATGTTTATAAGCTCTCAGAAATTGAGTCATAGGAGAATAATACTACTTCATAAATCAGTAAATGAGATCAGTTAAATGAAGTGCTGAGATTTGCTTAAGGCACATGGACTGTACTGTGCTCTTTCTTGGCTTGCACCCTCTCTTTTTTTAATCCTCCTTTTAGGATTTTTCTTCTGCTTGAATGTTTAGAAGGAGGAATATATAAAACGTAGAATTTATGAGAGCTTCTGACATTTATGGTATTTTTGATTAACACTTTTATTAGTCTTGTCTGAAAAATAATTCATTATTCCAGCTTTTCTTTGTAGTTCTCTAAAAAGCTGCCATGATCATCAAATAGATCAGGGCATGCAATAAAAGCCATACTGCCAGTAGTAGAACATACTGTCATATAACCATTAAGACTGTTCTAAGAGCCAAAATGTTGGAACTAAAAGTATTTTTAATGACTTCAAATTGCTTGAAGTGCTTTCTCAGAGCTGAAGGGTGCTGATTTATTTATCTAGTGTACTTACCTAAATTAATTTGCAGAGAACAACTTTGGTTTTAATCCTCTTACAAGTGTAAATTATGGTAATATTTTTCGATGGCATATTATATAATGTCTGAAGGAAAGAGTTAAATAATACTGGGCTGAGCATTCTCATTAAATAAGAAAATGTGAACGCACTGCCCAAAAAGCATTAAGCAGTGCATCTTACCTGGATTACAGTAATAATTTTCAGAAGTGACCTTGCAGGAAATGCAAATGTCAGTGCTACCTTCTCTCAATCTACTTTTAATTAGGGTTTTAGCACAGCAAGCCAGTAACTCAAGTACACAAGCAGCTGTTTCAAATAATTGTGTATCATATCCAGGTGAATTAATTTATTGTTACAGCTTCCTTTTTCTTAACACACTTACTGAGAGGAACATTTTATGATTTCAGAAACAGATCTCGTTTCATTTCTCCACTTTCTGTTCTAGCATGTCCCAGGCCAACGAAACCTTCCAGTCCTGTGTCACTCACAACTGAAGGTTATTATGGCAGGCTGTGCCTGATTTATTTCCCTACTTAAATGTGTCAGCATTATTCAATCTCTGCCAAAACAGCAGGACCTAGGAACCTGGTTCTGACTGCAGAAACCTGAGCAATGCCACAGAGCTCTGGAGGCACGTGGAGCTTTTCCCTTGCTGTGAGCAAGTTGTGAGAGGAGTTACTTTGGCCTCCTGGTTTTCTTCATTGGTAAAGTTGAGGGGATTTTTAGATCAAGGAGGATAAAGGCCTGATATGTTAAAAAGCCTCTCCCTGGTAGGGAAGTAGTGGTCATTTTTCCTGCAACAGACCTAGTCTTCCAGAGAAAGCTGAGACAAGATGCTTAAGAGGCTGGAGATATATATCCTGCTTACGTAAAATTTAACTCACCAGCCTGTTAATCACATACTCTGTAGGAATAGAAAGATTTCCCAGAAAAGCCATATATTTTATTAAACTAACTAATGTATTTCTGAAATAAAACACCAAGCCAGCTGTCAGGGAAAAAAAGACCTCTCAAAGTCTGAAAAAAAAGAAAGAACAGTCTCCTGGTTAAATGGAGGTTGTAAACAAGTTTGATTAGTATAACACAAATGGTTAGTTTTGGTGAAACTAGCTCCTATCAGGAGAAATGCAGACTAGATAAGGAATGAGCAGTTTGATGTTCTTGGCTGGCTAGCAGCACCACTGCCTCTCAATATTTTCAGTCCTCTGCATCAGGCTCTATCATTTACACCTTCTACCTCTGCACATTTACTGGTGCCCCCCAACTGCTTGAAGAATAACTCTGGGAAATGAATTGAGGAAGTATTGTACTCTAAAAAATACCTCCATTTGCTTTTTTTCTTTTCTTTTTCTGGGTTATTTTTAAGGTCAATCATTGCAGCAGTGCAGCTTTCAGGGTGAATGGTTGTGCTGGGAAATCTAGCAGGGCTGTGTGCTGTGATGCAGAGATGACAAAGGAAGAACCAATCCTCAGCCCAAGAGGTGACCAGTCAGTGCACAGGGAATTTTAAAGGAGGTGCTGTGCTCTAAAGCTGATATCTTAACACCATCTTTCCTTCCATATGAAATAATTTAGTGATTTTTACACTAAAGTACCAGCAGCAGAAATGGGCTACCATAGCATATGCTGCAGAGAGGGATATATCCTTTAGCCTCCAATCTAGAATTCAACACTGTCATTAAAATAGATTTTCAAAAGTATCCAAGGCCCTTAGGTCCTGAATATGTTTGGCAGGGAAGAAGAGAACTGGAACTCAGGTGCAATAGAGCAAAAGTGTCTGTTAGAAAAAATGGAATTAATTTAATGGCTTTCTCCCATACTATTTGAAGTATTCAGTGTATCTACTGCTCAGTATAAGAGCTTTTTCATTTGAGACAATAAGCTAAAAGGCACTATAAATTATGAGAAAATTTACTGATGCACAACATGATTGTTTGTGTCCACTTGAGGGGAAGAAAAGAAAAGGGGGGGGTAATTGTCCTAATACATGGAAAGCAACAGCAAATCTGGAAAGCAGTCCTTCAGCACTCAGCCCTTTTTACAGTCACTCATATTATGTGCAGGTAAGTTGATGGAATAGATTTCAAACCTCTACAAGAAAACTTGTACATAAAACAATTCTATTTGTTGCTTTGAGTTTCTATTCAGTGATTCAGAGGTTGTTGGCGTTCGTGGGTTTTGTGGGTTTTTTCAATTTAAGGTCATAATCAAAAAACTTGGATGGTGGCTAGCCACAGCCTTTGTTCTTTACTGTGATCTCTATGAGTGATCTTTAATTCCTCCCTTTTTTTCCTTGTTGCTGTGGATTCTGCTGTGGTGTAGTTGGTTCAGTGTGGTGTGTGTGGCTGCCTGGAGGGGTGGCAGCCCCTGGGCTGTGTTTCCACAGGAGCTCAGCACAGACCCTTTGCTGTTGCAGGAATCAGCAGATGGAGGTGCCAATAGCCAGAGACAGGGCTGGGGACAAGCTCCTTATTCCTTGAGACAAAAAGCCACCAAGGCCCTGGAGCTGAGGAAGAGGAGCTCAAGCTGGCAGCTCTTTCTGAGCAGGAGAAATGCTCAAAAGCCAGTGCTGCTTCTGTGGCAGGTTTGCCTCTCACCTGCCTCACTGTCCCTTGCCAGTAATTTTTTGCTCCTCTGAGGAAAGGAGGAGCAAAATGCTCCTCTGAGGAAAGGAGGAATGCTTCCTCTGCAGCCCCTCAGCTTTCCCCTTCCCAGGGTGTGAGATGTGGCACTGAGGGCACAGTTCTGCCTCTGAAGGCAGAGCACAGCAAACATCACTTGCTGAGTAACTTTGAGCAAACACAGACAATTCCTCTTGTGACACGAGTGTCTTGTTTGGAGTATAAAAGCAGATATGAGAGCAAAACCACCTAAATACTAACTGTTTAATCAAAGGTGAATGCCATCTATAATAAACAATCTAATTTAATCTATTGTAAAATCCTATCTTTTATGGCATTTCTTTTTCCTTGGTATAGCTTTTCAGTTAGAGGCTCACATCCATTACTTTCCCTGAGAGAAGAAGGGACTCAATTCCTTCATAGGATGCAAACTGATATGTTTGCAAGTATTCTCTGTAATGTGCATATTCACAGATGAAATTCATCGATATTTCTTACTTCCTCTTGCATTTATAACACCATTTGTTCCCAACCTTTAAACTTGCCATAAGCTTTTTATGTATTTCATTCCATTCAGAATTTTAAAAATATTTGACATAGCTGTTGAAGCCATTATTGTCTTCATTTCCAAAAAATCACTTTAATAATAGCCTGCTAACTTTTAAGAAAAGGCTCACTTTAAAGGAATAGGCTTGTTAGAACCTAAGTTTATGTGCATTTTTCCCAGCTTAACTGACTTAACATTCAATACCAACTGCAACTATAATTATCCTGTAAGATTTTCAGATATCAGGAGCACTTAAAAGTTTCTCACACAAGTGAATTTTAAGCTTTACTAATTACTGTTCGTTGTCAACAAAATCAGTAGTGTACCTTCTTGTTTTATTAATTGCAGGGAAATAATCTGCAATAGGAGTAAAGGAGAATAAAAGAGAATTACCCAGCTAGTGTAGTGGCTCTTACACAGCAGCAAGATAACTTTGGTATGTTTTGAAGGAGTTCACTCCTTCAAAAGAAATGGTCAAGAGCTGTTTGAGTTTTGTTGTTTTTTTGTTTTTTGTTTTTTTTAACTCTGAGATTTTGTGAAAAATTTCTTAAAGGAAAGATATGTCTAAATGCATAAATTTTGTAGAATGACTGACGAAGTTGAAACTCCATTTCAAAAAGGCACTAGGGTTTGTTTAACTCTGTATTTTTAGTATCCAGAGTTACTGAACCAGACTTTACTTAATTAATAACTATAGGATGTGAGGCAGTTCCAGTGCTGCTTTTTCTATTAACTTGCAATTTCCTCTAGGAAATGAATAAACTGGGGGTTGTGGGGGAGGGGGGAGGCATGGCTGCTGAGAATAAATGTGGCACCACTGCACATTGCCAAATTCATTTGAACGAGTTAAGAACCATGGGTTATAAATGGAGTAAGTTCAATTCTGTAGCCCATGGAACATATTTTGTAGGAAGAACAAAAGCAGAGTTTCCAAGATGAATAAGGACTGAGATTAGAAAAGCCAAGAGATCATTTGAAAACGTTCATTAAAAGAGTACTCCCATATTAAAATTCACTTGGTGGTTTATCACTTTCAAAGCCACATGTACATACAATGTTGAGATACGTTTCAGATATAATTCACATTTTTCAATGTAAACCCTATTGTTTTCATTGGATTTGTATTTTGTCACTGAAAGCAGCATCTGGAATGTTCCAGCTGATAACAATTTTGTAAGGCTTGGGTTAGACAAGAGTTACCTTTGTTTGGAACTGAAAATCTACCAGGGAAGTGTAAAACTGCTGGAGCCTGTGGCTACTTCCTGAAAGTTGTGTTAGCTCTGGGGGGACTGAACCTTTCCAAACATTTTCCACATGGCTGAAGAAGGACAATACTAATACTTGGTGCTATTTAATGAATAACTTAGACATAGTTTTGTCCATTAAATTCAGGATACTGATGTTTTATTCTGTGTTTTAAATGCTCTAATTTCAGGAGGCCATAACTTATTTATAGGGAGGCTTTGTAGTTAAGTTGTTCAATTGATTGTAGGGACTCTTAATTGAAATATCTTGTTTTCAATTGTTATCCATTAAGAAAATCACTGAAGCAGCAATGTTATGTACTTAAACACCTCAAACACTGTAAAATTTTCTAGTGTTTTCAAATTAAATATTTCAGGACATACATTTCTTCCTAATGTTGGTAATTTTCAGTATATTTGAATAGAAAAGAACCATACTTCTGTTCCTATATAAACACCTATTGAAAATGTAGAGTGAGTTTGCCACAGGTACTATCTATTGTCTGTGTTTATAGTGTACACTCAGTAAATATGATTGTTGAAAGCAAAGGAATTAGGCAGCTATCAGAAATAAGACTTTATACTGATCTCATCTTTGCTGCAGTAGTTAGTTGAGTGCTAGTGCAGTTATGTTCTGAAAACTTCTACCTACAAAATATATGGTTTTTATTATCTACATGTAAACACAGGGCAATAAGAATCTTCAGTGGTATAAACCACAGTGTCAGTGTCAGTGTAGTTTCTCATTTAACTTGTGCTCTTTGAGGAATCATCCCTGCTCCCCATTTTTTGTTGTTAGACACTTATGGTCAGTGCCTGTGTTTTTAACATCATTGTTCCATCAGTATGTGGGTACCACTTTAGCACATTTATCTTTAGTGTAATTTAAGCTGTGTATAAGTATCTAGTCATGCACCTGAAATTGCTCCTTGTTCTTGATTAACATGTGCTCGTGAGTTCATCTGAGTGTGTCTTGTTATTAAGCTTCTTTATTAAACTCACCTTTTAATTTCCTGAGTTAATTAAAGATTTCTGTTATTTTTACAGTCTCCCTGGTTGTGTGATGGCAGGTGTAGTACGTTTTACTCATTTGGCTTCTTGTAATTTATCATGCTGTCAACGGAGCTGTTGAACTTTTACTTTGTGTTTAGGTATTCGTAATGAGTGAATGAAACAAATGATATTATAATAGCTAACATGTATTTGTAAATGATATTAAAGTGCTATCTTTATTTCAAGCTGACATAGACATTGAAAGAAAAGTGACATTCCATCATTTTACTCTTTGTCAGAATACAGTATAATAGTGTTGGTTTAAATTTAATTTTCCTTAGTTCTAAAGACCTAACTTCATTTTTTTTTACATCTGTTCTTCTTGTAATAGGTAATTACATCTATTTTCTTTTGCTTCATATTCCTGTGTTCTGCTTTTATTATGTACTCTAGTGGAAGAGCATCCCTTACACCCAGATTTTTGGGCAGCTTATTAAAATTTTGGATGTTTGGAATTTTTAGAGAAATCGTTGTAACCAAATACAGATTAAAAAAAATCATATAATCTTTTGGCCTTAATTCTTCAAAATTCAGAAAAAATTAGGCATGTAAAAAATCTTTCCCTAATCATTATGTACTGCAGAGATGTTGATGGTGAAGGCATTGGATGCCTGTGTATGGAACCTTTGTACCAAAACCCAAGGAACTAAAAATACCTGCTGTGTAAAATCACTCTCATTTATCAAATGCAACCCAAACAAGAAAAATTGTGAATTTTTGATGCAAATTATAAAATCTGGGAATTTCACCATTTTCTGTTTTTCAGTATAATCCTGTGCCATGTGCTCGGGGATAACCCTGCTTGAGCAGGACCTCACTGTGGTTCTTTCCAACCTGGCCCATTCTGTGATTATGCAGTTGAATTAATAGAAAGTGGCTTTATATTCAAAGATTTATTCTGTGATTATGCAGTTGAATTAATAGAAAGTGGCTTTATATTCAAAGATTTAGAAAAGAACACCCAAACTTTTCTGAGGGGAAGAATTTCATGTTTCTAAATTACTTTTTCTTAAATGTATAATGCATTTAGAGTGGGTAATTTTGTGATGTCAGTTAGTTCTTTGCCTTTTTCAGCAGGACTTGCATAAGCTGTGACATTCAGGAATAATGTGGCCTTCCTAAAGTGATGTTCATTGAACATTTTCATCTTTTCTATGTGTGTGAGCAGGAGTTTGGGAGGACTTGCATTACTCACAAATGAGCAATATATGAGTTATAGATCACACCAAACAATCATCAATAAGATCCCATTGCCATACATTATGCATATGGTACATGTTTAACGGCAGAAAAAAAGGAAATCAGAGACTGTGCTATGGGTTTACTTCTTGTATTCTTAGATTATAAAGCTAATTCCTTTGTTTGTTTCAGCCTAAATATAAAGACCCAAAGCAAGTGTTCTGTATCCTAGTGGAGTGCTGTGACTCTCCCAAGTGAATTTATCCAACCTTTTAATTTCCAGCTCCTAGGACCATTAGGTAGGACGCCCAAAAGTGCTCACTGGTGCTAAGTGAAATATCAAGTGTATATACCATGAGCTTTTAGATAGGTTCTTTGCAACTGAGAAGTGCCTTGACATTTAGAGCTGGGAAAAACTGTTACAAAACATATTTAGGTATTAAAATCAGTCTATGTCTCCCAAAGAGGAGTTTTTTTTGTCCTGCAAGTGTGGAACAGGTGAACAGAGGTGCAATGGATTATATCTGACACAACAGCTGTGATGATGGCCTGTGTGGGATACAGGGGAGTGTTAATTTAATCATCTGCATGCACATGGTAATGGGAAGGAAAGATGTGATAGATGCAATATTGAAGAGCTCTGGTAACATGTTTTTAGATGATTTGATGAGTTTACTTTCAGAAGAATCTGGAAAATTGCAAAGACAAGATGTCTTGTGTTACACAATCTGTTGCAATCAATATGAAATGGATGTGCTATAACAAATCTGGATCTTGAGGGAGATCACTGAGAGAAACAGAACTGCAGAAAAAGGTTAGATCTCTGATTTGTGGCTCTGCTTTCTCCCTTCATAAATTTTTGTTTTCAACTTTTGATGATTAGCAAGTTCATTTTATGTCTTTATTTTCTTTTCAACTCCTAATGATCCTTCTCAGCTCCTAAACACTATATAATAGGGACCTAATTACATACAAGTGCTGTTCAGAAAACAGCTCTATCAATTGGAGAATTAAAGATAAAATAAAGTTCTTTGAACATGAGAGTCACAATGATCCCTTGCTGAAATATTGGTGGAAAGCATAAAACAGTACCACTGAAATATTAGTACTAAATCAAAATGAGTATCTGCCTCTAAAGTCATGTGTGCCAAATTAGGTGGATTCTGTCATGCTTCCTGCTCTCTTTCCGTGGAAAAGCAGTCCCTTCCTTGTGTTTTGTGCAAATGGTCCTGTATTTGTGGTCATCACACATTTTAGGTGTGGATTAACAGCAATGCAGGTAATACCTGTAATTTATAGTAAGGTACTGGAGAGAAGAGGGAAGGATGAGAAATAGATATGATGGCAGGACTGGAAGTGCCTCAGAGTAGCTGTAATCCCTTCCATGTGATTGAGTGGCACCCTTGATGTGCTTCTGTGTGGTAAAAATGAATAATGCCTCCTGACACACGTCAGTGAGTTATCTGCTTGTAAGAACAGAGAAGATGGTTTCCTTTTGTACTAGAAATTGCTCCTAAGCATGGACAATAACAGTGTCTGTCTCTGTCACAGCTGTGAGCATCCCATAAGAAAAGAGCTACAGGGTGTGCATCAAGTCTTTGTGAGCAGATGTGGTCCTTAACAGCATGCTTGGAATGGGATGGATATAAATATAGAGTGCTTTAGGTGTATAATGCCAAATATGTTCTAAGAAAAAAGGATAGCCTTATTGCACATGAAGTATCCACGTGCTCCCTAGGAGGTTGTGAGAGACCAGATTTATTAGGGTGCTTGGTTACCCTTCTTGAAGCTGGTGAGAAACTCCTGTGATCACTGCAGAGTGCACCAAGTGCTACAGTGTAAAGTCAGGGAGATGTGAGCTTTGAAAACAGTCTTAAAGGAGACTGATATTGATTAAAAAATTAAAAATATGAAAGAATTTTCTAGTGACCATTGGTGTTCTGGAAGACCAAGATCTTGGGAAATGCAAAGAATAATGTGCCTTTCTTTCTGGAGGGGAAAAAAAACACCTATTTTTTATCTGCAGAAGTAATTTTATTTTTAAAGACTGGCTCTCCTGACTTTCATCATAGGAAATGTATGGTCTTCTCTGTCCTGGCTTCTTACAGCTCTGGAATACACAACTCTTAGTGCTGCTAAAGCACCTGACACCTCCTGGGAACAACAGACACCTGCAATTTTTAAAGCTTTCTCATAATAACAATGACTCAATTAGAGAGAATCCAGTGATCTGCAATCTAGACTGTGAGTCACTTGTCTTTTTCCAATTACTTTCTGTATACTGAGAGGAGTCAAATATTTACAGCAGAGCTGAGAGGTAGCAGGAAGCCCTCACCAGCTTTTCCTACCTCACAAGAAATGCCTGAGCCCTGTTATTGAGCAAGGGTTTGTTTACAGATGGTTAATTAGGGACCTAACTGAATCTTTTAGAAGGACAGATGCAAGCTGATTAACATCTATATCATCTACATGAGTAGCCTTTAATAAGAAGGCTCTTACAAGAAAAAATAAAATGATATATCCAATTAAAATCTTCAGCTTGCTCAGCAGTTCACAGAAAATTAGGAAACTCTAATGAACAAAACCAGGCAAGCTGGAGAAAAATTATAACTATACAAAGAGGCCTTTCATGTGAACATAAAAAAATGTTTTAAATATATAGAGAAAATATAAAAATAAACCTCAATATTAGAAAGATTGAATGGGTGAAATGTTAATGATGCAAATTACGTCTGTCATTATGTGTATGTTCAGATACTTCTCATCACTAAAGATTGCCCAAAGATAAATTTTTTTAATGTAGAAAAATACTAATCTATGTTTTAAATTACATTACTTATGGTAAATTCATAGAAGTTTGAATAAGGACAAAACCAATTGGAATGTGAAGGGCAAAGATTGCTTGAGCAAAGACTGTTAGCTGATAAACAGACCAAAAAAGATAGTGTTTGGAATTGCAAATTTCTACACTAGGTGATTCTGCAAAAACAAGGACTTTACAACAATCAGAACTGGAAGTCATCCAGAAATGTCACAGCAGAAAATCAGGGACAAGGAAACTGGAGGGAGTAGAAACCATTCTGGCAATTTATGATCAAAGAGGCCTAAAAGACGTCTATTAAATTCTTAAATGTATTGATGGCTCTAGAACCTTTTAGTGCAACTCATTTCAATAGACATTTGGGAAATTATGAGAAATTGCTGTGTCTGGGACTGGGGAGGTTTTCAAGAAGATTTTTCATTCAAGGTATTGATGTAGCTTTTATTATGCTTAAATTTTTCCTCCAACATCGTGTCCCGGAGATTTCTGAGAGCATACTAAGAAATGGCAGTTTGTGTGTGTAGGTAGCCTACCTGCACATAGGTACAGTTCCATGTGCTGGGGGAAGGTCACCTTAAGTCAATGTGGCCTTAAATGGAGCTGACTCAAGCTGGGGAGTAGGAGGCAGTTGGATTTCTTGCATGGCTGTTGTGGCCCCTTGAGTGCCCCCATCCAGAGGATTTGGCTTTGGCCACATTAGGCCCAGCCATCCATAATTCCTCCTCCGTGGAGAAAGCACACCCTACTTCACAGACAGGAAATCTTTTAAGATGTTCTGGGTATCCAAAGAGAGCTTCTGTGTTCTCTGGACCCTTAACCTTCCTGTAACCACAGCACTGAGCTGCAGCACTCTCCTCTCTGGGCATTGGTCCACCAGGACATGTGCCATGACTTTATTGCATTCTCTGTATTCTGTCCCACACAGTCACTTCCAAATTGTAACTCTATCTTCATAAAACATGCCTGCTTTTCTCTGTGACCTTTTTCCAGAGTGTCTTATGCCACACATTTCTCACGCTTAAAATCTTTTATAAATATTTTTAATTTTATTATTATCTTCAGCACACTATTGCAAGAGAACAAATCACCACAACTAAAACTCTTTAGCTAGCTCTTTAGTTGTACTCTTTTGCTTAATGCTTTCCTGCTCTGCTGTGTTATAATAGATGCCAGTGGCACACCAAGTCCCATAGTTCTGTATATTCTTATGGAAATCTAATTGTGCTCTGATTGCATCGCTGTATTTTAAAACCGATTTGTTTTACAATAATGAAAAGCAGGAATCCTTAATGTTACCTGAGTCAAGGCCAAGTTTTAAATTAAATTGTAAGCTCTGGATGGAACTGGTATTAGGGGAAAAATGTAATTGTCACACATCTCAAAGATAACTGAGAAGTTTCTGAAAGATTTGGGTAAAATTGTCCTATTTGAACCGAAAAAGTGCATAAAAAGTTAAAGTAGACTGTGAGCACATGGCAGTCAGTTGAGGATGAAATTGGCTTTGTAATTTTAGTTGTAATAATCAGAAGTTGTGACCACACCTGTCTCTAATTTTCATAACCTATACTTTGAAATTATTAGTATAATTTTATCCTTTATAAGGACTTCTCTGTAAAAGGACACAGGAAGGCCTCAGACAAAGAATATTCCCGGTGTTCACATGGTACATTCATTCTGTAACAAAATTGCTTTTTATTTCCTTGCTTAGCCTTCAGTACAGTTTTCCTTTCCCTGTGTTATAAGAAGCCAGCTGCCACTCCTTAACCTCTGCAGTTTGCCCTGTTCCCCATCTCTGGTTGCTGGATTGTAGCAAGGTAGATACAATACATAAAATACCAAGCACAGGTACAGGCTTCACCTGCCCCTTCCCCCAGGCCATGGTGCTTCCAGGTCACCCTGCAGTGACATCTGTGCCCCCTCCCTGGGGATGCACTCAGAGCCAGGGATCCTGCAGTGCTGGAGCCCCACTGCCTCACTGGAACTGGGCTCCAAAATTTCGCTTTTCCAGTGAATCGCAACAATTGGCAAAGAGAGCAGCAGGTCTGAGGCTCATGGTTGTGGCATGACAGGCCACTGAGAGATGCCTTCTGGGTGACTCATGGGCTTCACAAAGTCTACTAAGAATGAAGAATGGTTTAATTGCTAAAGAGGCTGGGGCTGGCATTTAGTAACCACTGCTGGTTTTGTGCTGCTGATCTAACCACAGGAATTAGCAGTGGGTTCCTGTTTTTCACCATTGCTGAACAGGGAAACACTGATTTGAGTGGCTGCCCACAGGAGGGGGGAAATGAAAGAGACAGGAGTTTAGTGCTGAATGGGTACAGTGTGTGTCATTTTATGGATGGCTGGTACTGTGATACAGTCTCTTCTTAGACCTACAGAAACCCTGTCTTGTGGTTACTACTGAAAGCAAATAACCAGAAAGAAAATGTGCACAGTTGAAAACTTACCGTGGGATGCAGCCTTAATGCAGAGCATTGTAGTTACAGCCCAGGGTAATAAAGAAGTGTTTGTTTGGAATATTTTACAAAGCTTGGTTTCCATAGTAACAATCATCATGAAAACTTTCCGCTTCAGAAATAACATCTGCTTGGTGACTGATCTCAAATCTCAACCCTTGCTGAAGTAAATAAGTTCCTGCTCCTCCTGCTTCTTGTTAACCAGTGGCATTTGATACAGAGCATTATTTTCATAGGACTGGGAATGGTATTGGGAAGGGGGAAGAGGAATCAGAAAATAATGGTAAAATGTGTTATCTGCCTCTTTATACTTTAGTCACCGCTAAAATAAATCAGAGTTTACATAGAGACCAAAAGTAAATGTGTTATTCTGTTGACTGATGTACAGGACAAACATTTCTCTGCTTTAGTCTTGTCAGTGATTTCAACTTCATGCATAAACTAGGGGAAGAGAAATCATTTGGTTAGATATGAAAAATCTATGGGCAGAGTACAAACCTTAACAAATGCAAGGCTCTGAAGGAAATTCCAATGAAAAGTTCACAAATTTGTGAATTTTCGAGGAAACTTTCAAAAAGGTGGTCAGTCTGCTGTGAAAATGATATTTCTTTTGAAGATAAGATGCTAAAATCATCATCACTGCTGCTAAATTTTGCAGTGTCAAATTTAAAGTGACAACATTTTCTGAAGCAAAATAAATACTTTCATGCAAAAAGGATTGGGACTACAGAATTTAATGTGAACCACAATTTTTGGTGGTGGTGACTGAGCACCACCTTAATGTAATGAAGAGAATAATAAATATATGACATAATTAGCAGTGCTGCTGGGCCATGGGAAATATGACTGGAGCAGAAGGGTGAGTTGAGCTGGGCTATATTTCCCTAGCACTCATTTTCAGTTAGCAATGCCCAAGTGCGTAAGCAAGCTTGGAATATGGTAACAAAAAAACCCCAAACAAAGTAACAAAAAGCCAAGAAAGAAAACCCCAAAAAACAAACCAATCAACAAAACAAAACCAAAAACAATCCAAAAAACCCCCCACAAAACCCCCCAAAAAAGATCCACTTACTTTCCATGTAAATAGGATTCAGCAAATACTTTATACTGTAGATCTGTACCGAATTACTAAAAAATTACACAGGTTTTGTAATATTTTAAAGGAGCAGTCTTTTTCTTTTTTTTTTTAATAATAAAAAAATCTGTCTCTTTAAGAAAAAAGTATTCCATCAGATATGTTGAGCTAACATGAGTAACAAGAATAAATAGTTTCATTCATGCAAGTAATCGTGTTTGCTTTAATGCAAAGTTTCTCAAAGCACTAATTCTCATGTGTCTAATTATTCTCATGTCAGATTAGATCCTGTAGCTTCCATTTTTTGGTGCATTTTTAGTGATATTCTGAATATGAGCACAGTGAGTACTAACAATCTTGATGGGGAGCATCTTAGTAAGCAACATTAAGTGATAATACTTGAGCTTGAGTTATTTGCAGGATTTTCAAGGACAGTATTAATAAATGAATAACATAGTGTCAGATTTGCAGCTGGTGTAAATCAAAATAGTTCTGCTGCTACTTGTGCTGTGCT
The DNA here is from genome assembly GCF_051311805.1 of Agelaius phoeniceus. Classification (NCBI taxonomy): domain Eukaryota; kingdom Metazoa; phylum Chordata; class Aves; order Passeriformes; family Icteridae; genus Agelaius; species Agelaius phoeniceus. The sequence goes on along the minus strand of NC_135273.1, from coordinate 7,418,966 downwards.
GATTTAAGCAGCTGATATTTCAGATTTGAATTAATTCATAAGATTAGAGTGAAAAACTACTCAATTATGTTTTCAAATTGGTGAATGGTCAGAGCAGGTGATGGAGGTCCTCAAGAGAGGAAAGTGAGACACATCTTGCAACACCTTAGACAAGGTCTGGTTTGAGCTTTCACACTCCTGCCAACCTTCCCTCTCCCTTTTCCCCTGCTGGCAGCAGCCACTGCCAAGGCAGTTTAACACATGCTGCTGCTACCACCATATAACACAGCAAAACCAGGCTCCCTTTTGCTGCCATCTCATTCCTTTTCCTTGGATAACAGAAATCTTTTATTTCTCGTTGCTCTCCAGCTGCCAGAGCGGCTGCGATCAGATCCACAATGTCCACGTGCAGTCACTGGGATGAAAACTTCCATAGACTTTCAAATCTTAAATAGGGATCATTTGTTTCAGAATGGTTTTGGCTCTGGTGTACACACTTTACAGCTGTCCTTGGGCCATGGCAAGGACAATGAAAAGAAAAACTACGTCACGCTTTCAGATGTTTGCTCGTGTCCTCCCTACATTCCCTAGTCTGTGATCTGTGTAAGTTGTCATGATTGAAAGTAATTTGTTATTCTGATGCCATTAACATTTTTTTCCTGCATTAAGAATATTGCCAGGTTTGCACTTTAATCCCTTCTGCTGACAGCTAGTTTTCACAATGTCTTGATTTAGTTCTCTTTTTTATTATTACGATTCCAGGTAGAAATGTTTTAATTTATCATTCACTAGGCATCCTGCATGTGGCCAGGAGGTTAAAATAGAACTTGAAAAGGCATTGCTGAGGAAAAGTTCACTAACACTGTATTTTGGATGACATACAGGGTACTATATTTTTCTTTCCAATTTTGCAAGAAATGCAAAATACAGCATAATCCTTTTAGGACATTTGCCTTCCCTAACCCTCACGTCTGGCATTGATCTCCTAAATGATGATCAAACCTTATCTTTTATGACTCTGGGGTGATGCAGAGCTACAGGAATAAGATCTCTGCAATCACAAAAGATAACTGTTAGTCAGAGCTTCTGCCTTCTGTCTGAGTTTCACTGTCACAATGACAGATTGAAACTTTATAATTCCCCCTCTGAGCAAAGGGCTGCCCTTCTGAGCTCCTCATGGACATTTCAAAAGCCTGCAGCTGGTTCAGTTTGCTTGTTCCTAGAGAAAGAAACCTGTGCTGTGCTCACACTTAGCCCTCCCTATTACCACAGCCACACTGTCAGCCTGCAAGTGAGGCAGAGTTTAAATTGTGCCTTGTACTTTATCTTTCCCAACCCTGGAAAGTTAGTAGTGGCTCTGAGGGGACCATGCCCTCTTTTACAGGCAGTCTAGGGTAATATTAACCCATTGTGACATATGGGAGTGACTCTCTGCTCTTAAGTGATCAGCCCCAGCTCAAGCAGTGATGGACTGTCAGTTATTCATCCCCAGGGAAATGAGTTTTCATAGGTAAGTCTTTAAGGCTGAATTGTAAAGGAATAATAGAATTCTCTGCTTCTCATTTCTAATCCTTGGAGATCCAGCAGATATGCCCATCTGGGAAACAAATGCCCATTAGCATCACTTCACTGCACAGCACCACTTTGACTTACAGGATGGCAGTCAGAAGAATTTACAGGAAGGTACCTGGGGATGCATGATTCCTGGTATATGCCACAGACACAGAGTCTCAGGTGCTTTTCCCAACAGGATCTACCTGGATGCTGCCAAGATAAATTTCTTTTCACAAACTGGACGCTGTCACTGCCAGCCTTTAATCAGACTCATAGAACTTAATAGGGGAATATTCTGGAAGCTCTAGGGAATATCTCTGGCAGTAATCCAGTCCAACTACTACACACCATCCGCTCTAAGTTATGTTCAATATTTTCCATATTAACCTGGAATTACCCTCATTAATGGGCAAGATGTAATAGTAAAGTAAAACCAAGTTTATTTAATAGTATGAAGACACAGGGAACTGCATACAGAGGCACATGGATAAAGAAATACAATCAGTGTTCCTTGCAGCCACCCGTGACAAGCAAGAAAATTCCAGGATGGTGCACACTGATGGCACAGTTCAGGAAAAGCAAGCTCTAGGCAGTAGGACAAAAACTGAATAGCAAACCTGATAAGGAGCTCTTTCTGGAAACCCCACTGAAAATAAATGTATCTGCAGGTGTTTCTCATAGCTTGGTCTTAGTAAATCAGTTTTTATCAGAATGTCAATTCATAATTCTCTTGCTAATGAAATGCCACATGACATATTATTAGGTTTTGAAATGAGGTCCTTTACTAGATTAACTGAGAGTAACTTTGTTGCAAAGAAGCATAGTTCTTATATTAAAAATATGACTCTTCTGAGCATAAACACTTAAAGACTAATATATAAATTTCAGATCAGTACAGAGCTAACAACCATATTCTACTCAGAAAAGACTTCATGAAAGAATGCAGTCTATCATTGTTAGAGCTGAGACAGAGAAGCAAGACAATAAATTGAAGGATAACAATGCAGTTTGTGCACTGGGGCCATAATAACAGCTTGGTAATCATAATGTATTCTATTTATTGTTCATTTCCACTGCTTTTCTTATGGAAAATAATGTTCCAGTATAGTCTGATATTTCCATTTCTATTTTGAAACAAGGAAATTAGTGATTTGTGTTCTGCAAAAATAGTGGGGCAGAATTACAATGGAAAGATAATTTGCTGTTAAAAAAGCAATGAGAAATGTTAGTGTAATTTTGGTTGGGTTGCATTTAATTATCAATAAAGCTTTATTTGGCATGCTAGAAGTTTTCAGGTAAAACTTGTTCATTTTGAAGGTTTGGTAGGGTTGGTGGAGTCCTCCCAGTGAGTTGGTGAAGCTGGATGACTCAGTCACTCTGTCACAGATGCAAAGGTGGTTGCCTCAAGTCTCTTACAGTTTAGGTAGAAGAATTATGAGATACAACAAAAAGTTCACCAGCTTTTGCTGCTGTTGGTAATGTGGTTCTGTTCTTCCAATAGGTTAGTGGGACCTCATTAGCCAAAACTAGAAATCACTTAGCAATCCTCAGGCAAAAGAAGGTGCAGTGTAGAAACTCAGAGTGCTGAGGACACTTGGGCTCTGGGCCATTCTTGCAGGTTTAAATGAGGTGAAGCTTTCCACTCACTAATTGCAAGAGAGGAACTTTATGTGATGCATTAAATGAAAGAATGAAAGTCTTCAGTGGTGCTCAGAATTTCTGTAAAACCCTGGAGTCATATGAAGAACTGGTGTTTCCTCTACCAGCCACAGGCAATGTTCAGTGCCCCAGCCCTGTTTATTTATTCTGTCTCTCTGTTTTCCTGAAGTAGATTTCTCCCTTACACAAATGATGTTTTGTGAAAGCTTTTTTTTTCTTTTTTTGGTTGCACTATCATTAAAGCTCATTACTCATTGAATAAATCTGTGGAGAAAATTGTCAAAACTCGTGGGTGGGTGGGAAGCTCATACTCAAAAGTATGTTAATGAGCATTAGTTCATTAGTTCACCCAACACTTAGAATAGTAATGTGGTGTAGAACTGGCAGGCTACAGAACCAGCAGTGCTGATGGCAGCCTTTGTTCCTGGCTTTGTCTTAGCTCCAGCACTCTGGAAGTGTCAGGTTCTCCTTGGAGCAGCAGCAGGTGCTGTGAAAGTGGTGGGATTTTGCTGGGAGGAGCAGACAGTGCTGCTTCTTTCCTCTGATGTTACTGCTGGGTTTGATTCTCTTGGTAAATGACCATGGAGAGAATCAGGTGGAGGGAGGATGGAGGTTGTCTGCAGGGGGAGTCTGCCATCTCCTTCTCCTGGAAAGATAGCTGCATAAGGGACAGCTGGAGTCTCTTCAGGAAAATGGCCAAAAAAGCCCTAGCCAGGTGACATCAGTGGAATTCTGTGATTTTGAGAGGGTGAATTTTCTTTTTTTTTTTTTCTTAGCACTGCTGAGAAGTCTGCCTTTGCTGCACTGAAAATGGTCAGAACAGTCACAGCATTTGAGACTTCATCTTTAATTATAGGCCAGAGAATTTCACCTCAAAGATGCATTTAGTAAAAGCAGAACAGGGTAACCAGGGTTTGTCCTCTTACCATAAAAAACAGAGTTAATCTCTGATTTCAATTCTGTTTTAAAAGAAAGTGGCCACAACTACAATTTAAAAACCTAATTTGATAAGAATGTTTTGGGAACAGCTACTTTGATTAAGCTCTAAAGCCAGGGCAGGTGCAGGAATGACAGTGAATCCTGAGCAGGCGTTGAAGAGACCAAAATGTGCCTGGCAGGTAGAGACAACTTTCAAATCTTGGGAAACTTTTAATTCTAATAGTAAAGCTAACAGGTTCTTGAAGCTTTTGGATTTGCATGTAGACAACTTAATTTGACCAAAATCCAACCTGGGTACTCAAGTGCATTTTGGAATCTGAGACTTTTGTATCCCAAATAAATCATGTAATTCAGAAAATAACCAATGAATTTAGGAAAAGCACCAGAAGCTTAGAGCAAATGAAGATGTGAATACTTGTAATATAACAGTTTGAATTTTATGTTTCCTCCTTTTCTGCATCTCTTACCTCTTCAGAGGACACAATCTTTTTTTTTTTTTCCCCCATTTTTTCTCCTCTGAAGTCTTCCACATTAAGAATCCAGAAAAGTGGCTGTTTACATTCTGAGTCTGGTCCTAATCCTGTTGCAACAGCAGATTTGATTGTTTATTTGCCAAGGTATTTAGCTTAGTTTGTGTGGAATTCACCAGATTAATGCTGTTTTAATAATATGATTAAAAACTGAGTTTAAATTGGCATAAATAATTAATACAATAAGAAGTATGATTCAAGCTTTTTCTTAAGAACTGAAGTTTTATTTATAATGAATTCTTGTAAGTACTACCAAGACCATTTTAGTTAGGAAACATTACAGTGATTAATGCATAGCTGTTTGCATTTTAATACTTGATTTATATGTCAGATCTGTATTTGTGCACACTGTCAAACTTTATTCTGTTCTTGTCAAAATACTTATTGCTTCTGACAGGTGTAACATGCTCACATTAATCCTTAATTCCTTGATTCAATTTTCTAATTGCTTTTTTGGCATGAGTTTGCAGCCATTTAGTCTTATGTGAAGTATTTGTCTTATGGTATAATAATGCACTTTTAAAAATTGGATGCACCTAACTTAGACTGTTGCAGAAAATATATAGAGGGATATTACTTAGTACTGAAAATCAGAAGTTTTATAGCACATCTGAGAGGCACCACTTCCTGGAATACAGATAGACCAAAACTCTTTATACTTTCCATCTTCCTATGTTCACAATATTAAATATTTTCATAGATTCAGATCAGTGCTGAAGTTTCAGTGCATTTTGCCCAAGGAGATACCGAGCACTTAGAGCAGCTCCATGAACATTCCCTCAGTCATTGTCCTCCTGCTCTTCTCACCTCTTCAGGTTTTTCCTCTCTCATGTCATTGCTTGCCATTTTTGAGATCTCTTAGAATGTGAGATTGGACACTGGACAAGTTCACACAGCACCATTAAAATCCTCCTGCTCTCTGCTGCCCATCCCAACCACGAAGGGGACAAAATCCACTTCCCAGCTTCTCCTTGGTCTGCATCCCTAAAGCTGATCAACTCTTTTATTCCCAAACAGACAAAATAATGCAAGATTTGCAGAGGTTGTCAATGCTTAAAGAAATATACTCACCTCTTTTCCTGCTTTCTTTTATAAAGCATGAATATGGCATACACTGCCATATGGTTTTTTTGCCAGCAATGGTAATATTGTCATCTGTTGTGTGAAGGAAAATAAATTATTCAGCCCAAATCTATTTCTTATTGAAACAGATCCAAAAGGATCTTCCCACAGCTTGGTATTTCCTCATAAACTCACCAGGCAGCTGAACTTTGGCTTTTTAGGACTTTCAGGAAAATACTGGGAGAATGTAGAACCTTTTCTCTAATAAAAATCTAGGAACCTGTGAAGATGACTCCTGATACTTATTTTCTGTGAATAAATGCATGAATACACAGTTAAATTGTGGATAAAACTTTTTTTTTTGTTACCTGATTTATTCCCTACCCCCTCCACTTATTTCTTCTTTCTATATGCTCTGGGTTACTCTTCTTTTTTCCCTATCAATATTAATAATATATGCTCTTTTAATCCTTTATAGTTCTGGGCCACTTTCTTTTTCACCTTCCCAGCTGACATGCCTCTTTCTGTCATAGTGTGTGTATAAAAAGGGACGATAGGAGTAAAAGTTTATCAAAGAAGTGTTTGTTTATTATGTCTTCCACTGATAAACTTTTATTAATCTGTGATTGTCATTTGAGGTTTTGACAAAAAATATAAGTCACTTTCTGTACAAGGGGGGAAAAAAAAGATAATTCTAGCTAGTAAATCATGGTAGCTTAGTGCTTTGGGCAAACAAACATGTACCTTATCTCCTCCAAAAAACCCGTGGAAAATGCATGATAAATGGCACATTTCAGAGAACATGTTATGTCCCTGTGAAATAACTTTGATTCATGGTTATGTATTTATCTTTAAACAACTGACAAACCTTAGGCTATCTAAATTATTATCATTTGCTCTATGCTACTGTGTTATTTTGCTAGGGAACCTGAATGATGTGAAGTTAAGATAAGACATCTTGCTTCTGCAGTCTTAATTTTTTTATAAAGAAAAAAAAGCACAAAATTCTTACTGTATTTTATTTCTGGATGAAGTCCTTTGAAAGAGTATTTATCAGAAATCATTTCCTCCAATTGTGTTTTGAAGAGCATTAGTATAAACTTCAAACAGAGAAGGATGGGGCCTGTTGATCAAAGGGTTCATATTATACAGCAAAAGAAAATATCATCATGTGGATTTATAAGAAAGTAATCACCAAATTAAAAGTCATAGCAGTGAATTTGTTCTACTCAGTTGTGTGTCTGCATAAAGTTTTCTGAATTACATTTTACAATGAAGATTTCATTTCCTTTGTGTTTTCAAATATTTGTTTGATTTGCTGTTGTGACAAGTCAGGAATGTTGACTTAAAGGCTCTATTGCTTGCATTAGTAACACCAGCTGGAGCTTTTGGGGTTTTCATTTTCTGTTTTATCATTTGGTAAAGGTTTTGGTGAATGTAAGTTGTCATTCCCGATGACATGGCATTTTTAAATTAAGTTCTTTAATGGTGTAGCTTTAAAAGAATCTACAGAAATGCCTTTTAAATATGACCATGAAGTAAAAAAAAAAAAAAAAGTATAGTTACCTTTTTTTTCACTGAGCAGTAATAAATGTTGGTTACTTGGAGGTAGAAAAATAGAGAATTATTATTGCTTTACATGATGGAAGTGCCTTTGTTTTCCTTATATCAAGTACTTTGCAGTGTATTTAACTTGACTAAACTATCATTTTTTTCTTAGAATACTGGAATCAGTTGACATTTATGTATACATTGCATTTTTTATGTAAATAGAAAGTTTTCTGGCTTTGAATTTTGAATCCAAATGTTGAATTCATATTTTGCCTTGGAACATGACAGACATTTAGAAAATTTGCAAACAGAAAAAGAAAGAAATGATTATGCTGATTTTGACCTAATGTTTTTAGGAATATCTTTAGTGCTTGACTAAATGTTTAAGCTCTCAGAAGTGAAATGCCTATCTCTGAGTGAACACAAAGCTTGGGAACATGGAAATGTGGATACATTGTACATTTTCATCTTAAAAACTTACTATTCTATGCCTTTGTGGACGGCTTTGCTTTGTTTTCCCAACTCCTACTGTCCTTGGTAAATCAAGAACAATTAGTTAGCAACCATTTAGTTGAAAGCTAGCTGCAAATTTAATTATCTATATAGTTAATGAGAGTTTGGTAACAGCACAAACCCCCTGCCATCAACACCACTGCTGTCATAGATTACAGAAGAGAAAGCAGGGTGATTGTCACACAGGCAACATTTTCAGATGGTTTCTGAGCATATATAAATATAGTTGCACTGCACCTATCTTTTGCATATGCAAAAAGAATCAGGAAGGTTCTGCCTTGAAGAAATCATTTCCTTAGCAGGACAGGCAAAGAGAAGGCAGAATTCCTGGTCTGGGGCTCTCAAGAGGGATTGAGTGCCTTTAGCTATTGGTATATAGTGTATATTTGCACTCATTTTATGGTTTTGGCATTAGGCAGACTAGGTGATGGATGCTGTTGAAGCAGAATTCTTTCACATGGATACTTCTTAATAGAGATGGGGAAGTGGGCTACTCTCAGATACCGATGTATATATCAAAAGGTTTTGCTGTTTCCTAAGCTTTAATTTGATATCACTACATTTAGCAGACTATAAAATTCAGTAAAATTTTGCTGTCCTTCTGATGCTTTATTTTTTGTTTGGTTAGATCTGCAGCGTGGGCTGTCAGAACCCATTTTTAAGTCAATTAACATGGTTCAGACAATCTGTGGGAATGCAACGGAAAAAATATCTTCCCACTGTTACACTGTTCATTAAAAAACCCTAAAGGTGCATGAGTGAAAATGGAATGGAGATCTCAAAGGTTAACCTGGGTGTTTTCCTTCTCCAGGGTGCTCCTAAGCCGATTGCCATCGAGCCGTGCTCAGGAAACAGAGCCGCCGTCCTGACGGTGTTTTTGTGCCTGCCCAGGGGACCATCAGGGGTTCCTCCACCTGGGCAGTCAGGTAAGGCTGCTGGGGGGCCTGTTGTGTCTGTCTCCTCCTACACTCTCTGCCTGGGCAAAATCACCCTCACAGATCCAAAATAATGGCACAGCAGATGGACACAAGGAGCTGCTTGGTCAAGCCGATGTTAAGTTTAGCCCCAACTTCATTTTTCATGGGAATTTGGTGTCGTGTCCAAATAAAAAGCCCAGTGATTAAGCCAGCCACATTTCATTAGGACTTCCTGAAGCAGTACTTGTGCATGTCAATATGCTTCAACATTGTCTCTCAGGGAAAAAAAATTCATATGCAGCCACTTCCATGGTTTCAGTTCAAGCTGCTGTAAATGAGGCTGTACAGGGAATACCAGTGAGTATTTTCACTTCAGGCTAAAATTTAGTGCAGTCTAGTTTACACCATAAATCCCAACACTTTGCTGGCTGGGACTCAATTAAAATACTACTATTTCCCAGAATGCCTGTCAGATAAAAACTGGAATTGTGTGAGTGAATGCTTCTATAGGGAGGTGTTCACTTAGGAAGTGATCCCAGCTCATTTTAAAGTAGCACTTGCATTATCTGGAAGCACTTCTTGTGGTGACCTACCTTCACTGCTAGATTATTGTACAAAAACATTCTCATAAAATACTTCCCAAACAGGAGATACCTACCTGCACCTTTAAAATTCTTTGAATAACTGCCTACAGTGATGTGACACAAAAGAGCCATGACAAGAAAGTGTGGCCAGTAATGTGACACTGCACATGTGAGCAGTTTACTCATTCAGACTTCACTGCAGCTGCAGCCAAGATGAACACCTTTGTAAGAAATAGTAGACTGCATGGTATGTGCCCGAAATGCAGGAATAAACCAGAAAATATGCTTTCAGGCTAACTTTTATCATTAAGAGCCAGAAAAGATATCCTTTTAACCTTCAAAAATCCATTTAAGAGATTAAAAAGTATTGAGTAATGATGAGGGCAAACTCAGTTGACTTATGTTGGAAATAAGCTCAGCTGGGTGTTCTTCCTTTGGCCTGATCACTATCTGTTATTTATTTGGGAGTTTTAGTTCATTTTTTGAGGGTGAGGGGTGTTAAATTTTTTCCCTCTGAGTTCTGAGATGAGGACTTAGTTCTTAAAATGCTGTTTATGGCTTGGAATATCATTTTTGGAAGTGCTATGAAAATAAAAGTGTTACTGATGCTTTGTCAAATCCATTTCCTGGAAGAAATATATAAATGTAAGTGCTCTGAAGAGAGCAATGAGAGAGTAAGGATGTTTAGCTTATTCCCTGCTCATGTTTCAAGGAAATGAAAAAGAAATGAAGGTGTTTATAGTCTTGCAACAAGAAAAAACATTATGAAAGGAAATTAAAAGTAATTGTTGAAATTGAAGCTTAAAATGTTTTTGGAGGGACTATTTTTGTTGTTTTCAAATTTACCTATGATGTGCATCTTGACAGTAAAAATGTATTCGTTTAGGTTTTTATAATCAGCTTCTATTTACCATATAAAGAACTCTTTGAAAAGTAATTGCTGATCTTTGCTGTGTGTAAATCATGGAAGGTATGGGTGTTTAGAAACAGGACCTGGGTTCAACAACGCACCAGTTGTGTCACTCTGCACGTTTCTCAACCTGTGAAAGAATGCACCTCTTTTTAAACATGTTTTATCCTCCTGTTATGTTCTGTCTTCTCATTGCTTTACCCTCCACTAGCTGTGTAGGCATATATTTGGAATGCTGTTCTTCCATGTGCTATTATGGTACCTGTCAGCCACTTAGTGTTTCAAAATACGTAAATTATTTAGTCCAACAACTTTCACTTTGTTTGGGGTCAAAAGCAAATAGAAATGCTTGAGGTGTTCAGCCAGTAGAGTGTATCAGATTACGTGGCTATGTACATTTTTTCTTGTGTATGGTGAGTTTTGGTGCTCATGGATTGCTCTCTGTAGCCATGCCTGGGCTGGGCAGGAGCTATTATGCGAGTTTGTTGGCATGGCTGTAGTTCTGCTCACTCCATTGCTGTCCTGAAGCACCCTGGGCTGCCTGGGAGCAGATGCTGTGAACACTGCCAAGTTTTTGGAAATGATGTGGAAACTTTGGGCAACACACACGTTCTCTATGCAGTTGGCTTCCCTTATGACCTAAGTTAGACAAAACCAATGATATGGAGGTGGAAGTCGTGTGTTCAGTAATTATGTCTTGCCAAGTAATATTAGAATCCTCTATTACTCGCACACAGCCATTTTCCAGCTCGTTGGGATCGTTCTAGGGTAGAAATGACAGTGGGTCAAGCACCTTTGTTTAAATCATACCTCAAGGATGCTCATTCCCAGTTCACATTGGGAGAATGTGACATTTGTTCCTTCTGTGCATACATCCCAAACATAAGAAGGGAATGCCTGTATTTTTATTGTCCTGCATTTTCTCCAAAACTGAGGAAGAAAATTCTTTACATAAATAACTAATCTATGCCCCACTGGAGCTCTTAGGTGTATACATAACTTTTTAAGCTCTGATTTTGAGTTTTCTTTTCTGAGTTTTACATTAACAAATATTTTGTTGAAAAATGTCTCTGAATGTTCAAAAAAAAAAAGAAAAGACAAAAACAAAACAAAAAAACCAACCCAACAAACCAAAGAATAAACTAAACCCTAATGTAAAGGTTACTCTTTGTGCAGCATATGTTCTATACTTCACCTTTACCAGCAGCTGGAGAGAAAGTTGAAGCTACAGATGGTGGGCTTTGGCCAAAGGCTATGCATGGCAAAAACCTTCTCTAGGAGAGACCATATGTCCCAGTGCAGGTCTGTGTGTTCTCTGCTTCCTGCAGAAAATACTCACAACTTTACAGACTTTCAATAACATTGTTTAGCACTCAGGCCTAGTTCTGTAAGTTAAACAGTTAAACAACTTAAAATTAATCTGTTATTTAAAATAGATTTTATACAGATTGATCATGTAGACTCAGTCAAAATATTGATAAAAATGAATTTATTGCAAAAGAAAATAAACACTAGTCATTGTGATTCGTGTCCTAAAAAGAGATATTTTCAATGACCCACCTATTTTTAGAATTAAATATCCTGAAGATCTGGAAAGTCACAGAACATTGTCATCATGGTAGGTTAGGTGTTTCATAGCAGACCTTACATTTTCTTTTGGGTGCAAGCTAACAATTCAATTATACTTCTCTGAGATAACTGAAGTAATTGTTTTTAAGTGAAAGAAATTAGAGACAAAGTATAAATTAGAATGATCAATGCAAAACATTAAGTTAAATTTCTCAGTTTGGATTGACTGATAGAGCGTGTGCTTTCTTCATTCTTCAGTTATCTCATTCACTGCATTGTACCTGTGTAATGAAAACAAAATTAGAGGGTCCAAAAAATAGCAATTGTCTGTAGGGTTCACATGTCTATCAGTACAAATGCATCAGTGTAGTTCATATGTGACTTGCAAGTTTTATGATGCACTGGAAGCTTGAGATCATCTTTTATTGCTGTAGTGTCTGACCCCATGATTTAAATAGCTTAAACTCTTCTTAATATCAAAGCAGATCTAATAATGAGAGCAGCTGCTTTAGTTCTCTAGAAAGAACTAAATTATACATTGTAAAGAGGATTGAACAAAACAAGTTAGACCAGAAAAAAAGAGGATAATATACACCTTAATGCAGAAAAAAGTGCCTATGAATTATCACCAGTGGAAGGCCCAAAAATAATTCCTTCAAGGTCTTCATACAGCTCCGGTGATATATTGGGCAATACAGAAAGAATAGCTTGGTAATGTGATAAATTCTGTTAAAAGAACTGTGACCATGTCATCATTACTACTAAAACCAACTAAATCTCATGCTTTGAGGTATTGAGTTATTGTACAATAAGTTTATAAAACAATGCTTGCATCATTCTGGGATAAGGCCACTTTGTGCTGTAAAGCACGAAGAGAAATGAGAATATTAAACCATTTCAAAATAATTCAGAATCAAGGGGTGTAATTTCTGACTTATTTACAGGTTATTTGACTTTCACACAGCAGCACTTGCCTGTCTACCAAGAGGGTAAAAGTGATAGAACACCCAGTAGAGGAAATTCCCTATTGAGGCAGTGAGCTGAATGGTCTCTTCCTTAGTAGATCTTTTAACACCTCCATGGCTGTGACAGGATGAGGTGAATCTAACTTAAGCCATAAAATAACACTTGGAAATTGAATGGAAGCTGAAATGGAAGACTGTGTGCAATATTCCGTTGTTACAATACAAATTAGGATGGCAGGCCTCCAAACAGTGATGTCTGAAAGTTCCTGTCTGATATCCTTGACTCAAAACAGAATTTTGTGTAATTCTGGCCACACACACTAACTGTGGTGTTCAATCCTACTTAATCAGCAAGCTACAGTAGGATCACAGAATCAATAAAACTACCATGCCATCTGCCTTCCCTGTCCTCACCATCATAATGAATAATGGCTCATTAAGTGTTCTACAAGACAATTAGCTCTGGTTGAAAACAGTAACAAGGCTTTCCTGATTGTATTTATAATTTTCTCTGATTAAAATACAAAAAAACTAATGCATATCATAAGAGGCACATTAACATAAATATGAATTAACTAATAGTTTTTATAGAGTATTATATTTAATTATATTGCTCAATTTTTCTGACCCTTGGAAATAAAACCGTAGCTTATGGCTTTTCATTTGTAGAATGGCTTCATATGTGTACCTATCTCAGTATGCAGAACTGGTTGCAGACATACACTGGGGCATGTAAGTCTCATGAATTTCTACCTCCTAAAAACTCATTCCTTTGCACAGTCCTTTCATACTTGCAAAATAACCCAATAAAGTCAGTAGTGCTACAAGGATGAGTATAGATTTTTCTGTAGAAAAATATAAGTAAAAGTTGTAGCAGAAAATACACTGTCATTAAGACACACAGAGGAGGGTTGAATCTCTGCTTTATTGAAGAAAAACTGTAAATATTGAAAGGGGGGAGAAGAAAAGTGAGGGTAGACATAGAAACGGGAAGATATTCACAACTGATTATTTAGATTCCTAAACATCTGAAAAAGAAACCTAAAATTGGTATTGCAAAAGGAAAAATGGACTCTGAAAAGTGATAGATGTCTAGATCAGAATAAACATACTTCTGCATTCTGTTTTTTCCCAGATGGCCTATTAGGCCCTACAAAGTAAGGTCCTACTTTTTATTTAAGCAAACTTATTTCTGTGCATCATGCTGTTGTTTGCTCCATAGCAATCCACATCTCTAGATTGAATGTTGTCTCTCCTTTGTAATTTTGGAGACAGAACTTGGCTTGCTTTCATTGTTTGCTGTTTTATGGACATTGATTCACCAAAGTACATTTTATATTTGTAATCTAAAAGTACTGTTCAGATAGGGTAAAATGGCATGTAAACAGAGAAAAGATTATAAAAACATGAGCAAAAGTAACTACAACACCTCTAGAAGAGACACCTCCATCCATCATGAATAGCAAGATTTTTCAAATAATGAAATATCAAAACAAAAACATCTCAGTTCTCTTATTTCCTCTGAAGTCCCAACATACAACTGGAAATAAGTGAAACTATATATTACACAAAAATGGTGCAGATGTCTAGAACCTGTGTTAAAATACAGGGGTGAGTCAGACATTTTATTTATTATGCAAAGTTGCACAGTCATGTTCATTTGATCAGAAGCTCTAAAGATAAGCTGAAATATTATAAAAGACTCAGTGGGGAACAGAAATATTTGAGTTTCCTTTTACTCTTTAGATTGTGTGAAGACTGGATTTAATCTTTCTCTTTAATCTAAGGCACACCTAGAGCATTTTGTATAGAAATGTAGTTTTGGTAATTTGTTGAGGGATATTCCATATTAGTTACGAACATGATGCCAGTTAAATGCTCAAAAGAAAACAAAATAGAAAACATTAACATTGTGGGAGAAAATCAAAATAGTCTTTGTAAGAGTTTTAATGACTAGAACTCAAACTAAACTCCTAATTAGTATATTAAGCAGTATCTTCAACTTACTGGCAATGAGAGACTGTAAAATCTGGGGTTCTTTTCAGTTAGCTGGAGATGCTTAAGGAAATAGCTCTAAGACTTGATGTAAACTAAAATCATCTCTTCCCAAGATCATTTTACTGAAGGAGTTGCTTCCTTTTGAGCAGTAAGGCCTATTTTTGGAGTGACTATTTTCTGCCTAATTCCATCCTTCTGCACTGCATCAAATGAGGGAGCAGACTGTGTTTATAGTATTGACACTGTAAAAAGAACACAGTGGTAAGTGGCAGATGGTGCCAATGATTACTTAAAAAATATTGATGGCAATAGCAAAAACAAAGGAGATCATAAGACCTGCTAGCCACCACCACCCCTACTCCAGCCCAAAGCCAGAGCAGTTACTTCTGCAACGTGCAGGATAAAGTTTACTTGAAAACTACAGAGGTTCCTAGCACAGAAGGCTTTGTAAGTGATGAAGAATGAGGTATTGATTTTGTCTGCTCTTTTACAGAATTTTAGGTGGTTCTGTAATGAATTAGCTTTTACATCATTCTAGCCATACAAATTTGATTCCTTTAAATTCTGAAGAATATACTTGGAAAGGACATAAACATTTTAATATGAAGAACATGCAGTATAATGCTAGCAATGTGTCTTCCACACATCTTGGCAAAAGTAACTTATTGATTGGACAGTAAAACCTGCATGCTGTGGAGCCATCAGCTGAAAAAGGTAAAAAGATAAGAAAAAAAAGAGAAAGAGCAGGAGAATAGAGGAGGTGGAGATGGTTGTTTTACAACTTTATCACTGGATTTGCTGCCCTAGAGGGACTCAATAAAATGAGACATATTAATAAAAACTGTTAAGTACTGTGAACATTTCTTTGACAACCAGTTATTCATTTTTCAATCCAAAACTGTCACTGTTTCTTCAGAGTATTAGAAATACTTTTTTTCTTTTGGGGTTTTTGCAGTTTTAGTCAGATAAGGGGAACTCAAAGGATGTCTGAAGAGGCTGTAAAATTCTGAACACTGTGAAGTGTAAGTGCAGCCATGTCCATCTCTTCCCCTGTGTGGGGAGGTTGTCTGAGCTGTCGTCAGGTTGCATCCAGGTGACAATTTAGTGGTTTCCTCTCTCCTGTTGTCATGGGAATGCAGAAGCAATGATGAATGCTCATGATGCAAAGCTTCTGGCCACAAACAGATGCACTAGGATCCAAACCTTCTGATCAAAGGCTCTAACCTGGAAAGAAG
The DNA here is from genome assembly GCF_051311805.1 of Agelaius phoeniceus. Lineage (NCBI taxonomy): Eukaryota > Metazoa > Chordata > Aves > Passeriformes > Icteridae > Agelaius > Agelaius phoeniceus. The sequence continues at coordinate 7,403,001 of NC_135273.1, read as the reverse complement.
CACCATCCTCAGCCATACCTGCCTGCTCACCATCAGCTGCAGTACTTGGGGCTCTGCTATTTTCATCCATCACCCACAGTGCTTTAACACAGCAATCAGATATTTTCTCCACCTTCATTTTGCCAAGGTAAATGAGGTCTGCTCTGAACCTGCTCTTCAGTCTTCTGAACACCTTTGTAGTGCTTTGTCCCAGTTTTAGCCTCAGCTCATCTCTTTTTACCTTGCATGACCAGGTTTGTACTCAAAGAGCCATGTGAAGGCCCATCTGGCATTGCCCTGTGGCATTAACATTTTGTTACTCTATTCCTTTTAACATTTACTTTTTAAAAACATTTTTCCCCCTTTCCAACTTGATATTTCTGCAGCCAACTTACTTTCTTCCTTGAACTGTAAACTCTTAGAGTATAAGTTTCTTTTTTTTTTCCAAAATACATGGCTTTGAATTTTCTTGTTCAATCTGAGTACATGTATATTCCTCAAGTTCTTGGGGTCATGCATCTGTTTCTGGATTATATTCTAAGCCTTCTCTGTATTGATGGTACATAGTGATGTTTGCCATGATTGAATTTAATTACATTAATGCCTAGCTCTTTAATGAACACAAAAATTAACAGTAAAAAGTATGACTCTTGTTTCCATGTTACACCTTCATCAGCCTTCTTTCTCTTCAAAACTATTTTTTCTCTCCTTCATGCCATTATTCACTCTCCATAACTCCTTTATCATAACCTTCTTTTTTGATAATTTATCTCTTGACAAATTTTCACATTATAAGATCTCAGAAATCTAGAAAATATTCTGCATACTCTTTCAAAGAAAATCATCTAACTTATTCTAGAAAACTATCAGGGGATTCTGGCACAATCTTTGATGAAATGTTGTTGCATTTTGACTTGATTTCCATTTACCTGCCTTTAATTATTTCTTCTGGCAAAGTACCTCATAGAGTCTGATTAATAGATCGGTAAATAACTGAATATATTTTTCCTTGAATCTAGACAATATTTAGTTTGAAAGAAACAGCAGTTACTGTTCTCAATTTGTATGCATCTGACATGACAGATTATTAAATTTCCCTGTTATCAGCCTTTGTTTTCTGGTATTCTTACAGAATTAGTGTTCTGATTACCCTAATGTCATTTCATAAAACTTCTGTTTTGTCTATTTCCATATCCTCATTCCATTATCCGTATTGATGGTACCCTCTTTGATTAACATTATCTCCCTCCTTGAAAACCTCCAAATTCACTCCTGGGACAATATCTAGAAAATACCTGATCTCTCTTCATTCTTTCTATGTAATGACTCTGTCCTGTGTTGGTCTCTCAGTTATATGCAGTGAAAGTCCTTGGATGTTTGTTTCACTAAACCTCTGCCAGGTGTAACTCATCTTGACTTTTGACAATTCTTATTTGGCTCTTTCATGTCTTTGCCTGCAAACGACAGCCTACTTTGTTACTTGATGCTTTTTAGCCATTTTCATAGGCTTTCTGAATTTAAAAAGCCATAAACTTAGGTCTTCAAATTTGATTGTCTCCCAGGCAGAGCCTTAGGCCCTTTGGAAGGCTAAGCTTTCCCTGGTTGAAAGAAATCATAGCATGCTTTTCTGCTTTTGATATGAATGATACAGATGTTGACAAAGGAAAGGAAAAGAAAAAAAAAATTATAAAGGCAACTAACAAACATGGGAAGTTCTCACTTCAGAATTTTGCTGCGAGAGGTTGTACAAGACTTATGTAGCTTTTACTGGAAATCTCACGGGAAAAAATATTTTAATATTTTACACAAATGGAAACATTGATGCTCAGATAATGCTGTAAAGCAGCATCCTGTTCTCCTTCTCCTGGCACAAAACCACAGGGTTTCTTATGGGGAAAATGGGCAGCAGGAGGGCCCATGTGAATGTACACCTCAACCTAACAGAGCCCCCTTTTCAATTCTGTGCTCTTAAACTTTGAGAATTCAACAGATGTCTACTTAGAGGTGCAAAATTAGGGAAAGTGAACAAATCCCTGTACAAGTGGTGCACTGGATGATAAGTGTCCTTCCTATGTGAAATTGGTGGTTTGGTTTTGTATTGTCAACACATACTATGTGGAGCAGATGGCTTACAGCTAAATTAGAACCATAAACCTTTCAAAGTTAAAGTTGTATATGAATTAAATCTTTCAGCAGGGGTCCCATCACCTATTTCTCCTTACTCTAACATTGAATCCCTGGAAAAGCAGATTTTTTTTTCTTTAATCAATAGAAATCAATCTTCAACTGAAAATAATTACATTGAGATCTGTCCTGATTCTTAGTCCTGGCATCATGGAAAGTTTCATTCATTATTGGGACAGAGCAATTGCCCATAATCTACCTTCCCATGTTTGTTTTATCACACTCTTGGAGTAAGATGCTTCCACTGCCTATTTTTGGGATAAAGCTGTCCAAAATTATACAGAGACCAATCAGATTTATCATTCTTTGGTGTTTGATGGCATCCATCTGTTTATTTACAAAGCTGCTAAAGACTTATTGAGTTACTAGACTACAGAGAAAATAAATTGAGTTATCATATGTAGTTAAATTCAGTCCTTGCATCTGCTGTCTTTACAGCCTGTATGGTGTTTTCTGAAATTACACTGGCTTGCAGACCCAGGCTTCAGGAATACATTTACTTCACAGCCTTTTTATGCCATTTCAAGTGAATTTCTAATGCATGAGCAATTTGTGGTTCAGGAAAATGTTGACAGAAGAATGTCAGGGCTTTCTGTTGTTAGCAGTTTAAAAGCATGATAGGGACGGTTCTTACTTGAAAGTAGCTCTTAAAAGTTTGGAGCTGCTCAATTTCTGGAATAATTTGATCTAACCCCTTTCAATCAATATTGCACAACTATTGTAGAAGGATTTAGAGCTTATGGGCACAAATGAACTAATATTATTAGTAAGTATAAAACATTTTTAAGGTGAAGGATGGGGAATGAACTCCTCTTGTGCTCTATGTATTCAATTACTGTTGCAAGTACAAACGAATAGAAATAAGGTTTAAAGTTCAGATCTTTCTGTTAATAAAACTGAATAGCAAAATGAGGATATACATCTTAAAGGAATACTTTAGGGGTACTGTGCCTCTTAAAGGGATACTTCAGTCCCTGCAGTTCCATGAGTTTGCAACAGTGAACTCAATTATTGCCCACATCCTTTCTGTGTGTGGATGAACTGCTCTGTCAGTGAAATCCTTTTGAAGGAACTGGTCTGAACTCAGCAAAGATCTTAACTCAGAGCACCCACAGGTAGCTGAGAGCCCTGGCTTTGTGTTAACTAGGTCATGACTATGAGAGAAGGGTTAATGCTGGTTGTGACAAATCTCTTACTGTGATAAATTCTCAGCTTCTCTTGTTTGTATGCCTTGCATAGTTCTGCTTCATAATTTTGGAACTGAGAGATATAGGGAATATATTCCAGAGAGACCCACATGTCAGCTCCTGTCCTGTAGATGCAGGTCAGTGGTGCCTGTGCAAGCCCAGGGCTGTGTTCTGCTTCTCTCTGCACCATCCTTTGGCATCTCAGAATGGCACTGTGCCCGCACACAGCACCAGCTAAATGGTGCATCCACATGACTAAGTCTTTGTGGGACATGAAATGGGGAACAGTGTGGAAACTACCAAATGCTGCTTAGGGAATGATTTGGATCCCAGCAAGGCTGTCAGAACTTGTACAGCCTGGTGAATCATGCCTGAGTCCAGAGCTACTTAAAAAATTTCTGCAGGATGCACTACTTATACTAGCACTAGATGGGTGGGTTCCTCTCATATCACATCTGCAATTCCTTAGGTTAAAAATAATAATAATAATAATAATAATAATAATAATAATAATAATAATAATAATAATAATAACAACAACAACAAAAAAGTTGGAAGTTGATTTGTCTTCTGCTCTTTCTTAAAAATACAGTAAATATAGTGCTGCAGGAACAATGAGAAGGAATACAAAATTAGCAGGTTCATAAAATAAACCGGTCTGTTGAAAAGAATTATTTAAAAATAAAAAATAAGTAAAAATCCAAGGATCAATTAAACCTATTTAAAACATGAAAATAAGTAAAATATAACATGAGATGAAATTAGGCTTCTCTGAATGTTATTGGACCTGGCAAGTGAGTCACACACTAAACTGCATATATTTTTCATACTGGAGAAAATGAGCTCGAAAATTACTGATAGCTTGTTAATATTGGAAAAGGACAGACAAAATAATCCATCCAAAAGAGGGACATTTTAAACTAATACCTGTATGTGAATCACTTCTAAAAGAATCCCCTCTTGATAAACCTACTGTTTCTAAAATGTTTGGGTCCGAAAAACATTAGTACTAAGGGAATCCTCCAAATTCCTAAGCAGGAAGTATGGATCTGAACTGTAGCTGAAAAATACTCTTGTCACTTTAAGTCTTTCATTTCAAGAAGGTTGTCTTGAGCGCTCAAAACATGCTAGGGTGTAAGGGAAAAATTAAAAAGAAAATGACAATGGCAAACTATATTTAGGGTTGAGAGTGACTCAACATGAAATGATGAAGGAAAGTTTAGAATGACAGTGTAGCTATCTATCTTCATTTGTACTATTTATATATATATATATTTATTACTTATAATTCACGATCCAGTGATACACAATCTGAAGTGTCTTCTATCAAGTCCTCAGTGTCCTCAGCTTCTTTTGAGTGCATCTGACTATAAGTGGGACATAGAATATCTGGTGCCTTGCCACAGGGCAAACCCTGGAAGGCAGAATAAGTTGGATTGCATTGATCAAAGGGTAACCTTCCTTATCCTCGCCCTCTGACAGTGATGTAGCAGCATGAAACCATAACTGCACTTCAAGGCTTTCAGACTTGTCCCTGGGAGCATCATTCAGGACACTTTTCCAGGCACAAAACTGCTTCAGGCTTGTGTTGTCCATTCCCCCATAGCCCTTCCTCTTCCTGAGTGTTTGCAGCTGTATCTGGCTCCTTAGGCTCAAATTCACACAACAGTGGAATTTGAGTAAATTCAGCAGAATTTACTCCGTAGTGAAACGATTTCACTGACTGGAGGTGGAAGTTTTAGGTGGCTGATTGTAGTTAATCTTACCAAAAAGTGAGAAAATTCTTGTGGGGCCTTGGATCTACTGGAATTTGCACCCAGAGTAGATTTTAGCCCTTGTGCTGCTAACCAGATCCCCGTGTGGTTTTGGATACATGGTCTTCATGCTCTCTGCAAAATGGGAATGCAACTTCGTGGGGATGTTATGGGAATAAATGAACAATGTTTGAGTTACTCTCAGATTCATTGCTCTAAGTGTAATAGAAAAAACTTCAAGCAATAGTTCATAGCTCGGTTTAGTGCATAATACTATTCATTAATTTCCAGATCCCTTCATTGCCTCAGCAGAAATGTTTGAGTCAAAGATAAGGACTCTTCTTCACTATTTGTTGATGAAATTTCAGATCAGTATCTAAATATATAAGATACTCTGTTGTTCTGTTTTGTTGTTTGTTTTTGTTTGGTTTTTTTTCTCAGGGAAGAGCAGATTAATCTGTTATTCTTTCTGCAGATAAATGATTCCTGTCAAATATACTCATGCAGGAATCTTTGTCCACAATGCAGAAATACTGATTAGTCATCATGATGGAATAGATAAAGAATCTTTGATAGCACATTGCAGCTGGGAGTACAAAATGAAGTTTTTGTAGAGATATTTTGGTTACCTGAAAATGTATCAATATGCAAAAAGTGTAACAAGTTACACTACAAATTATTACAGTATAACATATTCAATTCAAGAATAGGCTGTATCTTTTCCTGAGGAAGCCACCAAAGAATGCTGGTCATAAAGTAAAAAATTATCTAAGTATAAATGTGAACTTCAGATGAAATTTTCTTCACAATTTCTGGATTGTAATTATTACATTTCAAAGTTAAATGCTGAAGAAATAGCCTTTGAATAAATTCTATTTGTCTATGTAGAGGATGAAAATAACCGGGGGTTGTTTTTTTAGAAAACAGCAAACCATGGCTGGCAGCACAGGGAGCCACATCCTGAGCTGTGTCAGAGCATTGTTCTCACTGAAATGGGAGAAGAATTATGTGTAGCTTTAAATGGTGCCTTAGATTAAAGTTAAAATCTATCATTTAATTTACTGTTTTCTGATGATTTAAGAGTATATGCTCAGAATAATATTCAGAGTAGAGAAAGCTCTAATTTATGTGAAACAGTGCATTAAAAGCAGTTACTCATCCACCTAAGAAACATTATCAGCTACTCATCAGCTTTAGTTCAGAACAGAATCTGAAGAATGGCCTGAAAGAGGCATCAAATTCCTTCTGCTTTTTAAAGACCTTGGCAATGCAAGATACTGAGTGTGACAAATGCAGTTAGGTATAAATTACCACCCTTCTTGCAGCTACCGGAGCTCGAGGTCCCCCTTCCCTCCACTGAAATGCAGAAACACAGTTCCACCTTGGTTTGTACCGGAGGAAATCTGGAATGCCACTACAGAACACTCTGCAATCTCCCATTATTTTCAACAGGAGTGATGCCAAGCTCCTTTCAAAGTTGATTACAGAATCATAAAAAAAATAAGGCTGGAAAGGACTTTTAGAGATCATTTACTCCCATCTCTCCTGTTCATAGCAGTATCAGCTGCATGTAAACTATTTCTGGCAGATGTTTGCCTAACCTGTTCATAAAAGCCTACAAAAATGGACTTTCTGCTTTTTACCTAGGAAATTTTTTTGCCCCATGCATTCCTGTTAGAAAAGCTTTCCCAATGGTTAACCTAAATTTCCTCTGCTATGGTTTTAAGCCCATTACTTTTTATCATGCCCAAAATGAGCATGGAAAAAAAGATTATTTCCTTCCTTCCTTTTCTCTGCAGACATTTATATTTTTCTGCTTACACTCTATCACCTTTCTCTATATCAAAATAATCCCAGTTCATCCAAACTGGTGAAGGTCATGTTTTGTAGACCTGACTGCTTTGTATTAGTCCCCTAGATTATGCCTGTGCAAAGACAGGTACAGCAGGAGGGTGGAATACTGAGGGATGGAGGGGCAAACTGAGTATTTTACAAGAAAATGTTACTGAAATTGTACCAATCATTCAGCAGCTTTTTTTTTTCTTTTGAGTACCACTTTATCTTTCAGCCTCTTCTTCAATTTCCCCTTTATATATGCACAATATCCTTCCTTCCTACACTGTTAATTACTGTTCCCTGCTACAGTCAAAGGCTGGCATGCCTAAAAGGAGAGGTGTGTGATATGGGGCACTGTAATTCTGAACCTGGGCAATATGCAGGATCTGTAGAGTAACAGGAAAATCAAAGCTGTGGTTGATTCAGATTTTCACCTTAGCAAATCTTAATTTTACTAAGTGACTTGATACTGAAACCAGAAAGCTTACTCCATGCTTCTTCTAAGTTTGGCTATTTTTAGGATTTCCTGCAGAGATCTTGGCCCTGAGCTTTAATTCCTTCTTCCCACACACATGCCCATCTCTTTCCATCCACAGTGGAGTCAATGATTCACGTCTGGTACACTCAGCCAGCAGGGATCAGTTATTTCTTCCTGCAGGGTTGTGGCACTTTGTAGCAAGGTGCAATGGAAATTCCTTTTAATGAAGAGAAATTTGTCTTAGGAATCAAGTGTGGCTTGCATCCCAGCAGAAGTGGTGCATGGCAGTTTAGGGTGTGTGATGTGCATTTTGCTTACAAGGATGCATAATTCATTCACCAGGGAATTTGTAAATTATTCAAGTAATCCTTACCTGTGGGATAAATATTGTCCCCTAAGAAGCTCATATAACTTTATAATCTGATAATTTATTCTGTCTGATAATACTAAGAAATTCTGTAATAAACTTTCACTACTTGTTATTGTGCAACTAGAGCTTTATTCAAATGCTGTTTCCTTGATATTATGCTTCAGTGATGCTTTTTCTGATTCTTCTCCATTGATCAATAGTGATATGAAAACAGATTTTTAGAAAGCACTGTTCTCCTGCATCATCTCATCATAAATTATTGGTTTTTTTATTTGATGGTAGGTACATGAAAATATTCCAGATACTCAAATAAACAATCAGAAACCATGTCAAGCGTTTAAGATCCAGGTTTTTTCACCTGATACAGAATTTTGTTTTACCATCCTTAGCATAGGTAATTCTTCTACATTTATGGGAGGCCACTTTGCACTTCTGGCCCGTGACAGACCCTATGAAAAATTCAAGCTATGCAGGATTTTAATCCCAATTGAGACAAATTGCTACAGCAGGAATAGAGTGTGAAGGCTGTAACAATCAACAACCACTCCCATAGTCACAGCCTGTCCCACTCAGAATGTGCAGCCCAACTCCCAGGGAGAGTTTCCATCAGCTGATAGCACAGGGCATCCTGACACAAAGCTCAGGGAAGAGGCAGCTCATCCTTTGTACCAATTACAGTCAAATCCCACTCAGCAGCTCTGAGGGGTGCTGGGCAGCAATTCCCTCATTAGATCCTGCCCAAAATGTCCAAACTTGGACATGCTAGCAAATGCCAGTTTGGAAGCATGGAAATGGAGTGTCTGACTGATTGCTGCACAAGGCCTGTAGCTGTCCCTTAGCCATCAAGCTGGACACTGATACAAGGACAGTGACTTTCTAGGAGGTACAGGTAACATGAAATATCTCACTTCAGCAAATGCCCTGCTCCTGTCATTACCTTCCATATATTCTGTGCTTTTATATCCTCAAATATTCTAAATCCATTTATTTGTATGGGTACATAAAGGTGTTACTAGAACACCCCAGTGCAGCAGAGTGAACTTACAATCCACAAAGGACAGAAATTCCTGGCTACCAATAAAATAATATACATTACAAATTCTAGTTCCCAGTCCTGAATTAAGTCAATGTGAGTTTATTCAGATGAAAAGGGGTGCTCTCAGGTTAAATCAGTGATTTCAGTCGACGAAAGATGTCTAGATGCCTGAAAATTATGAAATTAGTTCCCAAGCTCATCTTCTATGTATGGGTGTACCTGTGAGTGGGTTTTTGGCCTATTTCAGTTGTTCTAGTAAAAGCTGATGTCCCTTCAGTCATAACCCCTGTAGCTGTCTAAGAGATGGAACACAGTTATAAGAAAATTGTTGTTTATTTTCACACTCACTAATGGTACAAAAATAATGAAAGCTGAGCATGGACACTGTCAATAATTTAACAAAGCAATTATGATTGAAAATATTAATTCCAGTCAAAAGATCTTTGCTCGCCAGTTGCAGTGCAGCCTGTATGAACAAAAGTGTGCAAATGCACCATATACTGAGAAAAATTATTAGCTTTCTTTTTCAGAAGTAAAATATTGTGCTATGGCCATACTTAAATCTATGGATACACCTCCAGATCCTATTCCATGTGAGGAATTGCATCACTACAGTGATACCAGTGCCATAAGACAGAAAGGTCTTAGAGAAAGAAGTCTCGAGAAACTTCATAAAACAAATTATTTCTGTCTGTTCCTCCTGGTGTTTGTTCCGTGTTTTCAATACATCCTTTTTATCCCAGTACCTGTCTGGGTTACCTTGTGCTGTGTTGCTTGTGTACTTTTGATAAAAATAGTTGTTACCTTCTCCTCTTCAAATTTCCCTACCCAACCTCAGTAGCCACTGTATGCATTTTCTTTTACATTTTGAAAAGCAAAAGTTGAGACACTTTGCTTTCCCAAATTATTTTCCTTTTAATATCGAATTGCATGTTTGAATTTTACTGCTGCATTTCTTGCTCTGGGAGCTGAAACTTTGTTTACTCAGCTGAGCACTGGCAGGAGTGGTGCAGTTTTCCCAGCAGGGCTCACTGAAGTGCCTGCTCCCTTACTTTGAAGGGAGATGTTTCCCCTTGCTCCTTAATGCTCCTAGAGAAAATGCTAGCAAATATGGAAGTTGGTGAGGGCTGTCGTGGTTCTTGTAATATATTTTCTATTAGAATGAAATGGAAAAAACGCCACATTCATATCAAGCTCATAATCAGATGGTAATGATCTGTAGATGAAGAGGAGATCCGTGTCCAAGCACGTAATCTGCTTTGTACTTGTTAGATTGAACTGAGTATGACTTCAAGTTATGAGCTCTTAACTGTTTGTTGGCTTTGTTTTCCTTTTGTTATTATTTATATCTTTTGGATTGCAATACAAAGGCCTCATTGAAAAATCAGTAGTGAATAAAAGCCTCAACTTCAAATCAGTAGTTGTAAGCATTCTCCAAAGTATAGGGAAGAGAAGGGAATATTGATTTCTCAAGAAATCAACTATTAGGAAATGAAAAAAAGTTTTAAAAAGGTGGGGATGTTACCTTATTGGCAATGCTTCATGAAGTACATTCTGATCTTGGCTCTTGGATGCCACTTATACCATCTTCCTACAGACTGCAATGCTGTGTTGCCAGAGCTACGAAAGGAAGCTTTTCTTCCTGTTCAAAACATTTTCAGCATTTCAAGCCAAACAATTTGTGTAGAGAAATAGATCTCTATGAAAGAAATAAGAGCAGACTATTCATTATCTGGAATCCTACTTTAGCATGTTCTTTGTTTTGGAAGCAAGGCTGTGAATTGCACTCATTTATGACCTGACCAGCCATGAATGAAAGAACTGGCTGGTTTTGTCTCCATAGTTATGTGCCTTTCTTGTAAACTCTGACTGAGCATGCTGTAATAAGGTTTTCTTGTTCCAGACTGGTGAGGTTGAAATGGGAAGAAACGAACCTGATTGAAGTTGCAGGTCTGCTCGTAGCTTGTTTCAGTCTAGATACAGTTGGAGCCAATTTCATTTCCTATTAGTCAAGATTAAAAAAAGCCTCCAGTCTGACATGCACTGACTGCACAAAGGAAGACAGATATGCCACAGTTTGATTTCCTGGATCTCTCCTTGATTCAGTGAGAGGGGGTTGTTAGATGAGGCTGGAAAAACAAATACCCCATTTAAAGGTTGAGATGCTGAAATGGTCTCAAACTGTTAGAGCAGACAGCTTTTTTAACTGTGAGGTTGCCCATGAGTGTAACAGTGCAATCGAAAGCCGTAGGCTGTTATGGGTTTTTTCAAAGTCAATATTATGGTTGTATTGAGAAATATTTAATTGGAGAGAAACTTCTGATGCTGTCCTGCACTCACAAATATTTTTCAAGCTAATGCCTCTTGTATTTCTTAACAACAAAACCAGAAGCATTAATGGAAAATGAAGTCAACCTTACAGTATGTACCATTCCTTTATGAGCAGATTTAATTCTTCATTGTCTGCATATAGAGTGCTGTGCTGATATGACAGCGCAGAATATTCTGACTTCTCCCAGACTTTTAGGACACTTCAAGGTGTGATTATGGAAAATAGCATTCAAGAGATTGTGCAAGTTCTGTGTGACATATTACTTGAAAATGACAAGAAAATGACTGCTCCTCTGAGGAGGTAGATGCTGCTGCATGTAAACATATGGGAAAATGTAATTTACTACATTTTGCTTGTGGAAGCAGTTATTTTTATTATTTAAAAGGAAAGACAAGATTCTTACAGTGTTACTTGGTATTAGTGAGTTAGCTGTTCTTCCCACATATACAGCTGTCTTTTGCATATGAAAAAAATGCATGTGCATATTTTTTTGAGAACATGATAGAAAATGTGGCCCTAAAAAATAAGTTAGGAAGTTTTAAGAGCTCTTAAGCAGATACTTTAGAAGTTATTTGCATATCATTGTGCCATTCCTTCTATGCTTTTTTGCTACTCACAAAATAACTTATGTTTTAGAAATGTTGAGCCCTTTAAGTGTATTTTAAATCTGTTTCTGTGTGCATGTGTGAGCATAAAATTTCATTGTTTTTTGTCAGCTGAATATAACGTGCTTGAGAACCGTTCTTTAGAAAGTTCAAATCTGTAGAAATGGTGCTGTTTAAGAAAATCTGTGTTTTTTCAAATTTATCAACTGGTCAATACCATCTCTCTGTAGAGTGTCATTCAGTGATGTATCACTGTGATGCATCATTAAATATTTAACATTGATTATGTAAGTGCTGCAGGATTTAGTTTTGTTCACTGTACATAAAGACTTGTCAAACTTGGCCAATAAGTTTCCACAGTGGGAAGAAGGGATTGAAATAGTTTGTGATGCTGGTCTTTTAAATAGGAGTTGGGTGGAAATGAAGAAATTTGAGATATGCAACAATAAAATTTAGAGACTTGAGAGAAATGCTCAGAATAAATGGTCAGAAACACATTGGCTGTGAACTTTGCTGATCTGAACCTGCTGTGGGAATTATCCCTGTTATTTAAAATATAAGATCTAGTTTATTTATACCTAAATTCTGATTGCTTAGATACCAAGGAGACGTTTATTTTCTAATACTACTAATGATTCAGTCAGGCTGTGTATCAGGCATTGGTGCCTATACATAAGGTTGTCTGTGTCTGCAGCTATTTCAAGCAATTAACAAGTTTAAATGTAACTGCTGCCATATGGGTGGCCATTTTGTCCTATTTATAACCTTGTTTTTGAAGTGTTTCTCTAGTTAGATATGAAACATATATTCAGACAAACTTAGGTCTATGTGCTAAGTTTCCCAGCTCAGTGGAATGAAAGGTTTTCGCAGAAAAATATGTTTACATTCAAAGGCAATTTCTCACACTTCAGTTGTTTACAGAATAGTTTTAAATCTGGTAAAGTTAAAAAAAAATTAAAAAAAAAACCCAACCATGAACTGAAGAAATGCCATTTCTTTGTTCCCTGAATTCAGTCCAGTTTGGTGGACTTATAAACTGTAGAACATTACAGTTTTCTTTCTTTTAGTTGCATTTCATAGAAAAAATTGGTGGCAGGCCAAAATAATAGGTGAGCTCAAACAGTTTTAAGAATTCAGGTCCAGATTTCTAACCAGAGCAGCTGCACTGTGAAGCGTTGGTGCTGCTGGAGCAGTGGGGAAAGAGGAGGAGCAGTCAAGGTTCTGCTCCTCAGCCACACCCTCCAGATCTGTCATGGAACATTATCCCTTTGCCACATCTGGGAGGCCATAGAAAATATAATTTTCACCCATGGGATTACTGCTGACAATTTGGTCCTGAACATAAAGTTGAAGGGTTGTGTCCAGTATCAACTGGGAGCTGGGGAGAGCATTGCTGCTGAGCTAGCAAACCTTTAAATCTATTCATTAAAGCAAACAAACAGAAAAATGGAGGGGGGGGGGGGGGGGAATTACTTCAGGCATTATTTTAAGAGGAAATTAAAAAAACCAGTAAGTTTTTGCAAGTAATGGTTTGCAAGATTTGTCTTATTCCCTTCCCCTGGGTGAGTGCATTGTCATACAAACCTCAGTGCTGTGATATTGTGTGTTTATGCAGAACAGCTGCCATGTTCATTGCACAGGCTGGACCATAAGAAAGGATAAAATTATGTTTGAACAAACAGCTGCAATGTTTGAAGGTTTGCTCTGGCCACTCACATATATTGTAAGGTTTTCTTCTGAATGTGAATGCTGTTGGATGCACATTTAAGGGTGGGGGATGTGTGTGCAAAGACATGCATGTACACCTGGAATTGAGGAAATGAGGGGCTTTCTGGTGCTGCACAAAAAGAACTATCAATTTCCCAGGAGAAGAATGCTGTAGGGCCAGTTTAAACATTTTAGTGCTGTAGATGTATGACTTTAAGCCCTGGGTAAAAGCTGGCTGAATATGTCATAGACACGATTTGTCTTTGGATGATAGCAGCATCTCTCACAAAGCACTCCACTCAATCTGTGGAATGATATTAGTAGTGAATGTGGAGAATGCTCTTTTCTAGTAGCTTGAGGTATACTTATATGAGTCTAGCTGGTGAGTGACATGGTAAATAAAATCCAGAGGAAAAATGATACACAGTTAAAGATGTGTTTTACTGACAGGCAATGCAGCAGCAAAGGCAAACAGAGATAGAGTCCTGCAGTTAGTACATGAAAATAAGAGGAAACAAATGCCTTCAAGAACTAATGATCCCTTGAATCTTTTATCTGTTATCCCAAATTAGACTGGGAAAGATCTATTTAATGGAAAAAAACCTATTCTGCTCATCTTTTACTAAATCTTGTATATTCCCCTCCTCAGCACTCACACTTAAAAAATGCATATTAGGAAGAGAATCATTCCATTTGGAGAAGTGTATCAGTGCACATATTGACAGTGTGGAGGTCTGTGAAGGTACATTATTTTACCATCTACATCGTTTAAACCACATTTTCTCTTATCTTTCTGACACTAATTCTAGCACCAGAATTACATTAGTCCCCATAGTGGATCTTCATTCCTGACAGTAGATTTCTGAGCAAGTGAAAAATCATCCAGTCATTTTTCTCTAATTAGTTATGTCTCTAAATACCTAATTATCACTGGGAACAAATTGCATGCTACAAAGATAATATCATGGAGAGCTGTTAATCTGTTAAGATGCTGCTTTTGAGTTTTATACAGTTGATGCAGCTGTTAAAACAGAATTTTGCCACCTGGATATATCATTACTATTTTATTGTAACATTCAGAAATAACTGATGGGAAACCAGAGTATTGGAGTTGGCTTCTTGAAGCATTGTGGTTGTCAGATAAAGAAATGTGTCCTTATGTCCTTCATAATCTACCCTTTTCCATTCTTTGAGCTACTTTGGCATTCTTAAAAGGTGAGTCTTTGGCAGCAGTAAAAATTACCTGTTCTTTCAGGGTTATTTTGTTAATAGCTTGGTTTGCATTGTCCACATCTACATGGCAAGATAGAATAACACAGTAGATTCATAGAGTTTTCAGCCAAATGCAATCTGCATAGAAATTGCACGTTTCTGTTTCTGTAGAATACTTGACGATTATGCTTAGGTGGCTTAACTGTAATTAACGTGTAATGAGCACTTTGGCTAGAAAAGAGAAATTACCAGGTACTTACCTCATGATTATTTCAGCATGCTCTGCACAGTTATGGTTTGTGGTCATAGTAGAGCAGAGTGCTGAGTATTCTCAGCTCATTCTCAAGTCCATTGGTGCCGAGTATCTCCAAAACCTCCTAGATGAGGTCCTGGATCCCTGGGAAATATACAGTGACTGTATGTAAAGCATAATTTATAGCTGATGTCTTCATAGAAGTAATGCCACTGCTTGTTAATGATATCATCAAAAACTCCCAGCTCAAGGACATTCCTGATCACTAGAGTTATAAAACTTTATTTGTAGTAAAACCCCCCTTTAGAGCTGGATTTTCTTATGTTCCTTTTTCCTTTTTTAAATGCAATTCTTCAGGCTAAAAGATTTTAAAGGTGACATGGGTGAACTAGGGTGATTTCAGTGTTAGAGGTAAATGCAGCTGTACACAGATTATGTTTTTGTATTGATCTGCTAATATGAAACCTATAAATATATGGACTGATAATAAGTTGAGAGTTCTAATTAGCAGTCATCATGCTGCCACCTCTTCTGTGTAATCAAATCAGCAAAAATCCTGAAAATATGAAAGAGAGGTGCTTGAAGAAGTCTGTCAGTAATCTCAAAAGAATACAGCTAAAATTTATGCCCTATTTTACTTTCATGGAAAAGTTAATTAAACTAATCAGCACTTCAAGAACCACAAGAGAAATCCTGTCCCAAATTCTGTATACAGACAGCCTTGAAATGGGAATGAGGACATTACCACACTGTGTCCCTTGCCAGAATCTGCAGGGACCTGTGGGGGTGCTCTGAGCATTGTGACCTTCTCCTGTTGTGCTGGTCAGTCTCAGTGGACTCAGATTCTGCATCTGTGGAGCCTTGGAGATGTTGTAGGATTCATCATTTGCTGTATCCAGAGACATGTGTGGTGGTTTGTTTTCCTCTGGGATCTGCCCACGTTGCTTTCTTAGTCCTTATGTCCCCTGTCACACAGCAGAGCTGGCTGGGTCATCATGAGCGTTCTTTGCACTGCTGTGGGGATTTAGATGGAGGAACCTGAGGAGCTTGGAATACAAGCTGGCCAGAGATAGACAAAATCCAGTGCATGAGCTGGAGCAGAGAGAGCAGGACCCCCTGAGGCTGTTCCTTCCTAAGGATCTTCTTATCCCAGAGGGCTGGGATACTGGGAACTGGGACAGTCCCCCAAGGGAGAGAAGTCACAGCACCAAGCCTGACAGAGCTCAGAGAGCATTTGGACAACGCTCATGGGCACATGGTGTGACTCTTGGGGTTGAGCAGGGCCACCCTTGAGATCTTGAGTTAGACTCGATGATCTTTGTGGGTCCCTTCCAGCTCAGCATATTCTGTGATTCTTGAATGAGCTATGGATCACAGCACAGTAAAACACACCAGGAGCCAATGATGCCTCAAACCAGGGAAGCTGTGGGTGAGCATCTCCTTGCACCCAAGTTGGCTTCAAGGAAACTGGTTTCAAACTCCAGCTTTTTCTGGTAAAAGAGAGAAACAGGAGTTCTGAGCCTGCTTAGAGGAGCCAAGACAAAGTAAGCAGAGCCCTAGTACCTAAAGCACACAATGCAAGTTTGACAAGTTTTATTCAGGGAAGACATTATTCAGCTAAAAGCCACAACTGTGAGCTAGATTGAAAAGCAAAAGAAGCACGAAGGCTATTTTTCAGTGGTGATCAAATGGAGCAGTATTGCTGAGTAATTCAGTTTTGGTGGAATTTGATTCCTCTGTGTTGTGATGTCTGCAAGGCAGCGTCTGTTTCCGGCACTCCAGCTGGGTTATTTGTTAGAATGTTTGCTGTTTTCTGTGTGTTTTTCCTAATGCTGGGAAGCCTTAATCATGGGTCAAGCCTGCATTGTTTTAGGCACTAAATGAACTCAGAACAAAGAGGCAGCTCTGCTGCCATAGAGTTTATAATCTAAGTATAAAACAAGAGACAACAGATGGGTCTAGACAGACGGGGGAGCATAAGGAAACAATGTGACAGTACTGGGCAGCCAAAAAGTCAGTGTTCAAGGGAGAGCAGCAGGCCAGCTATGAGCTTTCTATAAGCAACATAGCAAAGGAAGGATCTGAAATGAGATAATTAAGACAGCTTTGCAGATGGCTGTAGGGAACTCCTCCTCAGAATGAAGCAGTTTGGTGGGGAAGGGCTTTGGAAGTAAAGACAAACATTTTGTGTTTTAGGGCACAGAAAGCGGGAAATAAAGCAGAAAACACTCAGATAGTGGCGATATCACCAAAAATATTAGATAAGTACATGAGGTTTTTTTGCAGCAGCATTCTGTATAGGTAGGAGTGAGCTAAAGCTGGGTTTCTTTGATCCATTTTGTAAGTGAGGAAGATTGTGAAGAATGCTCCTTCTTATCCTCACTGAAGGACTTCTCCCCCATTGTATCAGCAGACACTTCTTGGCCACAGAGAATTTGATGAGATTCACTTTTGAGCACATAAAATACTTTGTTTGGGCATAGAGGCTACAGAACACTTCTGAACTCCCAGAATTCAAAAGCTTGGATTTGGAAGTCAAATAATTTTTTTTTTCCTCTCAAACAGAACAGAAAAATAATCACAAGACCGTGTTTGATTGTACTGGACAGTTGGTAAACAACTTGACAGCAGTTTCATCTTATGGTTACATTAGCTATTATTTTATATGGCAGTTGTATTTGGCAAATTACAATTTCCCTTTGAAAATGATCCTTGGAAAATAATACATGACATTTTAAAGTGCCATGGTCCATATATGCAAATGAATAAATGCAAGATAGCTACATACAGCTAGATGGTGTTAGCTGAGTTAAAAGATCCTTTGCACTCAGATCTCTCCTTTTAGTATTTCAGTATTTCAGTATCCCATTGCTTTATTAATAAAGTTTTCTGTATTTAAAATGAAAATTGTTTTCAAAAAATATATATAAGCATTGTTTGCTTTCAATTTCTGTGCAGAACATAAAGAAGATAAGAGCACTGAGTATCTCTTAACAAAATGAAATCCCTCCATATGGCACCCTTCTCCCATTAAGATGTATAATATGAACCCAGAAAGCATCTTTTAGAACAGTTTTATAGCTGAAATAGGATTTTAGTTTAGCTTAATTTGTGAATTGCCAGAAGCAAGAATTATCCTTAATGCTGTCTGTATAAGGGTGCTCCCACAGCTGCTCTTAAGCAATTCTATATCAAAATAACCAGGAGCTGTCTCACATTCATCCAGAAGTTAGGTTTTTCATCTGAATTTATCCAAGTTTCCTTGCGAGTCAACAGAAGCACTTGGACAGGACATCTTGTCCTGTTCTATTACATGACTTTGAAATAAAATTATCTATTAAATCTCACTCTTGAGGTATCTTTGTTCCTCTTCTACAGAGGGAGCCTAGGTGATTAGCTTAGTCTCCTCACCTCACTCTAGGCAGCTGGAGTTGGAGGAGATTAAAAACAACCTTAGAACCTGAGCTGAACTGCCTTTTATTTCAGGCTGTCAAATATACCATGGTGCTGCAGTTCACAGACACATCTCTGCTCAGCAAGCCTGGGGAGAGTGAGAGTCTGTGCAGAGCCAGGACAGAATAGCTGCATCACTTACCCTGGCAGGCTCACAGCTCCAGGGCTGCCCAGGCTAGCGGTGACCACCAGCTGGAACAGGAAAGCCTTGAGAAGCTCTGTTTGGTGTCAGGTAACCCCAGTGCCATGTATTGAGTGCTGTGTGAATAATTGATGGTCTCACAGGCAGGGATTCTGACATAAAGAAGAGGCATTATTTAAAAAAGGAGAATTGGTTTTTTTTTGCATGACTGGACTGTTCTCATATCAATCTCTTTGCTTCATCCGTGAGGTCCTCACCTGAGTACCCAAAGCATCTCCTGTGCTTGAAGTTCCTGCTGACTGCAGCATGGCAGCATCTATTGTGTTGCAAAGGTTGGATCTGGGGAATGCAAACTGAGAACTTGCAGGAGCCTTTCTTCAGATGTAACATATTTAATTCTTAGAGCTACTTGCCAGATGCAGATGCATTTGATTGAGTGCAGCAACCACGATTCTGTCTCACCTGCTCTCATCCATAATCTGTTTTATAACTTTCTGTTAAAAGTTCTTAGAGCCCTGCTGTTTGAAAGACTTTTTATAGAGTTCTTAGAGCCTGTAAAAGAAGACTTTTTCATAAATCATATTTTTAAAGTGCTGCTCCGAGTGATTTGACATTTTTTCAAAAGTAAGATAAAAGTTTATGTACTTGGAAATTATGTCCCTAAGAAGTATGCACTTTATATTTTATTTATTTTGATGGCTTATCTTATGATACATTTGATAGATCCTGAAAGACACTGTCAGTTTTAAAGATACAGCCAATAAACTTTCGTTAGTGGGGAAAATGTGCCCCATAATGATCAGATGCTTTTGTCTATGCAAAGACATTGTATCAGCCTTAGGACACTTTTCTTTTTCAAAATTTTTGTTATGTGTTTTTGACCAGTGTTACATAATTCAAGAAAAGGAATATTTGACAAACATTTGACAATATTTGAAAGGTCAAAAAGCTTTGGGGCACAAATTCTCTGGGATTATAATCCTTAAAGAAAACAGGTGAAAGACAGTAATGATACATTTTCTTATCAAAGTTTAGTCTTATATATATGTGTATATAAAATTCTAATACCAACATACTGTAAGTAATGTCAATTGGATTTGCATATATTGCTAGTCAGGGAGAAAGAGAACCAGAACCCAATTTAGACAGCCAAATTTTTGATTAACCTATTTCACGTGGAAGAGACCATTCATTAACACCAGTTGAAGATATGACACACAGCTCTTCTGAAGACTTCAACATTATCTTTCAAAATAAAATATATTTCCTCATAATGGAACAAATTTGGAGAGCAGTGTGAAAATTCATTGAGTTGAAAATACAACTTAATCAGTAATGATATTTGAAATAGTATCAATGCAATGAATTTTTAAGCTAGAAAAAAAAAAAAATTGAATTGCAATTTCCAGGTGGAAAAGTTTAAACAGATGTGTTAAGTTTCTGGCAGCCTTCAACCAGTTTGATTGGTGGATTACAAGGTGAGAGCAAGACCAACACAAAAGTCTTGTGCATGTAGTGAGGTGCAGTACAAGCAGAACTGCAGTGTAGAGATAAGAGACTGCTGAAACTCCTGCCAAGCAGTTCTGCTGGGTTTGTTTTATTTACACTGATCCTGCAGTCAGTGCACGCAAAGATTTTTCTTTGTCTTGTGAAGGGCCAATAATTCTGAAATTTCATAAGGGTAATACTGTGATTTTTACTGGAGCAGGAGCCCCTTCACTGCAGGCAGAGTACAAGCAGTTGTTACTGTCATTGTTTCACAGAATGATATAAAGTACTTGTTTACAGGCATATTTTTAAACTGAGGAGAGATTTGAGTGTTTTATAGCTGTAAAAATCTTTGCAATTCTGTCAGAGCATGGCTGCATGTGCAATGCCTCACTAACATCTCCTTTCCTCATCCATTCTGTATCACAAATCTCTCTCCTCCCCTTACTACCAAATGTCAGAATACATTTACTCTGTCTACATCCCCTTGACCATAAAAACAGTAGCAAACTTGAGGGTTTTGTCTGAGGATATCATTTAATTGCCTTTAATAGTGATAGTAAAATAGATAATATAGAATATTTTTATATTAATATAAATATTAAATAGATAAAATAGAATATTTTTTCCCTACAACAGTATTTGATTTTTAACGCCTTTTCTAGGCATCTTACTCTCAAAGAAAGCTTTAATACCAACTCAGTGGAAAATTGCTGCCATGTAGATAAGAATAATTGAGTTTATTTTTTCTTGAGATGGTGGATAATGCACCATGGTGAATTTGTGGTTTACCACAGTGTGAAGTCAAGAAATATCTCGTTTTGGTCATGAAAGGAGCCCTCCATGAATCTGTGAGTTTAAGGCAGGCAGCCATGGGAACCTTGTCCTTTGCAAAGATTTCACTTGGAAAATGCCCTGGCAGAGGAGGTGCCTTGGTGCAGTTCTACAATAGAGGGATATTGCTGAGCTCTGCTCAGAGCCCTCCCTGGGCAGAGATCATTTCTGAATGACCCAAGGTTTGGTCTCCCCCAATACAATGGTTTCTCCTGAGCAATTCATGAATTGACTTTTTGCATTTAGCTATAGCCTTTAACAATGTATTATGATAGATGTCAGGTATTTGTGGAGAAATCACCCTTTTTCCTTCTCTTTGGATGTATTTTTACAGTGATTTCTATTTCTAGTTTATTCATGCTCTGAAAGAAAGTCTGGCAAAAGTATATGTGGAATTATCCTAATGCTAAAAGCTGAAGTGTTTATAGTTGGTAATCCTAAGTATACTGTATAATTAAAACAATTATTTAATCAAAAGATGCTTTCTTAAACTGCTTTGCAATTAGTGCCATTGAAATTGTTCTATTATTTTCCATGCATTTAATTTCTGTTTTGGTCTCTCCAAAGCACATTTTTTTTTTTGTAGAAGGCAAAACAACTTTACATCTATAATTATAGTTTAAACAATTTGGGGTATGCATGATCAGATTAAAAGACTAAAGTAAACCTTACCATAACAGGACCAAAGCACAGGAGAATATACTGCAGTGGATAACTCTGTTTAAGGTTATGAGCCTATGGGTTTGTTTACAATATTTCCTAGTTTCAGGGATATTGTGTCACTGTGTATTCCCAGAGAGTTGAAAAAAGGATTTCCCACTGCTAACACATACTTTGCAAGTGTTTGCTGAATAGCACAGAGCTGGTTTATATGTTGTAGCAGTAATGGATCCCTGGTTGTGGGTTTGTTTGTAATATTGATTTCCCGTCAGTCAGATTTTATAAAGAGCTTCACATCCTTGTCGTGCATCTCTGGTCTAGATGCTGCAGGTATTAGCCTCAGATTGTGGAAGAGATTTGCAAAGAGAATATTGTGTGCACAGTTGCTCTAAGGCTGATGGAAAATTGCTTTGAAGCAATGCCTGCTCTGTCTGGGAGCCTTTCTGCACTTCTGGTGTTCAGTGTCCTGAAACCTGCGGGCACATCTTTTCTTTCCACAAATATTTTTGTGGAAGACGACCATAGGGAAAGAAAAAAATCACATGAAGCTCCCATGAGTGTTAGTAGATGTTTCTATTAAGGGATAGACCATTCCTTATTGACAGGATGAGTCTCTGCCAAGTTCTAGTCCAGACATCTGAGTAGAAATTGAAGGGTGCAGTGGGTGCATTGATGTGAGGGTAGCCATGTGTGTGGACACCTTAGGAAAAGCTTAGCAATATGAGGAATATTTTGGAAATCAAGAGGGAAAAGTCTGAGAGATAGGAAATCTACAGAGACCTGTCCTTTCCTTCAGTGCTGAAAACCCAATTTGTTTGGTGTGGCAGGTTGGGGGTGATGTTAGTCTGGGACAGCACCAGAGCCCTGTGTCCCTGTTCAAGGGTGGAAATGGAGCTCACCTGGGGAGGGCACTGAGCCCAGTGTGGAGGTTCTCTGGATCTCTCATATCCCTCCCAGGGAAGACTAGGAATGATCTAACAGTGCTGGGTGGAGACAGCAGAAGTTGTGCACCAAAGTCCAGTGGTCCTTCTGTACTGGAAGCAGCAGAACCACAAAGAGGAGGCCTTGTGCATCCATAATTCACAATTCACTGCAAAGCTTCAAAATGTAATCAAGAGAGATTAGTCATGCAGAAAATGTCTAAAGCATAATTTCGTTAAGGCAGTAAGAACCACAGTGTCCGACTGTATGTTCACTGTCTGGTTCCTGTGCAGGGTTTGTACACTCCTGGCATGACAAGAGCAGAACACTGCTTTTTTCCCAGCAGAACACTCAGGAAGGTAAAGGATCTCAGAAAGGCTGCAGTCCTGAGGGTTTTTTCTTTTAAACATAATTTTTTTTTTTTTTTTTTTTTTTTTACATCTTTAGGTGTATTTTAAGCTTTTCTCCATAATTTTAAGTCTAGGAAGACCTATTGTAGGCAATACATTTTCTGCTTCATTTTACCCTGTCTTTTGTTCATACTTAAGTTTCAAACCACATTGGGTTTGTCCCTACTAAGGTTCATCAGGCCTAATTACACACAGCTTTCAGCACACCACTAGGACTATTAGAAAACATTGTTGCAGTGGGAACACACAACTGAATTTCTTCAAGATTTTGTTACTAAAATTCAAGTAGATGATGATCTGAAAAAATATGGTATTTACAGCTTAATTTCAGATATGATTTTTTATTGTTTTTTTACAGACCAACAAACACAAAATACATAGACAGTTTGATGATTTTGATGTTTTTCTCATCTAGATGCTTGTCTCATTTGCTAAAATTACTTTATTTACTAGACAGTGAAGAAATCCATATTTTCAGATAATTTGTTTTTGTAATTGCTCACACCTATGTGTGTTCCTTCCAGTGCCTTTCTGTCATATTGGTTTTTCTGACAACCGACTCCAACTTTGTTGTCTTTCCAGGTTGTCTGCTTAATTCCTTATTTTCACAGAGTTTAAGATGTGAATTGTTAATTTACCTACTCTGATGATTTTTTTATCACATTTCCTTTAAGCTCCTGTCCTTTAGGTTTTCTGAGTTCAGGCTTTAGACTTGTGTGTTAAACCTGTCTTACTGAAAGGGTGAAAGAGAGTTTTTAGCACATGATCTTTCTTTCCTCAGAACTTCTAAAATGTAATTAAACCCTTTCCTCCTCCCCGAGTATAAAGTAGAGAGCCTTTCTGAAGCCATTGCTTTGATTCTGGTACATCCCACATTGTTGTCCCAGACATGTGACTTCATATTTTGTTCCAGTAGCAAAGCAACTGGCAAGAAAATGAAAATTTAGGAGGTTTTTTTTTCCTGTGGGTGCCATCCTCACCACTGCTGACCATTCTGTTGTGCCCACCCCATCACTGCCACATTTTCCCATAAATGGCAAGATTGAAAAATATGGGACCTGTAAAAAACCTATTCAATAACAATTCCTGTGGCAGTTGTTTATGTTTATTTTGTCCTTCTTTAATCCCTTTTATATAGTCCCATCAAATCCAAACGTTTCATGAATCTGTGCATATTCTTTTAAACGTGTTACCAATGTGATCACTCCTATCCTTTAACACTTCTGTCAGAGGGCAGTTGAGCCCACTGGGAGCCTTGATTCCTCTTTGGACAGGCCTCTCTGCTGATTTTTCAAATTGTGACAGGAACCCTTCCACATTTGGATGTCTCAGCTAAGTGTCTGAAGTCAGGTGGGATGAATTTGAGATCTTCATGCCCATCACAAAAACCCAATCTACCTTGATCTGATGGATTTCTCTAATTTAAGCAATCTGTTCCCACACTGTAATGTACTTCTCTCAATCATCACTTCTTAATGTTCTCTCCCCACCTTTCCCACTTCCATCTCTGCAATTTATTTCATCTCAGACTATTCCCCTGTTGCCCCATGCACAGCTTAGCTCCACCACTGCCCCTTTCTTCCCTGCACTATTTGCTTCATCTGTCCCTGCTATGCCCATTTCATCTCTTCTTCCCTTGAATATTTTTTTTTTCCACTGGGATAAAGCATTTTCTTGTGTTTTTAGAGCCCTCTAAAAATTGATATAGCTGTATTTTTTTTTCTTAATTATCACATTGCAGTTTCAAATAATATTATGTCTAATTCTACTATGGTGTTGTTCAGTTTATTTCTGTTTAAGTAATGCTGTAAAGCAGTATGTTGGTCAGAAAGCTTTGTACCATAATTGGGTAACAAATTATTATTTTCTTCTAGTGTTCAGTGAACTGCTTTTGCAGATCTTTCAGCTCAATTCATTATGATCAAATGGAGAAGCATTTGTTTCAATAAGATTTTAATCTCTAGGACTATCTTTTGCATCAGTGACTTTTCATTGTTAATTGCTTTCTTGTCCCCTATTAAGGTGTTCATACAAATGCTTCATCCAAACTGTGCTCTTTTTCCCCACACACACAATTTGAAAAGACTCTTTTCAACTTTTTAGGTGAAATAACCATTGTTGCTTTCTTAATCCATCACTATGGCTTTTTTGTTATCCTCACTTAATAATGACAAAAACTGTACAAATTCACCTCTGCAAGGAATTTCAGAAATGTCCTCAATTTCTCCCCACATACATCAGAATGTAAGAAATCATTTTATTATTTCATAGCACCAGTTAAGATCACCAGGGCACCTAGTATGTGCTGGATGTTTGTCAGTGAATTATCATTAATATTAATGATTTGAGAGGGTATGTACTGACTGGAGTACGCCCCTGATGTCTCAGAGTCATTGTACTGAGAAGGTTTTTTTTATTACAAGTTCTCTGAACCTGTTGCTACTTTAAACCCCATAAAGGGAACAGAAAAGAAAGACTTCAAACTACAATTTTAAATATGTAAAGAAAAAAATTACCTGCTGAAATAACAAAATCAGGAGATGAGTTCAATTGGTTCTCTCCTTTTGCAAAAATCAATTGCTTGTGAATTTATTATTTTAACACAGCTGACAGAACATACAGAAGGAATTCAGTAATGAAAAGCATTTGGGGTTTGACAGGTCTTGGCTGAAATGAAGTCCTTTGAGACCAGTACTTGGAGGCAGAGGTGAAAGTAAAAATTGGTTTACCTGAAATCTCTGTATATGGAATCTAAATTTTCAAGGGAGACTGCCTGCCAGCATCAGGGCTTATCTTTTGACACATCCAACCTGAAATCTATCAAAATCTGTGAACTTCCTGACTTTTCAACGTTGACGCCTGTACATGTCATTTTCTACACAAACCTTTGCACATGTGTTATAAGTTCCCTGAAAATTTTGTTCTAATTCAAGTAATTAAATTTTGCAGCTTACTCATGTATTAGTTTTCAAAATAATTTAACTCAGTTGTCTCTGTCAAAAAACCCCAAACAATCCAAACCAGTTGGTTAATGCAGTCTTATTGCTCCATAGATCTATGAAGCTTTTGCATTGACAGTTTTTAACATCAAGCTGTATCATTTTTTACTTGTGTGGGAGCTGCCAATGTAGATAGGCGTAAAGTAGGTGGTGTTCTTTATTACACACCATTAATGTAGCCATTCACAAAGGGCTGCTTGGTGATAGCTGTGGAACAGGGTGTCAGAAATCTCACCTGAAACCTCTGAAGTACAGAGCATAACTGAGAGCTGGTAGTGATTTGCAGAGCTCTCATTGCTTAGTCCATTATTGCATGAAAGAAAAATCCACCAAAATCTGCATATTTGGGCTGAATTTAAAGGTCTGTGGGTGAAGGAGGTCTGAGAGTATGTTTCTGTTCCCCTGGACATTTAATTCAGTGTTTGTGCTGTGAGCTCTGTGGGGCAGTGCTCACCCATCAGGCTCAAGGCAGTGAAGCTGAGTCCCTGATGGAGGTGGCAGGGAGGGGGCTGAGTAACAGGAACAGCAATTACACCCAAAAAGAAAATGAAACCCGTCATGCTCTTCTGAAGAGCCATTCTATCCATGCTCGCTGTAATATCTAACAGACATAAAGCACATTTCTCTGCAATTTTAAATATTATTTTGAAGTGCATCTAACCTAGCAATTGAAATCCGTGCAGGAAAATTGGCTGTGCTCTAGGAACTTTTGCCCAGCACTCAGAGCATGCACAGAATTATACCATTCAAAAGTAATCCCTTCTTGGAGTCATGCTCATATGTATCTTTGCAGACCAGATTACTAGTTATAAATTTATTTACATTTTTTTTTAACGTCTAAAAAATTCAGCCTTGTGTTCTCAGTGCAGTGAAGGCAGAGCCAAGCCCTGAAGCTCTCAGAGCTGAGTCACTTTAGATGGCACAGTGATGCACCATATTCATCCTGAACTGTGCAAACCAGGAGATACTGCTTGCATTTGAAATTATTGGCAACAAAGTGTGTTAATTCTCATGTGCTCACTGGAATGCTCTGTGCTAGCCTTTGAAAATATAAAATGTAAGAAAAATATGATAATATGAAAAAAAATCCATAACCTCCTGTCAGACATTGCAATTGCTCGAGTGTTCAGCAGGAGTTAAAGATGGATAAAAAGTACAAGGTATAAGCCATAGCAATGAGTAGCAGATGAGCTGCATTCAGGACTAATAGATTCTTCATGAAAATGCTGTGACATTTATTTTCTATATTAAAAATTCAAATGCAAGTGTTTAGTATGTCTTATACATATCATCTCTTTCTGTAATTCTGGGACTGGCACAGTTTTGCCTTTAGTCATTTGGGTATTGCTTTTCCATCCACTTTGATCACATTGTGCTTCTGGAATATTCCCACCAGTTTTCCTAAGAACTGTGATAACTGAATCTTGTTACATCTGTCCTAGAAACTAAAATGTCATGAAGGAGAGTCTCAAATAAAACTGCAGATGAGGAAACCACTACCCCCACCCCCCCAAATGTTTATTAGCACCTTTAATATAAATATTTTTATTAATGAGAATCTAACCAACCATCTCAAAAAATATGGCATAAATATATGTATAAACAACATGCAGTATCCTTTCTTCCCTACACAAAGGAAAGCATTTATCATTCTGGTAACACAAGGGACAGAAAACAATGCCAATTCACAAGCAAAACCTTTCATGATTTAATATTGTTGTTTTGTCCCCTTAGATCCTAGAATGATAAATATTGTTCCTCCTTTTGTCAGCATCAGAAGCACTTTCATATGTGGAATAAAGGCTCATTCATTATAATCATACTGGTTTTTTTCCAGGTTGCTTTTTCCAATCTGGTTCAGAATGCATCATGCCAGTGATCCTGTGCCAGCTTTCTTGTCATAATTCCAAAGCTCCACGGGTACCTGTGATGGTACCAGTTTGATTTCTTTTCATGACTGGGTTTTTTGTCATTCCTATTCTCAAGGTTTTAGAGTCCTCACTGTGTCTGGGACTTCATTACACTGAGAGGTGTACAAACATGTACCTAATCTAGCCTGGACATGCAAGTCAAGTGTCCATGGAGTGTGATGCTCTGGGAAGCCACAGGTGAAGCCTGTTTGGTCTCTTATGGTTTTCCACAAAGGAGGAGGGAGCCTGTGGACAGCCCTGTGGAGGGGATGGCCCTGCCCTCTAACACTTTCAAGTATTTTCTGTGCTATTTGCTCCTGAGAAGAGAAGAAGCTGTGAGGGGTCATTGCCTGTGATGTATGTGCAGAACACAGGAGTCATTCCAGGTGAAATGTCTGTAGCTTCATCCTCATCCCAGCCAGCCAACAACAACCCATTCTGGTTTGGTCTATATTGCAGTATTTCAATAACTCAAAACATACCTTGATTTCGAAATGTTTTTTTTGCAAATCGTGTCAGTACTCTAAATAGACTTACATTATTTTCAAACAGAAATACACACAGATTAAGCACATTATGTTTTGAGGAGAGCTGTTGGCTATGGGGTGATGTCACTCCAGCTCTCATTCAGTGGTGGCTTTAGGAAACACAGTCATTGCACTAAAGCTAGGCAAACTATCTAATTACTGTATTAGCATGTATTAGTTAATTTGTGTGTAGCACTTTGGAGATAACAAGCTCAATATTTTAATACAGTTTCTCTTCCCTGGACCCATATCTTGTCTTCATTTTTAAACCACTATGAAAAGGTCAGTAAACATTGATTTTGTAAATGAAAGCTCTAAAATAGGACTTGAAAGAGCTAATGTTTGGAAGGAGAAAAAAAAGTGTGAAAATTCCACTTGTTAAAGTCAGACCATGAATTCTGGGGTTCAGATTTCTCCTACCAATCTTTAGATCTCTTAACAGTCTCAGAAATGACATACCTCATTCTGCAGGCTGTTTGTTCTTGCAAAGGGCTCCTGGCCCTGCTTCCCTCCCCTTGCAACCCATCCCAGTGGATCTGGAGAGGATTTAAACCCCACTGCCTCAGCCCCTGTGGATGTTTAGCAGCTCCATGCACAGCTTACACTGGCACAAAGGATAGCTGCATCCTTGAGGCCACCCCAGTGAGGAAAACACATTTTTATTGTCCCTTTTGCAGTGCGAGTAGAGAGAGCACTGTTAGACACATCAAAGATGAAAAGTTGCATGAGAAATGTGTACTAGTTAGCATAAAGTTTTTAAAATCTTGAATGTAAATATTCTTCTTATAACACAAGTGGGACTCAAATAATGAAATAAGGCTGGCTGCATTTAGATTGTTCACAATCTACTTCATTGCTCCCAAAGAAATGATTAGGTCATAGTTCAAATGTGAACATCTATTTTTATCTCTCTTTGCAAATAACGGGTGTGTGTATCATAGAAAAGAATTGCCCACTAAAATGAGAAGTCATGAGAAGAAAAAGTAATATAAATGATTTTGAGGATGTTTGCAACTTTTTAAACTACCATACCACCTTCTTACACCAGTGCAATGCAAAGAGATAAAAGAAAGTTGAGAGGAATTAGATTAGTCTTAGTTGCTAACATCAGATTCACAAAGAAAATCCATGATTATTGGAGGTCTATATACTGAATACTTTGTAAAGGCAGTTAAATGATGCTGACTGAAGCTCAACAGAAAAAAAAGCAGCAAAAATAAGAATGGAAAATGAAGGGCTATTTGGAAGGAAGGCATTGGAAAATAATGTGGGAAAAAGCCAGAAATCCTATATGTGCCTCTTGTTGTATTGTCCAGACCAGACAGAGCAAACAAAAATCAACTCACAGGGTCACACATCTGGACACAAACCTTACAGAGATTTACATGAATCCCTCTGGAGTCTGGCTCTTCCCCTTTTGGGGGATAATACCTTATAATTCTGAACTTCACACATATTCAAGTCTCATTCCCACCACAGCTTTTGTTTTCCTCTCACCTTTTAAGACAGATGTCATAAAACGTGGAGTCCCACCTTTCAGAAAAAAGGTAGTTTGCCACTGCAGGTAGTTTACCTGCTATTTTCATTCTTTGTACCCAAAATTGCAGCAGGCTTTTAATGAGCTAATCCTAAGCATGAACCACATTTTTCATTGTCACCTTTTTTCTTATTCTTTATGAAAATCAATGTTTTCTTATGGCTTCTTCAGAGTCTCCAGTGTATGGCGTCTAATGGTATTGCTTTATAGTTTTATATTACATCTTTATAACTTAGGATAATTATTTATAGTGGCAAATCATACTGCAGCAGGCTGTAGGAAACAGAATGCACAGCAAAGGGAGAGCAGATCCATGGTTTATTATGTTATTATGTTATAGAAGGCACTTCAGGGGCTACAGAAGAAAGTTTCTCAAATTGTGGCAGCTCTCAGAAGCTGGGAAATACAAAACAGATTTCATTCAAAACACTCTTGGATCATTATCACTGTATATACAGCCATTAAAGTCTAATTGAAATATAGAAAATCAGGAAATAAGAGAACCAAAGCTAAGTTTTTCACATGTGATCAAAAAGCATATGGGAAAAAATAGAGGGGGAAAAAGGTCAGCAGTTAAATAGCAAATAGAAGCCTCAATGCAATTTCTGCTTTTAAAAAACAGATGGGAGATTTAGCACAATTGCAGCGAGGGAGTTCTAATGTCCTGCTGAAGGTTCGTTTCTCCTTCATCACATAGTAAAAGCTTTTTTGAAAATGCTTAAATGAAAACTAGCTCCTAATGACATCCTAGAAACACAAAGACAGCATGATGCTCTGTACAGCACAGCTATTTCTGATGAAAATTTTGGGAACAATGCACAGAATTGCTCTGAATTTTGCTGTTGTCTAAAAGAACCATCCTGACATTGGAAAACTCCAAGCTCTGTGTATCTCTTACATCTTCTTGTCCATGGTTCCATTTCTTCCATTTGTTGCTCACATGAATATTAATGAGAATGGGCTGCTGCAGTAACCCTTTAGTGTCAGAAAGTGAATTTTCATTGAGTGCATCTTCAGGTTCCTGACATTGCTGAGAATGGATGTTGTGAGATTTTCTTGACTGTATCTTTCACTTGGTTTCTGCCTTTTTTTTCCCACATCCATTTAGTACTGAGTTCTGCTCAATAGACCATGAGTTACAGATCTTATTTTGTTGAATTAAAAACAGGTGTGCAAATCAGGCTGAGATTTATGCCAAATGAGATCCCAAGAGGAATCTTTCATAGCTCCTGTATTTCTGAAGGATGTTGATCCTTACAGGAGAAATGTGGAATCTGAATTTGGTGTGCCAGCAGAATCTTTCTCATTTTTTTCCACAGGCATTTAGAGAAATGTTTTAAATTGTTTAAAATAGTTATAGTTTGGTAATCTTTTTTTGCAAGAATTTTTGGGGTCTTGGTGTTGTGGGTTCATTTTTTTTTTAATTTAATTTATTTAATGGGTGAATGATACAGTGAGTGCCGCTTGTTGGATTGGGGATACACAGAGAGGTAGGTGGCAAGCTGTGACTGTGGACTATCAGTTTTCCAGTGCTTCCTCTCCAAACTAGGACACATGCCCAGGACATTTAATATAATAATTTATAGTGATATGCAGCCATTGTATTACTATCTCTCAGTTTCAGGCATTTGCTGTATCTGAATGTGTCACACAAGCAGCAACAGTGCTCTTCTACTATCATTTTACTGATATTTATCTATATTGACTGCTCAGGACCAAGTAAGTGTATGTAATGAAGTGTTTAAAATGGAAACCTATTTCCATACAATTTGACAGGTCTAAGTGTGTAATTTTGCCTGTTATAGTCAGAACATGGTGCTTTCAATGTAAAATAGAAGATTCAGTAAAGAATAAATGAGTAGCTGTGTAGCTTACTTGTCTATACTGGAATCCCATACAGAATTATTCTCTGTCAGTGCAGACCATAATTGTGGTAGGGCTATTTGTACAAAATGTTTGGGGGTTAAATTGTTTATTTTATGGTGTGAGCTTTTCAGCCTTTTGCCAAAAATCAATTTTCTATGTATGCTGCTGCTAGATTTGCTAATGGAGCCACCTAATACTGACAGCAGGGCATTTGTGACTTTATCTTTCTTTTTTCTTTTTCTTTTCTTTTTCATTGTTCTCAAACATTAATATTACTGAAACTACAAATAACCTTGTTAGAGATCCTGAGGACCCTGAAGTTGTCACTTTGGTGATACTCAAAATATGGTTCAAAATTCTCAGCACACTTTCTGTCCCGTTGACTTAATTCTGTGTTTCCCTCCCAAGATCATTTGTTTTGTCAGAGTGACTCCTGGCTATGTAGCTGGGGATGTTCTAAATGTCTAATTGGACATCAGCAGAATACTGAAAAATTAGCATTGCTATTTGGGCAGAAACAAATTTGTATCAAAGCAGTGGTTAGAGCGATGATACATTGCACCAGTATGTTGGAAATGGAAAACAAGCCCAGTACTTTGAAAGCAAAACTTTAAAATGAGAATTCTCTATAGAAGAGTACTGCATATATCATGCCTACTGCCGATTAAGCTGTAATCCTATTGAATTTCTGGTGAACTACAATAATTTCTTTGCATTAACATATTCAGTACTTTCTGGCTTAAATAAAATTTTTGACAAGGGGAAAAAAAGCCTGGCACCTGCAACATAAAGGGTGCAAGAGAGAGAAGAAGGATCTTAGAGGATTATTGTTCTAATCTTCTTCCCTAAAAGCAAATGGTAATGTAAGTAGTATTGTTTTATCTCCAGTGTGGGCAGAATTGGCCCCTTTTGGGCCCTTAAACCTATTGTCTTTAAGGTGGTGTGTTTTGTCTTGAGGAGGAGAGTAGTAAAGCTGCAAATCTGACAGTGTATGTTATCACCCAGATGAAACATTAGGGAGGTATTCATAAAAACTGAATTTCACCTGGTGAGGTTTATCACCCCAGATTTCCTCTACAGACAGAAAGAGATCTGCTTTAAATCACCCCCTGCCAGAAAGGCCCCTCTGGAGGGAAGCAAACCCCAGTGACTACTGCTGCCTTTTCTCCTTCTGAGTGTTCTCCTGATTGCTCAGTTGTGTTCCAACCTGCTCTGTTTCCCAGATACTCAGGCACACACAGATATTCTGATTACTGAATTGCATGAAATATAATTCAGCCCTGTAATAATGGCCAATCACACTCTGTTTATATGGATGATAAATCTCTGTCCCACAGGTGTTCATCCCTCTCATGATGTATAGTAAGGCTTTAACTTTCATCACAACGGTTAAAGCATCCAATTGCATGAATGGATTTGGGTAAAGAGCTTTTAAAATGTTGTAACTCATGCTCACAATTTTTTACAGCTTTCATATCTTCATTTTGCTCTGATTCGCATCCATGGTCCAAGTAAAAAGAGTTTGCTGAAGATAGAGACAAAGAGTGAAATGATGCTATACAGGCAACCTTGAGTGTGCCAGGCTGGAGGAGACTTTTGCAATCCAGACTTGTCTAAGTACTATAGAGGGTTTCATAAACTAACCCCACCTGGGCCATAACTGTGATACTGACTTCTATAAAAAAACCAATTATGATTTTGTTTGTATTAAACCAGGTATTGCTAAAAGTAAGTGAAAATAGAGCTTCTTCAATAGTCTGAGTAGACTTTCTCTCTTCTGCAGAAATAGGTTTACAAGACCAAATTAGATTCTGGCATGATTAATGCATCTCACCAAATTCTTGCAGAGGAGCAAATTAGTTTATAGTGATTTTCTTGAAAACAAATTAAACGGCTGCACAACATCACAAGAATAGAGATGTTTTTCATAGCATATGGATAAATGATTCAATGGAAGTGAGATGTAATCAAACTGAAAATGTAATCCAAATGTTTCAAATATTACTGTCCATTGTAGAAAAATGTGTAATTACTTGCATTTTAATGCATGTTGTGTAATATACAGTGGCAGAGCAGCAAGGAATTAATCTGCATGAGATTTGCACATATTCTAAGTGGATTATTCCTTTTTTGGCGTTTTTATTATCATTCCGTTTAAAAGAATGTGACAAGAAGATTTGACCTCAGGTTGCACCAGGGGAGGTTTAGATTGGCTATTAGGAAAAACTTCTTCACCCAAAGAGTTGTCAGACCCTGGAGCAGGCTGCCCAGGGAAGTGGTGAAATCACCATTGCTGGAGGTGTTTAAAAGACGTGTGAATGTGGCACTCAGGGACATGTTTTATTGGTGGGCTTTGCGGTGTTAATGGTTGGACCCCCATGATCATAAGGGTCTTTTCCAAACTAAACAATTTAATGGTCCCATGGTTCTTGTATTCCAGGAGGGCTTGAGTTGAGAAAAGAGGGTGGGAGAAAAAAGCTCCAGTGAATCAATGTCAGATTGCCCCATTCCATTACTGTAGAGTCTCCAGCTCCCCACTGGGTCCACTTACCAGGACGCCTTTTGAAGCACCCCAGAGTGCATTGTCACCTTCCCTTTGTCCATATCCAGAGAGGCCAAGCAACCCATGCTGGCTCTCAGTCACTGGCAGGCTGGATAGCTGAAAGGCACCAGATGTTGTACAGACCTGGATTTCAGACCAAACTACAGATATCTCACTCTGAAAGGAAAGGAGAACTGCCTGACTGCATTAAAAAAAAAAAAAATCCCTATTGGCCCCGTGGAATATAAATATTTCACACAAATATGTAGGGCCATTTCCTTTTCACAATGAGAAAATTTGGGAAAGGATGAACATTTCTTGTAGGATCCTTTATTGTATAGTCTGCATTTCCCACAAACTGACAGCACGTAATTTATAAGTCTATTCTGGGAATAAGAATTTCTTAGTCCCTTATAGATAGCCCTTATTACTAAGTAGCAAAGGTGTAATAAAAAGGAGCATGACATCTTCTCTCTACTATGTGTGGCTATTTAATTCCACACAATCATTATTTAGGTTATTATTGTTATGGTTTAAGCTCTGTCTCATATTTTACTTATTTAATTAAGTTATATGCAAAAAAAAAGGAAAACATACCTCCTGGCCTCTTGGCTGTCTTCCCATCTTGCAAAAAATATCACTGAAAAAAAAAATGATGGGGTTACTTTCCCAAAGTAATTTCCTAGTTAGTTTAGTTTGTTTAATATATCTTTCCGAAAGTAAGAGCGGTGTCAACTTAAAATACACATTCCTGCACCAAACAGGAAGAGAAGCCCATAAAAAGACTGTGAATTTGAGGTGCTGTCAGCTTGTCCTTTTAAAAATAATCTAATTCAAATAAAAAAAACATTCAATATGACAGGCTATGAAGACACTTATTGTTCTTGGCAGATGCTTATGATTATTTTTCTCTGTGACTAAGTCTGCGATCTCTGGATACTGTCTAGGCACACCTGCCAGATCAGGAAACTCTGATACACATGAAGGATTTGACTATTTTCTGACTTTGAAATGAACTTAGATCTGTTGTGTTCTTCTAGCCATATACAGTCTTGAACTTCAGATGACTCTTAATTTTTCTCCTGGAAAGTACTCGAGTATCAGGTTTGTACTTGCTTGGGAGGGGGCTCTGTGCATGAAGTTTTTAAATACCAAATTTTGTTCTGGTTCTGTTTTATGTGCCTTTTGGATATCTCCCAGCATGCCTTGATTCACAGCAGAGGAGTATGCAGCACAAAGAACAGGCTGGCCTTTTCAGTCATGAAAATGAAGCCTGAGTTGGTCTGCTTGGAGGCAGTTTGGTTGAGAACACAGGAACAACCAGAAAATCATGAAACTATTGCTAAACAACTAAATCAAATATGACTATTTCTAGCACAGTATCTCACAGAAAAGTGAGAGAATTTCTTCCATGGGTACTCAGAACACTGCCTAGTAACAATCTTCTAGAATGTTAGGCTGCTTCTAGGATGCTATGCTCTCCCACTATGACAGACATTATAATGAACATATTTTTTTCTATGACGAATAAATGTGTGCATTCCATAAACATGATGGTCTATGTGATCTGTTTCTTCAAATTAAGAAGTAGGTAATACAAAACTTCATTATTAACTAGGGGGGTTGTATATAATTTGTGTGTGTGCATATATATAAAATTGTTACATAATGGCATATTTATGTTACATTATTACATAATTTTGGTATATATATATATATATATATATATATATATATATATATATATATACATATGCATATACCATTAAGTCACATATGATATACATTGTGTACTTTTCAAACAGTATTTTTATAGACTTTAAATATTGATAAATGGCAGAATTCATTAAAATTCCCTACATTATAACTGATAGTTTTATTGATGAGCATGAAATTGCCTTCATTGGTTTCACTGTGTGCTGTGGTGACTTTCATGAGGCACCACAGTCTGTGATTCTCATCACTAAGTGCATCTTCAAACAGCTCTGATCCATTTCTACAGACTTCCATGGGCAATAAGTCTTCCACAATGGCCATATTTTGAGTGAGAGATCCTTTATGATAAAAGGAGTGTGTCCAGAATGGGGTGAGCATGTACAGTAATGCCACTCTTTAAAGAATTAACAGATGGAAGGAACACAAAGACTTGTGGGCACTGAAGGGTGAAGCTGTGACTTTAATAATATAGTGTTTACCCAGTCTTTTCTGTTTAAGTCTCTCTGTATGGCAGCTGGCATTTTATTTTCGTTGCTTAAAGTCACCTTAAACAATGACTATAATTTTGGTTGAAATGTCAAACAAATCTAATTGATCTACCTGACTCGTAGTTATTTTATTGTCTTCAGGTTTCTGAATGTTCTGATTCTGCATAACAATGACGTGTAGAAATTTAATCAAATGAAGACATCTATCCAAATGTTATGTCTGAATAATGCATATTCAAATTGAAAGGAAACATTTCCAGTTACCTGCCTAATCTGAGGTCATTCTTTGTTCCCTTACTTTTAACAAACGAGATAGTAAGAATTCCATGTATTTCTCATTAAAATGAACAATAGAGGAGGAAAAAAAGGTTTTAAATATGCACACCATTATGTAAGACTAATTTTTTCAATGTAGGGGTTTTTTTTCTACTTTTAGAGATAGTGTAGCCTTACATCAGTTCAAATGTAGTTGTATACAATCAGAGGAAAAATGTTTAAACATCCCAGCATGGGTATTTCCATTTAAATCTGATTACAGTGAAATAAAACTGTAGCTATTAAAGGTTTAGAAGAACTACAAATACAAGCAGTAAAAGAAGACAGTTAGTAAATGAGGTAGTAAAACATTTCAGCAGGGCAAACAGTTTATAGCACTCAGCCTTCCTGTAGCAGACTGTGCTATTCACCACAGACCCGTGCACTGTTCCCCGAACTGCACTTAAACCTGCAATTAACCTTTCACGCCTAATGAAGCTGTTTTGCTGCAAAATTAAAATATATAGTACTGCCTGTTTTTACAGAGACTGGGAGGAGAGTATCTCAGAATGAATGACTTTTTCAGATGCTGTTGTTTGAATGCAGGATTAAAGGGCTGTTTGTATATAAACCGTGAATGCGCTTTTCAAGGTAATCTCTGATCTGCTGTATTTTATCCCTCTACTTATTAATAGCTTTGCATTATTGTAAAAAAAAAATAAAGGGAAAAAATTCACACCCCAGTAATTTTATGATTAGAGACTTCCTGAGAATAAACTGTTACCATTTAACTTCCATTAGGAAAGACAATAGTTCTGCTAAAGATAACCAAGTTCATATTGCTTCCTCTGGTGTTTTCCTCATTGTGGATGCAATTATCTCCTACAAAAATATACTTTCCACTTACAATTTGACTGGGCTTACTTCTTAATGACTTGTATGTGCATATCCTTAAAGCCAGCTAGAGGTTGTTTGAGCTGCATAGAACTAGGTCAGGTTATTTCTATAACATTTTGTAGAAAAACAAACTAAATTTAAAAATAGTGCTGGTTCTGCAACTAAGATTGAATTTAGAGAAATTAGAGGTGACCTGTTGAGTCTCCATGTGGGAACCTTACTGATTCCACTGTTCCTTTCTGCCATGTTGCTCAAGAGTCAGAAGCAACCAGAGACCATGTACTTGGAATTTACCATGTACTGATTTGGAAAATACCAGTTTGGATGTTAGGTAGGATACTTTACCAGCAGCATTCAGACAAGGAGCGTAAATGTATTAACTTAGGAGTTGAGGTATCACATATAGAGCACTGTACAATTTACAGTTCCAACTTCAATGACTCTAAATGTATTCACATTTATTATTTAGATAAAAAACCTGTAACATCAAGGGAATGTTTTGGGTTTGGTGGGTTTTTTTAATGAATATTTAAGCCACAGCATTTTCTTCTGTTTTATTTTGATGTAAATTCTCCTTGCTCGAAGTGTCTGTGCACAAGCTTGACTTGGTAAATGAAATTCCTTTAGACTGCCAGTCTGGAATAATGAATTGTTCCCCCAGTTAATTGTATTGCTTTGATAACAAGGAACTATGCTGGGCGTAGAGAACATAATAAATGAATTTCATCAGATGATTTGTGTGGCATTTTGAAAAATGATCTTCTGTAGCAACCTGATTTTAATGGGATTCTATCAACATGCCAGTACATCCCAGTATGCAGTGTTAGACCTAAGGATTCCTTTTTGTTAGTTGGTATATTAAGTGAGGTTAGCTTAATACATCCAAATATGTTTTCAAACAGCTTATTAAATTTAAAAAAATCTGTTTACTAATAATACTCCTTCTGTTTAGCATAGTCTCTAAGCCTATCTGTTGAAGATGGGATAACATATAAGCAACCATCAAAAGATATTTAGGTTTTATCCCTGAATTAGCTAATACC
The DNA here is from genome assembly GCF_051311805.1 of Agelaius phoeniceus. Taxonomy (NCBI): domain Eukaryota; kingdom Metazoa; phylum Chordata; class Aves; order Passeriformes; family Icteridae; genus Agelaius; species Agelaius phoeniceus. The sequence goes on along the minus strand of NC_135273.1, from coordinate 7,364,380 downwards.
TGAGTTTACTGCTTAAACTTTAAAGGTGCCTCAAAGATTTCAACAATTTAATTTGTCAGAGTCCAATTTTAAGCATCACTGGCTCATGCCACAAAATATTTGTGTATGTGAGAAAAAACAACTTGATTAATCTTGGCTCTTACACGTCCTGAAATGTATCAATGATAATTGTACTTAGTGTTTTACAGCATCGTGCATTTTTAAAATCTGGATGCTCATTAATTACTGCTTGCAACTTTTTTGTGACTTAAGAAAGGTGATGTTACCAGTGTGCAATAGCATAGATTTTTCAGGATACTGGAAACCTGAACTAAATCTGACCATAAATCTAATACTATGAAGGGAGACTGTAGCAACACTTGTTAGTGAAAAACAATTTTTGCACAGTTTCTTAGTAGATAAGAGCTGTAATGAGGGATTGCATGAAAAGTATTGCAAAATTGGAATCTGTGCAATAGATAAATTGACTTTGATATTGGCTTGAGATAAGGAATAGAGAGTTAAACATGGTGAAAAGTGTTTTCAAAGGTTTCCTGGGACAGTGGTGGTGTTATTGGTTGGAGAATGAAAAGTTTTGGACTGAATGGAGAACCAGCACCATCCTTATCTACATTTTGGGTAAATGTAAATGTGGATTTGTGGTTTGTTTGCAGTAGAAAATATAAATGATGTGAATACTCCCAATCTATTTGATTGCAGTATCACCTGTGTGAATTTAAAAGCCTAGAACTGCCCTGTATTAAGTGTGTTGTTAATCACAGAAGTCACTAATTTCTAGAAAGGATGCAGTAGCAAGGAAGTGGAAGAGTAAATTCTTAAAATATTAGCTTCTTAGGTCTGGAAGGGAAGCTGAATGAGGAGTGGCTGAGGTCACACTCCAGTCTGTTCAGCCTGGAGGAGACTGTGGAGAGACCTCACTGCAGTTCCAGCTTCCTTGTGAGGGGAAGACCTGAGGGAACAGCCTGAAGTTGTGTCAGGAGAGCTTTGGGTTGGATATTAGAGAAAAATACTTCATCTGGAGGATGGCTGGCACTGGAACAGGCTCCCCAAGGGCAGTAGTCACAGCACTGACAGTTCAAGAGGGATGTGAACAATGCACATGGTGGGGTTCTCGGCACTGTCCTGTTCTGGGCCAGAAGTAGGGCTTGATGATCCTTGTGGGTCCTTTCCAACTCAGAATATTCTGTGTTTCTGTGATTCCTAAGCATGCTGGTCTATGCCCTTGGCAATACCCTGTTAAGGTTACAACAGGTCATGAAATATCAACAAATTAACCAGAATCCAAACCAGAAGAGTTTTGGTGAGTTGAAAACATTTAGAATGTGCTCAGGCCATCTTGGTTCACTACTTGTTTAGAGATCTGTGCTTTCTAGAAAGATATTTTCATATCTTTTTGTGGTAAATACTAACCTCTAGATATTCCCCAATTAAAGAGGCATATATATATATATATATATATATTACAAAGGCAAATATTCAATGTTATCCTAGGTGCACTTTCTGTTTCTCTCTTATTTTCTGATTTGATTTTGATTTTATCAATTTCTAAATGCAAAGCACATACATTTAATATGAGAAAATTCATGTCAGAAAGCTTCTGGTCCACATAACCAGGAAATGGTCATAAAGAGAGGTCATGTTAAGATCACACAGCAAATCAATAAGAGACACAAATGGAACTCAGTTCTCCTTATTTCCAGTCTGGTGTCTTAACTGCATTTTTTTCCTTCCACTGTCTCTTCACTGTTACCAAGAGGCATTTAAGAAAGTGAGAACTTGTTATCTGACTTTGAAATGAAACCGATCACTTCTGGGAAAGTACATAAACTTGCCTTGAAAGAAACCATCACGCTGCTCTGGAATTCTTCTCAGGAAAGCTGAGCATTAAATTTTGTTTTTCTTTTATTTACCTTGCAGGTCTTGCAATTGCAAGTGCTCTGATAGACATTTCACAACAGAAGCCTGCGGACTGTAAAGATAAGAGTTCAGGAGTCAGAAATCGAAAACATCACCTTTCAACACGTCAAGGAACTTGTGTCTGAGAGTCAAAAACTACAATTGTATATTCTGTAATGTTTTCTTTTTAAATGGCTTCCATTGAAAGCTATACTACAGCCTCAGTTTTTATGGAGGCAAATCTGTGGATGAACACATGAGGTACTGTGCTCTGTTGTAGTCACACAGCCTGCTATCCCCCAAAGCAGACTAACTTCTGCTAGGTATGAGCATGCTTGATGAGCTTTAATAAAGAGTGGATCCTGGTGTCAACAAAATACAAAATAAAATACCGAGTATTCTCGATTCTGAACATATCAGACCAGGGAAAATCCTTGGACAGGACTAGGAGAAACTTCACATTTTTTTTGTAATGTGGAAACAAATTGTATAATTGAAAACTGAGCAAATTCCAGGAATCTAAAGGAAATCTTTGTATAGCTTAATGTAACAATGGGAATTGTACAGTTCTTTCCTTGTAATTGGCATTAAGATTTCTTTCCAGCAAGCAGAAACTAAAGAGAATCATTTGGATTTAAGTGGTTTTTTCATTGTCCAGAAGAGGTAGGCAGCTTTTGAATTTAGCAAAGGTGTATCCCAAGAACACCACATGTAATATTTGAAAGATAATTCTATTAAATACTATTACTTGAGCATTTAATGATTATTTTTCTTTACATTGGAAAAAACCCTCATAAACATAATTTGGACTGCAGAAGAGTGATGGGTGGGCTTTCTTTTCTGAACCTCAGAGTTTGTCCTGAATTAGGATATTTTACAAAGAGGGTTCTCCATGCCAGCTAAATGATCAGCAAAATTAAATAAGCATGGAAAAGCTGCTTTACAATATTTTTTCCCAAGAGTCTCCAAGACTGCAAATCTAAGGAGAGTTAAACATGCTGTTATTCGACCTGCTCCCTTTCCAATATTGAAATTTGCTGGTATCTATACATTGTCCTGACCTGTAAGCAGAAGAGATTAATCCCAGTCAGCACTTTGGTTCTTGTTTTTATAATAAAGTATGGATATTTTTTTCCCTCACAACTGCAGAATTTCATCTCATTGCCACTTCAGCACCCTATATAAATAAATAAATGTTTAAAAATCCATCTTGCTTCCAACATTAGCTGTCAAATTCCACAACCAGTATGGAACCTCTCACAATCAGTACTCAACAACAAAAACCAGATGAAAGAATTTCCTTTGTGAAGGACTTTGGTCCTGTGGGGGCTCAGTAACCACAACAGATAACCTGGCAACCAGCTTTAATGGCCCTTGGTCTTCTTATTTACTCAGAAATCATGCACACAGAAAAGAGTAAGAGAATGTAAGGGGCAGGTAGCAGATGTGTCATATTCTCATTTATGCATTGCACACTGACAGAGTGTAATATGAAACCTGTAGTTTTGTACAAGCTTGTTGAAAGTATAGTTTCTCAGCTCCAAATCTGCCACCATCCTAGTACAGGAGAGTGATACAGAGGTATAAATGTCTCATGTAATGATAGACTTTTGGTAAATATGAAAGATATAAAAAAGATAATTGATGTTTACTACTTTATCTGTATTTTTTATGTTCTTTTTATTTCAGAAAGACGATGACATTTTACTGTTTATAGTTGACTACATAGTTACTTGCATGCCATGGTGGTGCAGTAGCAGTAATAAAGCCCTGTTGTGAGTTGTGTTTATTTCCTAAAGCCATTCATACATAGAAGTACTCAGCTTAATTTGGATGAGGCCTAAATGTAAAAAATAATTATAAAAAAGGAACAATTGTACAGTATGTAGTTATATCTTATACAGGAGTATTAGGTTGCATCTAACCATGACTGCTCTATTGTTTTGATAAATTATGCACTTATGAATTATGGTATAATTATTTCTTATACTGGCATGATTGTTTCAGTATTTTCATATCTTAAAATAAGATTATTATCTTAAAATAATACCATCTTGTGACTTTTATTGCCTATTCTGACCTCATATAACCTAAAACTTTAAAAATTCATTTTTAAAGGTTCTGTTGGGAACTTTGAACCAGTGCTACTTAGCCTAGTGAAAAAATTGTCCTTTGAAAACAGCCCTTTCTGCCAGTTTTAAAGTTAATCTGTTCAAGTGAATATAAACTGATGGGACTGGCTTACATGATGCAAACACTTAGGAAAAAGAAAGAGCCACTTGTCTGGAATATATTCCAAACTCTGTGTTAATCCTCAGTCTAAGCATTTCACATAAGAATTGTACAGTGTGTTTTGTGAATGTACTGGAAACCCCATCCACAGAAAGACCATCCAGTCCTGTAGGAGAGTTGTGACTGTGCTCACTCATACAGGATTATATTCCTCTGTGTCTCAAGCAGAGTTTGAAAAATACTTGAAAATCAGGTGTGAGTTTTAAAGGGATTAAAATAGTTTACTGCACACTGAAAATAGGCAAATAGCAATCAGCCATTTTACTGTGTTTTCAGGTAAAAATGTTATTTTACTGTACAAGAAAAGCATGTTTGTCATGGGATCATTCAGCATTTCCCTTCACTTTGAGAATTTTTTTCTGAAGAGTCTTTCTACTCCCAGGATCCCTGATTGCATGCAAATTAGTAAATTCATATAATAATGAAGTAAATAAAAATACTTATATAATGGCCACAATTAAAAACAAGGAGTTTGCAAATACATACCAAAGCTTTCTTTTTGGAAGGTATAAATAGCATAAATGTCTGATAACTACATTTTGCTAGTTGTTGACAAGTGCAAACTTTTTGGTAACGACCACTGTACATCAGATGAGATGTTTTATGAACAGTCCCATTATGATTGTGTCAAGAAAAGGCCATATTTTTTTTAAACCCTGTTATCCAATTTAACTTTGGAACCCTTTCTTATAGTCAGAAAGTGTTGAATGGCCTGTTTTACTCTTAATGTGATTTATATTGGATGAAAAATAAATAAGTGCTGTTCTGGTAAGGAAGGCCCAGTGAAGTTCTGATTGTCAGGATTCAACCTCCCCCTCCTCAGTCTGTGGATTCTGCTGAGGGAAATCCAGCAGCTACAAATTACTGTCCAAATATGAGATAGCCTGTCCATGGTAACATGGGTTTGTATTTCGGTATTTATATAAAATCCTGAAACGACTTCAATTGAATTTGCACACTTCAGAATATTTGTTTCCATTCATTACATTCCTATGAAATGTAATGAAATGTTTTTTCACCTGTACAAAAAAAAAAAAAGGTTATCAGTATGTTGCCACTATTGAAATTATTTAATAAAAAGGTCAATTTTTTAACGTGTTAAGGCATGAATATACCATTAAGAAACATTCAAATTCATCTGATTTGAGAATTTTCACAGCTGACTGCTCTTTTTATACATAGAGTTTTCTCTCATCTTCCCGAATCAAAAACATTTTGGCAATTTCAGATTGGGGCATGGAATTTGTTATGTGTAAAATCTGCAGCAATAATTATTTTCAAAATAATTTAATGTAGAGGCTGGAATCCTGATGGTAAGAATTTTAGTTTGGGATCACTTTAACAGATGTTCAATCTTCATGCATTATAACTTTCCTGGATTCATAGAAATTATAAAATCACTATGTATCTAATTTCATTACCAATTTTTTAAAAAGCATCTGAAAGGTTTCTTGACAATAAAGAAAAATTCTCTGTTAAAGGTGATTTGACAATCCCTCTTTTTTATAAGCAAAGTTGTCCTGTTCAGAATATTCAACATTACTGGGGAAAATTAAATAAATTAACTGTATTTTTTCCACCCTCTAAGGTGCAGAATTACCTGAAAAACTGTAGTTTCCTGATACTTATTCCAGATCTAGAATAAAGTATGGAATATCCAAGGCTATTTTAGGTGCTTATAACAAATAATAACAAGCCCAGAGATGTCTGCAGGTGGCCAGAACTTCCCGTGCTCTCTTCGGTTGTACTTCCTCATTAAATACTAATAACAGAGCACAAAAATGGCAAAAAAAGTCCTTGCACAGTCTGGGCTTGTATAACTCAGGGCCATACAAATGTTGTTTTAGCTTTTCCTTATTTAATGCAATTTTATTTTCATAAGGATTGTTTGTATTTCTATATGACTGCCTATAGGGCCACATGTGGCCATTTCCATGGCTGCAGGTATTTCTGATCTGGAAAATCATCGTCTTGTACATATAACTGGAATTCTAGTGGCTCTCTGAAATTTACTGTGAGGCTGAAAAGGGACTAATGTCACCCCAGGCTTGGTCATCTATGCTGAAACTCGTTTGTGTCTTGAAACATTTCTGTGCCCTGGCTGATATGTTAAAGACTGCCTCTTTCTAAAATGAGGAAGCAAGAGTGGAACCAATGGGGAAACCAAACAATTATTTTTGAAGCATATCTACGTGTGTGGGTGTGCCTATGTGTATATATTATAGATATATATAGATATAGATCTATATATAATGGATTGTGTAGTTGGTTTCACAGCTGACCTAAATCAGAACATTCTCTGTTTCCTCACATATTCTCACATATTACATTGAATTATGTGAAGGCTAACTCAGTGACTATTTATGTACATAATAACAGCCCTTTCTACAGAAATAAAATCTTAAGTCCTTCTGAATGAGGATATAGAAGTGTGCTTGAAACACTGTATAGAAAATGTTGTCAACTATCAGTTGTTATCAATTATTATCAATTGGGTATCAGTATTTTCAGAATGTCCAAGACTGAGTGCAGGAGGTGAGGCAACTCCTGTCCTTTTGTATCCTTCCTTTTCTAGTTTATTTGCCTGTAGCAGTTCTTATGTGATAAGATCAGAGTCAATGATACAGAAAAAATATTATTTTTGACAGAATTGCTATTCACTTAACAATAAGTGTTTCTATGATATTATCAAAACAATGCTTAGCTATGCTATTTTCCAATTTTAGTAAATGCCTTTTTCTAAAAGACCTTTCATTGGATAAGAAGCAAGAAAAAAAGTAAGATGAAGCTCTTCAAATACTCCTAAAAGATATCAGAAACATTCTGCTGAGGATTTGTGTCTTTTTAACAATTATTCTAAGGTCAGTATTTGTAAAAAGTCATATTTACTTTATGATTCTTAGAGATTGACATGAAGCAAAATTTATTTTTTCATGTGAAGTCCTGATGGTCTCTTAAGACATTCAGTTATAAAATATAATTGAGAAAAAATAAACATAGTTTTAGAACACAATATTTAGGATAACCAGCATGGATGTTTTCATGAAAGAACTCTACACAAATTGTCTGTTTCCTAAAACTTCCTCTCAGACATGAAATTTGTCAATACTCCTGCAAGTCTCCTCTTCCCCATCCCTTTCCAAAGCACTAAGAGTCAAACAGTCAGGGATGAAAATATTTTAAATATATGAATACAGGTAAATTTGTTTCTTCTTCTAAATAGAGGGTGGAGGTATGGCCAGAAAAGGTTTCCTAACTGAATATGTAGGCATGATAAAATTAACCTTAATTAAATTTAAATTTAAATTTATTAAATTTATTAAATTTAAATTAAATTTAAATTAAATTATAAAATTAAAATAAAATTAAAATTAACCTAATAACATGGGAATATTTAAGATTAATGAATTAATGTATAGAGAGTACTCAGAGCTCTTTACTGATCTAAAAATAACAGTCACTGTAAGAGTGCTGAGTGTATTTTAGTTACGAAGTTTTTTAGTATTAGGTTCATTCTATAATGCTAGGTGTTAGTGTTTTATACCACAACTCGAGACACAATTTTAAAAAGCACAGTTTTAAAAAACAGCAACCAAACCAAATTATTTACTGGCAGATACTCCAACTCTGTGACTTTTCATATAACAATGGTCACAGAATTTGTTCTTGGTTCTGCTTATCAATGTCATTTTCCTTTTCTGGGTAAGTGTTTTACTAGTCTATTCAATTTACTGGTAATTTTTATTATTTGGGCTTATTAGATGTCTGATTTTATATTATTTCTTCTTTGTTTTTCTTCTTCAAGTAGCCATTTTTTATTCAGCACCTTCTGCTTCATTCCCAGCTGCCCAGACCATAAGATCCCAAAGGTGCTCCACTATTTTGTCCACTGTAGTCTGGAAATGTCAGTGAATGTAACATTTTAATCATATTGAAGACTACCAGGGATAATGCATTTCCATGCCTTAATCCCTCATTTGTATTAAATGGGCCAGAGATTTTACACCTTCTTCGTGCTCCATCTTCTTCATTGCAAATTGTGATTATGCCTGTTAAAAAATGTCTTATGGAGTTATAAATGCCTCCAATGTGGCTCAAAGGCCACAATATAGCATTGTAAGATTTCTTAAAATCTTGAAGTGTGTGTGTTCATTCTGACTATAGTGTTAAATGTCTTCAAATACATCATGATTATTCAATACTTGGAAAAATTCTTTTTCCAGAATCCAAATTGGTGTTACTGAAATGTTCCTGCTTTATTAAAACACAAACAAATAAAATACCCAATAAAAACAACCCCCCAAAAATATAAACCCTTCTGAGAAAGCTTTTTCATCTTTCAGGAAAACACAGGCACTCTCTCCACTGGCTTTTACATTGCATTTCTGAAAACCACTTTCCACGGCTCTGAAATTTTTTCAGCTATCTGAAATGAGCAGAATTATTCTGTACAGCCTTTGGCTTTGTTTACCTCCGTCTGCTTTTAATAATTTAATGGCAACCCTGTCAACACACGGTGCCAAGTTCTTCCCAAAGGCTTGTAATTGCCTCTTGGATCCCTTCAGAGCTGAGCTCCACAAACAGCTCAGGCCCATCCCTTTGTAACTTCTTTGAAAAGAAAGGATTTGCATTGTTCATCAGATTGGCAAAAGAATGATGCTCTTTGCTCCAGGTGAAGATTCTGCTCTCTTCTCAGGCATTCATGTTCTTTCTCTGTCCCACCCTCTCCACCATGCCCTCCAAATGTTTTGAAGTGGCTTTGTCTCTTGGCATTTCCTTTTGATTCAATCTCGTCATGAACCTGATCCAGCTTCTGAAGACATGCAGTCCTTTCCACATTCTGGTCCTGATTCCTTTCCAAAATCATTGATCTTGCCTCTTGGGAGAATACTGTTGGTTTCTTCAGCAGTTCTCCTAAAGCATCTCCAATCATCTTACACTTCATCTGCACACTCAAATAGAAATCTTCCAAAGCTTCAAACCTGTCCTTAGTTGCTACTCAGTTTCTCTAATTTCTCAGAATGTGTTAGTTTTACTTGTAGCATATATGTTTGTCTCTGCTGGGACAAGGCTGTCTCCTGCAGAGACATTTACAGGTTTATATCTAGCCAGCTGCTCCCAGTTTTGGGGCTTTTCTTGTACCACATGCACTCAAAGTGTTCCATGACCTCAGGGTCCACCCTTTCCTGAGACCTCTCTATTATCTGCCTCCCTGAGATTTAGTCAAGCATTTTCTAAGAATTTCTTCTTCTTTATGAGGAAAAGGCCTTGAATTCCAAGTAATATTGCTTTAATGTGACCCCACTCCTTTAGCCTGCCCAGGATTTTACAGTCAGCAGAGCTTTAATAGTCAAATGTGTGTCCAAGGTATTGCTTTATGCCACGGTCCAAGCAACTCTAACTAGAGCTGGTGTGCTAAGTCATTGCCTAATTTCTGTGGTGCAATAGATCTGGGGGCTGTTTTCTGCAATATTTGGAAGGTTAGAGGGGAATGTTTGAGAAATCGAAATATTTTAAGCCAATGATTCATATTACTGTAAAGGTGTTCTTTTATTACTTAACCAGATTGCCATTTCATAGGTTTTGCCTCTCACTGTGCCTCACCCAGTCCCATAAAAAGGAAAACATGTAACTTTGTGCCCTCTTCATGACTGAGACACTAAAACTGCTAATGTTGGACTATGTTATCATTTAGTTTATTTAATAAACTAATCAATTTTTCAAAAGAGGCCTTTAAAATTGTGCAGCTTAATGGTACCTCGAAATGGAAGCACTCAGAACTTGCCATTTACCTTGTCATTTTTCAGCCTTCTGTTACAACAAACTGCATTTTTTATAAGAATTACCAACCCACAAGGAGTGCTTTGAGGCCTGGGTGGCTTTCACCTGCTTTGCAAAACCTTGCTTTGATGGCAAACATCACAGGACTGCAAAGGTTTCTTAATTTGTGTTCCTGTGACGGTGCAATGTGCAAGCAATAGTTTTGCTGTCTGGGAATATCAACCTGTTCAGTTTATAGTCTCTAAAAATGAAGGCCAACTGGAAGGGCATCAGTAGATGTACCCATTAAGATTACAACTTCAACAACAAAACCAGCATCACTAAATTCTAAATAAGTAAAAGTTAAACCAGGGAACATCAGAATATTCAGCTTTCTGATTTCTCCCATGGCTCTTAGGAGTGTGATATACAGGTGAAGGTCTTTTTCACAGGAGAAGAGACAAAATAAAGTGCTTATCTAACTCATATTTACTCTAAATGGTACATTTGTGCTCACACAAAAACATACATATATATATATATATATATATATATATATATATATGGATCTCACCAATAAAAGTACTAGTTTGGATTAAGGTCAGTGGTCTTGCTTGCAAGTATGTAAAATGTCTTTCTGCATAAAGAGTGTGGTGTCTTCTAAAGGCTTCAGGAGTTTTCCAACCTTCCTTTCTAGTTTTACATCAAATAGCTAGAAGGAGGTTGTGCTTTATGAGTGGATACTATCCTTATCAGGAGAAGAATGAGCCCCAGTGAAATCTCTGAGACTTTCAGTCTCCCAGTTGAACAGAAATTTCCTGTCTATGAACTGAAAAGAGGTCAAGCAAGGTGGTTTTAGTGTAAGTGGCTGGATGTGCCACATCTGCCCCTCAGGTTCTAGACTGCCAGCAGCAGGATGTGATATTGAGATCAAATTATGTTAAAATTGCCCTTCTGAGGTACCACATCAGCAAAAAGCCATTGTGAAATCCAGAGTAATGGCACAGATTTATAGAAACTGGGAGCAAGCCCAAACCTTTCCTGTGGTGTAGGGACTCATTTTTTAAACTTATTACTCTGGTGTTTGTATTTACTGGGATCATCTTGTTATGTCAGCTGCAAACATATTCCATTGCATCAGGGTTTTGTTTCCCTTTGCCTTTGGTTTTCCCTTTGGCTGTGTGGGTACCCTTGGATAGCATCAGTAGTGTGGTGCAAATCTCTCCAGCTAATTCTAGGGGAGTTAGTCTGGGTACCAGAAGGGTGCAGCAGCATCAGCACTGTCCTGCACCCCTGCTGGCTGCTCTGCAGAGCTAATTAGCTCCAGGAGAGAGCACAGGAGCCTGGTAGCTCTGCACAGTATTTCATTTTCCTGTCCAGTTTTGAGGTTAGTAACACTTGTTCAGTTACCTTTAGTGCCAAAGCAATGTAAATAACAGCCCCACTCCAGGAGTACACTCAGTGCCATTGAGTGACATTTTCCTGCAGGATTTCTTCTATGAGCCAGTGAAGCAAAACAAATGTTAGGATATTCATATTAGTAAGTATATTGTGCCCTTAAAAAAGTCAGTTACTCCTTCTCCTGTGAAGGCTGTCTTTAACTGGCCTGAGTCATATCTTAAAAAAGCAACAATCAGAACTGTATCACAAAGAACAAGTGACCAAGGCAGAGCAAATAATCCTTAGATTCCTTTTGAGCCAGCTTCCTTGATTTTTTTGGCCTTTTTCCCCTGCTGTTTCAAAGTACATGGTTACCCTCTGCACCTCCATGTCTGACATTTTGTTAGGTGCTTCTGAGTAAAGCCCTCCTGCTCCAGCTCCCACGTTACTAATTTGTATCAATAAGGAACAGCTTTCATTCTTTCCCAGTCAATGCTGGAATATGCAAAGCAAATCAAAAGCTATGGTCAACATAATAAATGGAAACATCTATCTCTTCCAGTCAGCCACTGCCTCGCTGTGTTTTTTCTCCACTTTAGATAAACAATCTACAATGTGTTTACTGAGGCTTGTACTGATACCCCTCAGTGGTATAGGCAAGTCTACTTTTATTCCAGCAGACACAGAGAATAAGCCCACGGTGCACAGTGCATGCAAACCCCTTTGAAACCCAAGATTATTTGTTCTCTGACTGTTCTGAGGTAATTAAGGAGCATTGCATGTTTCTCAATTAATGATTCCTCATTCAGCTGGGGATCTTTGATGCTAATTTGTTTTAATCAGGACAGAGACTGCTAAAAAACTAAACAATTCAGTGAAGAGGAACTAGGAATTTTTAATCAAGTGGAAAAGATCTAAATGCTATGAGGGACACATCCATCGTAAGTTTTCACTTCTTGTTCATTTAACTTTGTTCTTTCAGGTCTCATAAAATGTTGCGTTAATCAATGCAAGAAAGTTTGTGAATATGAAGAATGCATAGTGGTTTTTTCTTCATCTGACGTAAACATTTGTGCTAAAATGAGGAGCTGAAATAAGAACCATGATGTTAAGACACATTCATCATGGTTTTTTAGTTATGCACTGAAGTACAGTTTTCTGTTTTGTCAAACATTATATAGGACGTTGTCAATCATTGTGGTTTTAATATGCTGGGGAGTCACTGGAAAAAACCACTGGGTTTGTGGGGGATTGGATGCTCTCCATTTAAATGTTAATTTTAAAATTATTTTGGTATCATACTACATGCATACATTGGATAAAATAACCTACTGTAAACTTCTGCCCATGGAATTAGTATTTCAAATGCTGCAGCCTATGCTACAGGAAATGACATGGTTTCTGAGGAGACCATGTATAAGCTCCATAAAATAATGTTTTATTCCTAAGTACATTTATTTATAGCTTTGAGGGAAAAGCACTTTACAGTTCTGTCTCCTCCAGCTGCTTTACCATGATAGACTTTGTGTCTTCCATCATGGAAATTCCAATGTGTTCTACTCCTATAGCTTCAAAAGAGTGGAGGTGCTCCCAAGCCTGGACTTCCAGGGATCTTTAGCCATGTGCTGGAGTTAAAGCCATGAAGAACACTTAAATCCAAAAAGTGAATCTTCCTGAACAAGCAGTATTTTAGCAACGATTCAATTAAAAGTAAATTGTACGTGCTAAGAAATTTTCAGATCAGGAGAGGCATTTAATGGCTTTGAGGTTTTTAGTGCTGGGAAACATTTTCAGATTACTGATTCTTATGTGACCTCCAGCATTTTCCCTATCACTGCTTTTAATGCATGAAACCTGTTTTGGACTGGTACCTACCTTCTTAGTACCTGTCTACTTGGCTCTAAACAGTGCCAAAAATAGGCAGAGAGACAAGAACTCTAACTGGCTTCTTTGCCCTCCTTCCTTTGTGGCTGTGAACAGTGTGTTTGTTTTGTAGTTGAGAAGTTGAAATGAACAGAAAATCCTTCTAATAAATTCCTAATGCTTTATCTTAAGGGTGAACTTTAAGCAGTTTAATAACAGCAGGGGTTTGTTTGTTTGTGGTTTTTCTTGCAAGCAAGCTTAAATATATAACAGTTTAAAGTAGAATTCTGTATGTTAAATGATTCCCATACAAATGGAAGCACAGCCACTGAAGAGTTGCCTTGCAGAAGATGGCTTTTTTCACCAAAAGCTCTCTGTACACTGTGAAGCACAGTTCAGATGTTTGAACTTATGCTAATTGAAAGATCAACATTTTTCTTTCCTCAGTGAATACCCTGCTCTTTTCCTCTTCGAGATGGCTCTCCCATGTGCAAAAAATGAGCTGTAATTATGCCCAGCTCAAGGCAATCTCAGGATCTAAAATATCCTGCCAACCAGTGTGTTCTCAATCTGCCTTGTTAGTTCACAAAATTGTGCATGTGCCTTTGCTCCAGTCTCAAACCTGATAATGTCACATCATTGGGACAGGAAATGTTCTCTGATCTTATCTGAAGTGACACTTGCAATTTCAAGTTCTAGCTTGATGAGATCACGTTGTCAGGGCTCCACATAAGTGTGATCTTTCCTGATTTGCAATTGTATCTGTTGTGAGCGGTCTTTACACTGTTCAAGCAAAAGCATATGATAATGCATTTTGTCAGATGCAAGGATAATGAAAGAGTGATTTTATGTTTCCCCTTTTAGAAAATCCAATTCGTGTGACTAAATTCAGTCAGTTTTCTTAACAGTTCCACCCCATCTGTCTAATGCTGTTTGCACCTGGAAACCCTAGTACCTGCAAAATGTGAGCGTGTCAAGGTAGTTCTCCCCTTCATGAAACGGATGAGACTTATTACCTTTAAACCTTCATTACTTCCGTGAAGCTCTGGGCTATAAAATGGTTTTTTGCACATGCTGGAGTTGTTAAAACATATATTATATGCCTTAAGCAAAAATATTTAATGTAGTAAAAGCTTGTAAAGTTGAAGAATACTTAAATACCTACGTCGTGTTATTGGCAATAAGAAAGTCTGTGATATTTAAGAGCAGGAGACTCTCAAGTCATATTTCAAATGTTTTCATTCATGATAATAATTTTCTTTAGATGTACATTATATGGGAAGGAAAGAGCTGTTACAAATGCTGTATTCCCCCTTTTAGCATATAGATTACTGGCTGAATCCTGTAACACCAAGTAAAAATAGAAGAGGGAAGAAATATTGCATATATCTAACCTGTTAAAACTTCAGGAGTCTGTGAACAAAACTATGGTGTTAAGGTACAAAGGCTTAGGTCTTCGATCCCTGTTTAAAATACATTATGACAGGTCCTACATCAATGCAGAGGACTGAGACAAAGAGCAAGTTGTGACCTCTCTTGCAACAGTACCACGGGAGCAGATTGATTTGTCTGGGTTGTAGCATGTGGATCACAATAACAAGCAAGACAGATCATAGCTATTTGACTAAATTGCTGCAAAGCCAAAAAGGGAAATAATATTTATTTGTCCATTTAAAGTGACTAAAATAGAAGGCAATAAGAATCCGGGGTATTTTACTTTCTTGGATAATAAGATGAGACTCGGCCTGAAAGGCTGGAGGAGTGGAAATAGAGGAGTTTCTTGGCAAGCATTTCTGAAATCCATACAAAACCTCTGGCAATTATTTTTTTCAACTGATTTTTCTTCCTAAATAGTTGTGTCTGAGCCAGAGGAAACACAGAGTTTCTAAGAGTTATTCTGATATCACAATAATTTTATCCCTCCTACTACAAGATTAGATAAATATACAGTTCTGTTGTATATCACACAAAGATATATGACCCAGATATATCACTAAAAATTAAACCTAAAGCGTTGCATTTGGACTGACTAATCCTGGACAAATGCTGCTTCTTTAATAATGAACACAAGCCCCAAATGCATTGTATTGTAAGAGAAGTGACAGTTCTGCCAAACCCCTGCACAACTTGCAAGATGCAGGCTCATGTGAGATTACTGTGGGCTGTGCTGACTAAGAAAAAGAAAGGACAGAATTAGGTTATTGTGATGCTACCATATATATTAGGCCATTCCTGGGATAAGAGATGCATCCCTGGTGCTGCCTCTGTGCATCCAGAGTGAAAACACTCTCCAAGTTTTGCTTGTATTTTGGGCTCAAAGTAGGCAGATGCCTCTCTCTACTCAATAAATAGGATTTTAAAGTGTTTTAACTGAATGTTACCATGTCACATTCATCACAGAGCTGCTCAGATTAATGCATTTGAAGGAGAAAGCTGTCTTGCATTATTTCTAAGGGACTGGATTTTTTCTAGCTGCACAATGTGGTTTTGTCTTTATTCCCATGATGATATTCAAACTTTATGACTGGATAGTCTAAAATGTTATTAGATGGCAACAATAGCTTGCAATCTATTGCCTGGTCAGCTGGATTTTTATTGTTTAAAACAGCTTAACCTTTCCCTACCATTTTATAGAGTATATTGAGCTCATTCTAAACCATTTTATGCTTTGGCTGAAAGATGTACTTAGTAGATGGATTTCAAAAGTATTGTGGCTGAAAATCTGCATCCTATTGCAGTAATCTGTTCTTGGCCTAATGCTAGTTATTCTTTAATACTAATCTGGAAGAAAATGCAAAATCTCTGCTAGTAAATACTGCAGGTGACATAAAAATTAGTGGAGTGGTAAATAATGACAGAAGAGATCATTTCAGTGTTCTGGATTTGCATCATTTCATAAGGTGAGCTCATCTGAACAATATGCATTTTAATACAGACAAATACAAAGTCATATGCCTGGGAACAAAAAATTCCAGTCACATGTACACAGAAGAGCAGAAAAGTACCCTTGAAATACAGTGATAGTGATGAAGATTTAGAGTTTGTGATAGGTGGTGTCTGAATGTGAGCTCCCTGTGCAATATAATGGCTGAGAGAAAAACATTAGCTCTGAATGGGTAAGCAGTGAATGTCAAGCAGGAGGGAGATGAGTTCATGGCATGACTGAGATAATTGCTTGCATTCTCTGTCCAGATCTTGTTGTCTCACATGAAGAAAAAATCTGAAGGAAAAAAAAACCAGCAAAGATAAAAGGTTCAGAGAGGAACGAAGGAATGATTCTAAGCCTGTGGAAAAGAAATTCCAATAACCTGTGATTTAAGAAAATTAATCTATCCAATTTATCTAAGAGTGGGTTAATAGGTGAATTGATACCAGTCTTCAATATCTACATAAAATACCTGTTTCACAATTCTGAATATGTCTGAACACATCACTAAAAGGATTAACAGGATCTTGTGGATGGAAGCTGGAGCTAAACAAATACAGACTTTAAAGAACCTCAGTGTTTTAAAAGGCAGGGTAATTGATTACCAGAACAATTTATCTAGTATCAGAATGTATTTTCCCCCTCTGAATATCTTTTTGAAAAATGTACTATTGTTTAAACAGAAGTTAATTTAAAATAGATTATCGTAATGATCCCTTTGGTTCTACAATCCATTAAAGAGACATTACAAATCTCCAAATATGACCCAGAATGCAGATTTTTGTTTGAAGAAGAAAATGTTTACAAAATGAAAGACCTATAGGAATATGTGCTTCATTCAATTTTAAATCTCCAAGAGAAGTGTTTAAAAGAACCAAGAAACCTCTAGTGAGAGCTGCAACACAAATAATAAGTATCAGAATTTAAAAGGGAAAACAGAGGAGAAGTGACATGAGTTTCTGCTAACTGTCTAAGCTGTCCCAAAATGCTGAAGAAAACAAACAGGGAAGGCACGGCACTAAAAACTGAATTCAGTAATAGCATAATTATTGGCATATTGCTTATAATAGGTCTTGTTTATGGTCCTTTTTAACTTGCCACTAACTTTCTCTTTTCACTGAAATGTAGCCTAGATTGTGAAATAAAACTGTAGCCATTAGATAAAAGAGTGTTGCTGAGGCTTTTTTGAAATATTGGAATAACTGCTCTATATTTCTGTGGCCTGTCATGGGAAAGAAATGAAGAAAAATATTAGTGAGCCATTAGAATATGTTTGACTCTCCAGTACTGCTCTGCACTAAGTCATGCGAGAGAACAGCTCCCGTCGCTGAAGACACACAAGGTAAAAGATATTAGTATGGAAATGACACCAGGAAGGGTCAAAGGATGGAGGAGTAATGAGAACAGACATGTCAGAAGGATGAATAGGTGTGGCCATTAATTTTAGTTGAAGAGCAAAATGTAGATTTTGGCAAGATTTAGAGGACAAGCCGAGGCTGAATATGATGCAATAGCTATAGGAGAGACAAGAGCAGGACACATTGGGATAAGGCAAGAGAGAAGAGAAACACTCTTCCTGCATACAGCATTTATTCTTTTTTACAGGGTAACACCTCATTCTGCTTCAGGGTGAGCTCAGGGACAGGAAAGGAAAGAGAGCTGCCAAAAGGCAGAATGCTTTTGCCTGCCAGGTATAGCTTTTCAGAAACTGCTCACCTCAGTTGATTCAGGGTAGTGTTGGTTTCAGAGCAAACGATGCTGAATGCAGTGACTGAACTACTTGTGAAAGAAAGTACTTAAGTACAGAAACTCATGAAAGATAAATTTCCTGAACTCAAGAACAGAAGCAGCAATGAGAGGGTGTTCATCATTTCACAGCTCTCCTTTGCTTTAGAGCCACGATTAACACTGCTCAGTAACGAGAGTGTACATAAATCAGGGGCAAGGATCTCAGCAGGGTGCCTTCACAGCAGCCCTGGAACCCTGGTGAGCACATGCCTTGGGTTTATGGCATTCTGATGTGTGATACACACTCAATCACTTTTCTGGCTGAATACCTACAGGAATGGAGTAATCCTAGAAATGCAGTGAATGAGAGAGGATGTGTTTATATATTTTAATAGCAAGGTCGTGAGCACTGATGTAATAGCAGTAACTATCCAGGCATCTTTGACATTCTGATCAAAGACACCCAAAAGCAAAGAGTTCAGTTGCTTAGTTTAAGCTCCCACATTTCAATTAACGTTCAAAGAAATCTTTCCTTCTAGGCTGAACTGAAATGAGTTATTGATGTAATTATACCACTCAGGAGAAAAAAACTTTAAATACTAGTTTTACAAACTGATACTAGGAAACTTTTCAATATCCCATTAAATGCTTTTTCTTGTTCTGTTTGCCAGGGCCTCAGTTCAGCAAAAACATTAAAGTGTTTGAGGTAAGTTAGTCTATTCAATGAAACACACAGTTTCATACTTACCCATATGTCCCATTGACATTAAGCACATACTTAAAGTTAAGCACACAATTAAAGGCTTAGCTGAACTGGAGACTAAGCTCTTTATAAAAGAAGTTAGTTACAAAGAGAAAATGAGAGAGGGTTCATTTCTACTTAGTTGCGCTTTACAGCTAGATCTGTGTTTAAAGAGAATAGTGTCTAGAAAGAAAAATTTAATCCTAATTCCTCTCTCAGGAGGCTCTAGACAGAGCCAGCTGCAAAGGAAGACTGATTGGAAAATCAGGATTTTAGGACTAGCATGTCAAGGAGGGTCTATTCCAGTCACCCAGGTACCATAGACAGCGACGTTGCCCAACCCTTGTTAACTCTTCTTGGGCTACAATGGCCACATGGAAACAGAACTGAGGAACCACTCACTGCC
The DNA here is from genome assembly GCF_051311805.1 of Agelaius phoeniceus. NCBI lineage: Eukaryota > Metazoa > Chordata > Aves > Passeriformes > Icteridae > Agelaius > Agelaius phoeniceus. Next base: position 7,345,387 of record NC_135273.1, on the reverse strand, counting down.
TACCTGGGCCAAAACAAAGTCCTTCAGGGCATTTTATAGAAGATTTTATTTCTGGAAAAAATATCACAGTATTGTGAAATCAGGAAGGTGAAACTCTGTAATATGCATACATTTAGATTGTGTAAAGTTTAATCTTGTACTGCTCTCTCACTTCTCAGGGTTCTTACTCAGATTTAGAAGTGCTACAGACCCATCACCGTGCTATGACAGCAAAGTTGATTACTTAGAGCATTAAACTCTGGTTGCCATTCTTGAAGTGTTTGAAAGAGATGATCATTTTCCTTTTTTGAACTGTCAGGCACTTTTCTCCTAAATTCTCTAAATCACAGATTGATATCTAAGTGCATGCCTGTGTTATCTTTAGACCTCATACCATTCTCATAACCATTTATGATTACTGTTATTAATTTTTGTCACATATCACAGTTTCAGTTTCATATCACCTACATGTCCTTTTTTTTGCAATAAATGGCATTACTTACGTATGCTTATCTCATTCAATAAACAAAAGATTCCAAGAGAATCTTTATGCTACAGTTGGATTCAGATAAATAGTCTTTTCAGCACTGCTGTGAGTACAAGTGACATTTTTGAACCAAAACTTAATAGAGAGTGACTGGAATAGCTGACTCCTGATTTTTTGTGGAGATAAGATGAAACTTCAGTCTTCAGACAGTCCTATCATTGATTTTAGTCTTTTATCTCCCATGAAAACATCCCCCTCAAAAATCATTTAGCTGTGGATTTAGCAAAAACAGAAAGCAGATTTTGTCTGTTTTCAAGCTACCCCAGTAATACAGTTATCTGACTTTATAATGGCATACAGATGCTGGTTGGAGAATAAACCTACTTCTAAGCTCACTTAACCCATTTCTTACCCTTGCAGGAAGAAATATATTTAGAATGTGTCCTTGGCAAGTCACATAGAAAGAACTCAGTGCTGGGGACAAAACAGATGACCAAAAAAATTGCAAATGGAATAATAATTGGAATGAGGTGCCTGCCAGCCCATGGTTCAATATTCTGGATTCCCAGCAGCTTCCTGGGTGTTTTTGTATCCTTGCTGCTGGCCACATAGCACATTCTTCCCTTCCTCCTGCTCCCATCCTCCTCAGCTACCACGTTCACTTGAGCAGATCTGGTATTGCTGCACTGAAGCATTTTGATCCCTGTTTTCCACGGGACTCATCACCTCCTGGAACAGGCCAGTGTGTTTGGTCTGTGGGTGATCCCACACCTGATGCATGGAACCACCTACAGGTTTGTGCTTTGACTGTGCAGCCCTTATCAATCAGCCTTGTCCATGTATGATGCTTGATGCCAGACATGAAATCCATGGCGTGTGGAATATGCAGGTTTCCCATGCAATTATCTGGGCCACATCATCTTCTCCAGGCCAGAGTACTTTCCAGAAAAGCTTGAGAGTACTGTTGGAAAAGAGTGTGGAAGTCAGAGATCTGAGCAGCACAAGTGGGAGCACTACAGCAGGATGAAATGGACAGTGCCAGGCAGCCTCTGCTTGCTGCTTGAGCTTGTAGGTCTGCTCGTGAATGGCTCCACCTGCAGCAGTGGAGCTTCAACATGCAGACTTTGCAGGTGCCTTGTGTCAGGAATGTAAGGAGAACCAAGCCATGGAATGAATTTATGGATGCTTGGCGTGATAATGGGAACAGGATAGAACATCTCTCTTGTAACACAGAAGAGGAGGAGGGAGGAAACCAGATGTGCTCATGAGTGCATAGTGAAGCCTGGAGTAAGTGAACTGGATGAAACAGGGAACATATTTGCATTGTTTAGCTGTGTGTGGTTGTCTAGAAATTGGTTAACTGGGATGTCTTTCCTTGAGAGCAAGTGAAAAGAAAGGCAGCAGCTACAGAGAGAATGTGTGCAGAGACTTGAAGAGGAGGATGAGGTGGGTTGAGGTTAGGTTTGCTAGTGCTCTGTGGAGTGAGGTGAGAAACTACTGCTCTTTGTTTAAATGTCTGATCCCATTGTGGAAATTCTTACTGCCATTAAAAATGCAGTAGGGACTGGACTTAATTTCCCAGTTCCTGAAGAGGAGAACATCACGACTCCATTGGAAACAATGGTAATAAGGGTGACAGCTCAGGGTACTGCTTCTCTCTGGTAAGGTCTTGGTCCTCAAAGCTGCTGAGTGCTGTGGCAATTTATACAGGAGGATCCATATGGAAACACACTGGAAGAGGTCAGATATTCCATGGTGACCTTTGCTGTCACCACAAATTAGGTGGTGCCTTTGAGTATCACTCAGCACGTCCCAGTGTGTACAACTCACTGTTTTCCCAGAGCTGCACTAGTGCCAGCTGATAAACTTGGCATATTTGCCTGTTTGTTAGGGGTAAAATGTTGAAGAAGCCAGCTTTTGCTTTCATTTTGATAGAAGTTTGATTGTACACCCTGTGCTAATTGTAGCACTGTTCTTTTGCTGTCTCCATGCTCACATCTCTTGCAAACCTCTGCTTGCTGCAGATCTCATCACATTGCCCAGCAGCTGGTGCTGGGAACAAAGAGGCTCTTTGAGCACTGCTTGGTGCTCAGCTCTGCTCTGGGAGCTGAGGCTCAGAGAACCACAGGATAATTCAGGGTTTGTTGATCCCCCACATGCAAGGGCTTGATGCTCTGTCCTGAGCACGAAGCCCAGCTTTCAGAGCTGCAGCCCAGATACCCCACACAAAGCACCAGGACAGCTGCTGGTTGTAGCTTTGAACTGCTACAGCACCATGACTTCATGGTACTGCTTTAAATAACCTGTGAATGATCCTCATGCCATAAATCCATACTCCTTGTCTATTCCCTGTGCCTCCAGAGAGTGAGGACCAGGACGAGAGAGAGCTCAGAGCACAGCTCCTCCTTCTCACTTTGCTCAGCGCAGGTTGCTTCTGCCTTCCCCGTGCCATTTTGTTCCATTTTGGGCTTTTTTCCCCTCCTCTAACCCCCAATAAAAGAAGTTACTGAAGAGCTCTAGATTCTGGAGGCAAGGCATCCTGCTCAGGGTTTTGCTGTAGCCCCTGTTTGCAGAAAAGCCTGTGTGCAGCCCAAGCTGTGTATGGTACATGACAGATTCAGAGCTGCACAGTGCTGAGATCATCCTGGAGATGCCAAAGCAACAGGCAGGCAGGGATGATCTCTGACAGCCAATACATAACACCTAAAGTGGTAGAGGGAGACTGTAGGTAAAAGAAAATCATATGTAAAATTTCATATGTTTGGTTGTTTGGGGTTTTTTTAAAAGATAGATATGCAGTTTCCATGGACACCCAGTTTTATCTTAATGTGTGTTTCCTTTTATTAAATATGCATAACCAGGCTTGCTCAGGATGTGAAGTCTGGTGTTTGATTTTCTTTATATTTTCTCTAGGGAATTCCTAATAGGCAAGCAGATTTCTGGAGACATTTAGGACAGTTTTACCTTCCTGCTATCAGATGTTTCAAGCCTTAGGAAGCCAGACAGATACAGGAAAAGGACAAAGAACACAAAGAAGGTAAACTGCTGTATGCAATGTGAACAGCTCATCTTCCCCTAACACAGCCCATTTTTCTACTGGATCCATCTTTTCTTTCAACAGACTTTCCCACTATTTAGTCCTCTTCTTGTTTTGCCTTTTATCTTAGCCTTGGTAAGTTATTGCTGATAAAATCTGATTGGCATGGAAGGTGTTGGCCATGTGAGTTGAGGACTTGAGGCTCAGTCATGGAGAACAGGTATGCTAAGCAGAAAAGCCCCAGTGTTTAAGAGTTGAGGAATTGGGAGCTTATTTTGGTTGTGTTATTTTGGATATACCTTGCTTTGGAAGAAGAACTTCTCAACAGGGATCTGCTTTTTTGGATGGCCTGGGAGGCATGCTAGTGTCTGACTGAATGTCCTGCTTTAGGAAGCCTAAGCAGTGAGTTACTCTGACCTTAAACAAGGAGAAAAGTAGTTGAATAGGAGGATGGGGTAGAGCCTATCTTTGAGTTTTCTCTTAAATTTTAGGGCAGAACTCTTTCTTTTGCCTTGCTGATGGAATGAGAGTGTAAAGAAATTATAGATGGCCCTTGGCTGAAGTTTTCCTTCTGTTTCCCAGTTAGGACACAAGCTCAGGGTTCATGGGTGTGTTACCTTTTTTAAGAAGCAAAAGGAAAAGCAAAAAAAAAAAAAGGCAGAAGATAACTTATTTAAATTAGTTTTTTCTTTGATTTTCAGGAGCAAGAACTGGTACCAAATTCAGCAAGTGTATTAAAAACAATTGGTGCCACATTGTTCTGTGTCCAGGTCTCTATCTGGTCACCTGGTTCAGATTCATACCACTTTTTACATTATTGCAGCCTTCTGGAATCAGGGAACACACATTTTTCTGTCAGGTTTAATGGTGACATTGTCACTGTCTCACTGATGTGCCATTTAGAAGAGAGGTGAAAAATTCAGAATTATTCTATCAACATCACTTTTTCCACTAGAAAGGAAGAGTATAGGGCAGGTTCCCCACAAATGTCATCACTTATATCTGCTTAGAGTGCACTCTTCCACCTGAGAGGTCTCATGGTGTTTTTATCCATTAGCTCCTTCTTTATCAGGGCCATTTTCTATTATCTTGGACATTGTATTGAGCAGCAAACTATGAAAGCTAAGAGGCAGAGCAAAGGGCAGGTGGCACAGAGGCTGCTGCAAGAGATGACTCATTTGGCATTTGATTCTGATCAGATTACTACATTTAATTTGGGCATTGGAATCTGACGTTTTCTGTCACTTCTCGTGGCAGACAGGAGGAGAGGTGGAGGGGGAGAAACTTTTGTTCAAAGCTCTGAGGTGCAGCAGGGCACGAAAGATTTGTTGCCATTCTTTTGTATTGTTATACACTGGAAAATATCAATTAATTGCTTTCTAGCACAGTCAAGGGTTTCTTGGCTGTGAGGAGGAGGCAGGTTACACTGAGCTTACACTGGTGCAGGTTCTTCCTGGCAGCAGAGATCAGGCCTGAAAACACATCCACAGATTGCAGAGCTGTCTCCATGGACAGTGGCTGAGTTATATGAGGCCCTGGTGAGCCTCAGCTCTTTCTCTCTCTCATACAGCAAGCCTGGTGAAACTCTGATCTGACCTGGTGTGCAGCCACATGCCCCAAAGTCCTGTTATTAATCAGTTTCTTCACAGCCTGAATGTGAGTCAGGCAGTTCTTCAACGAGGCAGAAATGGATTCTGTGTGGTGAAACCTTGGATTCCTTATCCCAGTGCTACTGATGAAAGTGTGAAAAGAACTTGGCTATGTTTTATGCCTTTATCTCTGTCTAGATAAATACACACACCTGTTGCTCACCTGCCTCAGGGAGCTCACTTGGTGCATCCTCCCCTTACCTCCTCTCTCCTGCTGTCCTGTCAGAGGCAGGGAATCACAATCAGCAATTAACATTGTTGCACTCAAGTGCCTTTAGAAGGGATTTTTTCGCTGAAGCCTCTCCAGTGATAATGGTTTCCAGCAGGGCTGGTGATAACCTGCACTACTCACTGCAGCACCTGCGGCTTGCAGAGGGTGTGGGCACATTTTGGAGCTGCTTTTCACACCAATCTCTGTGGCATGGCAGGGTGGGAGCGAGCTGCCTCGTTTAGGGCTCACAGACATGGTGTTCCCATGGCAGACAGGGATCTGCAGCCAAGCCCTGCCATAAGAAGGGGCTGTGTGTGGTTAGTCAGCCCTAATGCCGAGCTCTGCAGATTAATGGGTTCCTCTTCTCCCATCACATCCCTTCTCCACGAGGCAGCCTATCTCTTGCATCAGCAATGACCAGCTGCAGAGCCTCAGGGTTTGCTCTAGCTACTTTTAACTGGTATAGAACTTCTTATTTTTCCCATGCTCTGCCCTTTCCTTGATTGGTAAATTCCCCAATGTCTTTAATCAAGCTGCATTGAGCCTAGCAGCTCTGGCAAGTTTTCTTTTGTTTTAATAAAAGGTGAGTTTGTTCCCCAGGCAGGTTCTGCCAGCTCAATTTCAGCTCTTGCACATTGGTCTTAAAACAAAAGGGGCCTCCCATCTGAAAAGCACAGGCAATACAATATCCCAGGTGAACCACTGTAACCTGCTTGTTCCCCTTCAGAGGAAAAGGGGACTTTTCCCTCCCATTTCACTGAGCTCAGTGTTTTGCTGAGTGCATTCTTCATGCACAGCTCCAGGCTAATGGACTCAAAGGGTTTTGTTGTGTGGCTGCTGCTCAGCCCAGCCTTAGATCTCAGATGACCACTCAGGCTCTCCAGTATTGTCCTTACCTAATATTACCTAAACCTGCAGAGCCAAAGTTAGGCATTCTTGAGCTCTCCCTGCCTGTCTCAGTTCTCAGCCTCTCCCTTTCTTAGGCATTTAATAAAAGCTGGGAGAAATGTTTCAAGTAAACAGACTTTGGAAAAATTCACTGGAAAGGGAGACCAAACCTTGATATGAGTTTGGTCAGCACAGGTGAGTGGATTTTGTTGGCAGATTTTTTTATTAGTGGTATTTCAACCTCTTCTGGAGCTGTTACATTTGCAACAGCTGGTTATGGAACTGGAGAAGAGGTGAGAGGAATCCCAGATGACTCACAGAGACTGGGAAGCCATAACCCTGCAGCTTGTCCTGACATTCCCTCTAGAATATAATGCTCCTTCTGACAAGATTGTTTTAAAAACCTTTTTCAGATTTTATATGGCTTGGGTTTTTTAAGATTCCAGTTAACAGTAAGATGAGAAAATTCAAAGGTAAGGCTAATTATCGGGAATGGTTCCAAAATTTAGACACTGGAAGTGTGAAAACTGCTATTAAAAGCATCTCTGTAATTCATCCAGCCCTGTATAAAATGAAGTAATATGTCAAGATGAGTGCAATGTAGGGCTGTGTCAGGCAGAAGAAATCAAAATTGAAATATTGAACCAAACGATGTGAAAAATCATCAACATTTACAGAATGCAGTAATTTATTTAGTTCCATGCTTTCTGCATAGAGGAAGTGGACCTCAGTAAAAAATAATTAAGTGGTCTGCATGAAATTGTTGGGTCAAAGGTAACAGAACCATCTACAGCACTTCTGAGAGTCCTGGCTCCATTTTTTTTTTTTTTCCAGATGGAACCATCAGGAAATTTGACCTGAATTCAGGAACAGCTTCTGGACAAGAGAAAATGCATTTCTTGGTGAGTTTATTGTTGACTGAAAAAAAAAAAAATGTTTACCCTGTACCACAGCAATATAAATAGCTTTTATCTCCATTACAAACAGACTGATTTTATCTATCAGTGATGTACTTTAAATCTCATATTTCCATTACAAACAGGTTTGTTTTATCAGTGACTTACTTTAAATCTTGTAGTAGAGTTCTGCCAACCTTAATTTTCTTTATGGGCAGATGCAGAACAAAGAAAAATAGGTGCTATACACTCCACATTCACTTTCAGTGAAGCAGTGGGCTCAGCAAGATTTCCTTCCCTGCTGGACTCTGCACAGAACAGAATGAGAGGGAGATGTTGGGGTGATTCCTGAAGCTTTCTGGTCGTGGAGGAGGGAGAGCTGGGATCAGCATGCTGGGTTGGGAAGCTGTGCAAACAGTGAGTGAGGCAGAGAGGAGCTCAAACCTCAGCCTCTGTGCAGGGCTCCAGCAGCTCTGATGCTCCCTCTGCACGGGCCCCCAGTTACACAAATGTCATCAGCTTCAGGACTCTGCACAAATGAACCTCCCAGGCCCAGATCAGGAAATTATTGCCCTTGCTTTCTGAGCAGAACATAGCTTAGTGCAGTGATGAAGCTACACACTTAGCATTGAAGACGTGAATGTATGAAGTCAATTATAAAAGGGAAGCTCCGTGGTGCGCAAATAATTGGTACAAGTACAGTGGTTTTCTGTGTGGAATGTATCCTTGGTATATTGCTGCAGCCTTCCAACACAACCAGAGCAAAGGCACTTATTGGAGAGAATAAACACACCTTAAAAAGTAAGGGGGAATGGACAAAGTTAGGGGTTAGCAGTGGGATAGATATTAATTAATATTTTGAAAGCCCCAACTATCAATTTCTGTGCTTTGAGATATTTGAAGTTCTTTTAAGTACAGCCAGAACTCAGAACCCTCTGAGTCATTAATGGCTGTGGTGATCATTAGAGCTGGGCACCCAGTGAGTGTTAGAAACAAATAAAGATATCTTATGTTCAGAACTATTTACAATATGAATTGAAACAGATGAAAATCAGTGCAAATGATGACCAAATAAAACATAAGAGAGAGGTTGTTAAGCCAGGGTTTTGGTGGTACTCCAGTGCTTCAGGGAGGCTGCTGAAAGTGTGCAGGTTGCTGTGGTATTGCTGCATCACATCTTCAGTGGCTGGCAAGTGGCCCCAGCAGAAAAGGCCTTGGGGGTGCTGGTGACCAGCAGCTGAACATGAGCCCAGGTGTGTGCTCAGGTGGCCAAGGAGGCAATGGAGTAGGAGAATTATCAGTCCATTTTCAGACCATTATCTGACTGGGTTTTCATCTCTCCCTCCCTCCCTCCCTCCTTGTTTTTAGGGTTTATAATTTTGTCCACTGTCATAGCCTTGAGGGGATTTGGTGGAGTCTCTTGGTTTTGGTTTTTTGGGGTTTCATTAATACCTCTCCTTCCTTCCTTTAGTGGTGGGAGGGGGAAGTTCTGTCCTGTTTAGGAAGGAGGTGCTGGAGGTTGAATGGCTGAAGTGACATTTCCCATGTAATTTTTGGCCATGTCCTCTTCAGTGGAGGATGGTGACCATGGAGGAGCTCCTGGGACCATTCCTATCACAGCTGATTTCTTCTCTTCAGGAGCAGAACCCAGGCAGGCTGTGGAGCTCTGGCAAGGTCTCCTGGCTCATAGGGAGCACAGAAGGATTTGGCCCACGTTTTATTTCCTCTGGTGTTTCTACAATGTAAGAAACATTATTCTCTGAGCTGCCCTGAATCTGTGGAGTTAAGAAGAGGTTACAAACAAAAGTCTTAATTCCCTGTACAGCATGGAAATAACACTCAATCTCCAGTTGCCAGGGAACAAAGTTCTTCCTAAGGAATAATGGACAACTGAGAAGCCAAAAATACGATTAAAGACTATTTGGCAATATACCATATTTTTACTTTGTCTCAAGCCTTCATCTTATGATTGCCTTGATAGAGGTGTAGAGCACAGAATAAAATGATGGAATGGGAAAGGAGCATAGATCATTTTTTTTTTCCAGTTCTATGTCACTACTTTGCAGAGAGGATGTTCCTGCCAGGGGACATGTTCATCATTCTTCAAGTTTTGTGTCAGTCTTCTAAAGAAGATATCTGTTGATCATGCTTAAATTTATCTAGGGAGTATATCTATCTCAGCAGAGAGAAAAATAATTCATTCTTTAGATCTGCCAGTCAGAGCAAGCATCTGTCCTTACAGTGAGGAAAAATGATAGAATCCATATCCATATCCTCTTTGACAAGTCATCCCCAAGGAAGGCATGAGTCTCACTGTGAGCATGTTCTGTGGGAGAAATCATGGTGTGCCACAGAAACAAGAATTAACCTTCCTAAACCAAAGAATACTTATCCCTACAATTTTTAATTTACACTCTGCCTTACTGCTGAGAGAATTTTATATCACTCCCAGACAACCCTCAACCCTTTTCTGTGTTCATTACTGTTCAGGTTTAAAGAAATTGTTTCTCAATCAAAGGTGCCTCTTGAGCTACATGAGAGGACAGACTGCAAGCAGACACTTTCTGTCTTTGAGTCCCAGCCACAGACTCTGGATTTCCCAATCTTATCAAGATGTTCAGGACAATAGAGCATCTCTAAAAAGTCAGGCCTTGAAGTAAGAGAACAAAGCCTATCATGTCAAGTGGCAAAACACAGGAGCAAAGGAATAGTGGCTTAGGGGAAAGAGAAAAATAAAATGAACTATCATCAGGTTGTCAGGTTTACAGTTTTATGATCTGTACTAGCTTAATAGAGTTTAATAGAGTGGAAATCCATACCTTTGAAGCTGCTGTTGGAATGCATATTGCCTGATGGGGTTAATTGAGGAAGGCCTGAGTTCTATGAAGTCTTAATAGTGCCACTTAAGTGGGTAAAATATGTATTCATTTTTATGCTGACAAAACAATTAAAGCAGTAGCTCATGGCTGTACTCATGCACTATCTGCTGCATATTATCTTATGTAACTTTAGTGTGTTTTCTTTGTCCTCCCTGTGTGCTGGTGCTCTCAAACCACTGCTCTCCCACTTCTCTTTTGTAACTGGAGACACTGTTTTCCTCTTCTTCCCCTCTCTCTCCCTTCAGCATTGCCTTCTGTTCCTCCCTGTCTCTCACCATAGGCTGTGGAGTGTGTTATGTTTTGGAGTCCTAGTTCTGAGAGACAAGCAGCAGCACCTGCTCATAAAGCTCTGGAAAGCCCTTTGCCAAAGCTTTTGGGATGTCATATCTATCACTGGTGCCTTTGAAAGCTTACACCAATTTGAGATAGAGCTATTGATGCAAAACCTTTATTACAGGAGGAAATTTTAAACTTGAGGAACATGGGAACAACTACAGCTGTAATATTTCTGGGAGGGAGGAGGAGGCTTTTATTATTTTTCTCAGCTGACAGTTTCAGTTTTGACTTGTTTTCTCCTTATTGGGCCAATTCTGTTAATGCTTCCTTAGGATATATTATAATTCTTAAGGCTCCCTAGCTATGTAGTCATATTTAGACTTTTGAAAACAAGCAAAACATCCTTAAGGGCTCTTAAGTACACGAGTGATAATGTTAACTGAAGCAGCGAGAGATCTTTCCTTTCTTGGCTAAAATATTTCTGCAGGACAGTGCCACAGCCTTGGCTATATTCCATCAGTCTCATCTTCCCTGGCTCACTGTCATGGCTTGCTAGTCTGGAACAAAGCTCTCAGATATGTTGCAAGAAATAAAAAATCTTACAGAGAAAGAGAGTTAATGACCACATCAGAACTATTAATACCAAGCAAGGCCGAGTTAAAGGAACATGTGGCAGATCTTCACACTGGGCTCCCTTTGTGACTCTTTGATCCTGCACAGCTGTAGAACAATTCAGAGTGGTAACACCTGCTGTAAAACAGCTCAGTGACTGTGCTAATTGCTAAACTGAGGAAAAACAGCATTAAATAACATGAGGGTGACCACATTTTTTCTGCCTTCAATCACTCAACAAGAGATCAAACACCAAGATCCGCTGCTGAAGCACGGTGAGAAGGAGCAGGAGACCTGGCTCTTGTGCTGCACTTAGAGCTTGAGGCTCAGCTAATACCCTTGGGGGGAGAATTTGAGCACAACTTTAAGGCATTTTGGGTGTTTAGGGGCCATCTTCCCTGTGTTTCTATCAGTTTATCTTCTGAGGGTTGTTTTGGGGGCTGGAAGCAAGCATCTGCAAAACCCTAAATGCACATTGACCAGCCCCAGGTTTCTGAGGAAGGAGTGTCAGTGAGGAGCTGTGAAATCAGGACAAAACTTCTGGCCAGGAGCTTTCTGGATAACAGTTTCCACCCTGCTCTAAGAAGCCTTTAGGCAAAGAGATCTGTAAACATTTTTGTCTGAGAAACAGAATGGTGGGCGCTGAACTGAACTACACTGAAAAGCGTAATGGGCACCTATCATGGATGTGGATGCTTATTGTCCAAAACATGGGCCATTTTCTATTATGAAATTAAGGTAGGTTTGGACTAATGGAGTGGGATGTTACTATTTGCTATTTGCAGATCTGAAGCAGGCAGCTTTTTGTCACCCTCAGACACTGCAGGTGTTTTCACTGTACAGATCTGGGGGATGCAATAAGATGGAGACTAATTTGCAGATCTTACCTAAAATAGTCATGTATTTTGAGCATTCCTTCCAGTGTGAGACAGTGATAAATTAGAAATCCCTGCCCTGGTAAGTCCTGTTAGTAAATCTGATATGCAGTTAGCTGACAACTCTGATGCATGGGGTTTCAAACCTGCTCTTTGGAAACCCTGCCTTCTGCCCACCTCCCACCTCAGTGTGAGGAAGTATATCCATCAAATTTTACATGGGATAGCTCATATTGCTATCTGGATGATAGGAGCAACATTTTCTGCATTAGCAACACTCAACAGATAATGTCTTGAGGATTGAGAGAGGGAGATTAAGTCTGAATAAATATCCTGTGTTATTCATATTTAATCATTTTACTTAGATGTTGTCTAATCAGTCAAAGCAACAACTGTTACTGACATATAGGTTTCATAAAAATATATACTAAACTAAAGCACTAAGCCTTGTCCCTTTATATTCATGTCGAGCCTGTAAACAGACCTCTGAACAAAATGACTTAGAAATTGAAAGTGATGGCTGTAATGAAAGAGCCATGTTACTAAGGAATGACAAACAGGAATTTTGGACAGATTTACACTGCTGGGGGAACTGGGAAGGAGAAATTGTCCTGTGAGGAGCTTGGGCTGGTATCTTTGTCACCCTATTAGCTTCTGAGTTTGGGACAGATTAAAGGTGTGAAACCCATCTGCCCAAGCAAACATTAAACATTTTAATATCACCACCTGAGAGTGTTCCCACCCCCCCTTCATAAATACCAATAGGATGGAGGGAAAGGGGAAAGCAGCAGGGGGAGAGGGGATGGCTTTGGAGAGGCTGAAATGTTTCTGTTTTTCCTGGTGCAGAACTACAATGTTTTGCAAAAGGCTGGGAAGCAGCATTTGAGGGAGGAAGGAAACAGTGAAGATGAGCTGAGAGGGGGACAGAGATGGTGATTTGAAAATTTCTGAGAGAGACAGAGCAGATGTATTGCTGATGTGCTGTAAGCAGAGTGCACCACAACCAGTTTGGCTGAGGTGAGCTGGCATGTGCTTTCACAATGAAATTTGGCTCCTCCATCACATGAAATATCCTCTGGTTGCTGCCCCATCATTTAAGTGCATGGCATTCTACTTAGGACACAGCAAGCTCTTCTCTACCTTTAGAGACAGCCATGCAGCAATGTCTTGAATGTTTTTTATTGTAGCAGAGAATAGGAAGCCTCTCCACTGCAAGCATTAGCAATGCAATTTCATAACTATCTGTTCAGACAGTGCACAGGAGCTTGAAAAACAGCTTGAGACACTTTATTCCCCCTGGGAAATGCCATCCGAGAATATGTTAATCTGACGAATATGCAAAAGGCTGTCCCCTATTGGTGAACCATGAAGAAAACCACCTCCTTTTTTCTGGCTTTGTGAGAGGTGCTCCTCCCTGCCAAGAGTGGAGCAATCCTTACCCTCTCATCAAGCCAGACAGCTGAAAAGTATGGAGACATTGTGCTGCCTCCTTCCACTTGCAATGGGAATTTGATATTATCTGTACCACCTTTGACAATGCACTTGAAATTAATCAGAGGAGAAATGTCTTATTTGATTATATTTGACTGTGAACATTGATCAGTTGCATGCAATTTTGACTTCAGATCTGCATGTCTAAAGTCCTTTCTAAAAAGGGCAAAATATTACCCAGAGATACACAGGAGCTTGTATTATCTGAGTCTCTGAAAAGATACTCTCAGGGGAAATGAATGTACATCTGGGAAATTAAAAATCATTTGCTATGAAACTCTCAGTGAGAGATGGACAGTATCAGAAGAGAGATCCCCAAGACATCAATCCTTTTCCTGTTCTCTTTTCATTGCAGCTGTGTTTGCTCATTCTACTTTCATATGCTTGCATTCATTTCTGGCAGATTAGAAATTCTGTCAGTCCTCTGAGGAGACCATGGCAAGAGCCACTGCTCCTCAGTGTCTCAAGTGGCACAGGACTGACAGCTGGCATCTGGCTTCCCTATCTGCAGCCTGAAAAACCCACAGAGACTGCATGGTCCTCTACACAGCCTCATGTTTAGGCTTCCTTCCTGCCACAGGGGAGTTGCTGTGGCCTTGGGTACCACAATAATTTGGCTTCCTTGGGGCAGATGGACCAGAGGATTTACCTGGCAGAGTCAGGTGAGCCACAAGCTCTACACAGTTCACTGCTGGAGGGCTTTTCTTTGGATGCTTTCTGTGTCTCCTAGGCTGGAATTCCCACCAAGGATGATGTTAATATCTCTCCAAGGCCTTGCTGTTGGTGCAGACTGTCACATCCTCAGTGGTGGCCATGTCTGGTCTGTGGCTGGACCAGAGCCTCAGATTTAGCTGCCTCCAAAAGCTCTGGAGCTTTCATGCACCAAAACTTCTCCACAGACTGAGCAGCTCAGAACTGCCCTGCTTTACTGAATGGAGCAGCTCTGTTAAGGAGTACTTTGTAGGATGCTATTGGAAAACTTTCTACTCTTTTTTACTTGAATCTTTAATGTGTAGAGATCATCACTTGCCAGTTGTGGACCCTCTTCCCCCTCTGTTTCTTGGCCTAGGGTAGATCTCCCAAATTTGGTCTATCCCACGATGTTCAGGTAGTCCAGCACTTTTCACTGATGATAATAATTTAAATTAGAGTGCTCTGATGTCTGCTCTGGTCTAGAGCTTGTGGCAGCTTACCCTGCTCAGCTGCACAGAATCTGGGAACTCAAACTGCACACAGGCTCAGGCAGCTCCTCCCAAAAGAGTCAGGATTGCCATAGTCCCCACTCCTCTCAGAGACTTCAGTGTGCTGAGGCACATTTGCATGTCCTGACAGACTTTTCTTGACTGTCTTTCAGATTCACCATTCCTTTATAAAGGGCAATAGCTTTTCCTACCTCTCACCCTGGAACTTTCCTGCTCCTCAGACACCCAAAGGGTCTTGGATGGCATTTCCCAGAGGGAGTAAAGTGTCTCAAGCTGTTTTTCAATAGGTTGGGGTTTTTTTTTTTGTTTTGGTTTGTTAGGTTTCTTTTTTTTGGAACCTGAGAAGGAATTAATATTTCACAAAAGTGAATGGGTGGGTGGAGCGGGGAGCCTGAATACAAAATTCACTTGTTGGTTGGGATTCTGGGGTGGGAGTAAAAGAAGAAAGCATTGCAGGGAGTGTTTTCAAGCTCTTAAGAACATGTTTTTCCAAGTGCTGTTCTTAAGCATAAGACTTTTAATAATAAGAGCACAGTGGGGTAACATAAATGACACAAAAGGCACTCTCATTGCAAAGCTGAACAGTTTGTGGTTTAGTAGATTTTTATGATAAAAGAGACAAAAGGAATAAAAGTTTTTTCCTTCTCAAAAGCTACCATACCTAGTAACATCTTTTGCTCATGCAAAGAATTCAGCTTCCCCCCCTGCTCCTGAGATATGTTCTCACCCAATTAAAGTCCTCCTGCAGATCTGTAGGCCTATTGACAACTTGTTCCATGTCACTAAACTTGGTTTGCTGCCCTGTTACTGAAATTACAATGCAGTGCTCCTTTAATGGTCTTAGTGTTTATGAGTGGCAGAAGAGAGGGTGTTTTGCAGCCCCTCAGCCTCCTACCTGGGATCTTCATCCCATCCTGCATCTTTCTCATTGTCTTTCCTTCCATCTTGCTTGTCAGCAGCAGGGCTTAGCTACCAACAGGAGGAGATTCAGTTTGCTTTTTTGTATTGTAACAAAACAACTGCTGTTGTTGTTTGCATTTTATTCTTGTTGCCAACTTGCCCCAGGCAGGCTGGGGGTGAGGAGCTCTGAAGTGTGCAAATTTGCCACAAAGACACACAGAAAGGGGTTGGTGTCTGTGAGCACATGGAGAGGGGAGTGGAGCTGAGGGAAGCAGTAACCAGCATCCCTCAACAGGAAACGGGCCTGTGAAATCCTGATGGAGAGAAGGGAATCCTTTTCTGAGCAGAACACGAGGAGCCTGATGCTGGTCCAAATAATGAAATCTTCTTGAAGTAGACCTGTAGATAAGCTGTGCAAGCAGTGTTAATGCCAGCTGTGATTTCAGCTGCAGCCCTCCAGCTGGTGCAGGCTGTAAAGCTGAGGGTGCTGTGGAAAGTGAGGCAGTGTCCCCCCATCAGCAGTCCAGTCACCTTCTCAGACGAGTATGGAATCCAGATGACTGATTCCATGTGCCTTTTTCGACAGAAACAGTAGGAGCAGAGGCTGCCACAAGTTCAAAAAGCTGAAATGTTCAGTTGTGTTGGCAACCAGAGCATGGCAAAATCTAAGGATGGAGCCACAAGGCTTTATATGGGGAATATATGACCTTAATCCCACTAGAGGGCTTTGTAGTAATTTCCCCTCTCTCACAGACCATGGGTGTGTCTGGTACAGTTTCTGTGAGCCACTCAGGTATGGAACTCCCACTGAAACTGGGGGAGAGGCCTCAAATAACTGTTTAGTAGCTCTGTCATGACATATTTTTGATATATAAAAGAGAAATTATAAAACTTCCAGGTTTTTTTTTTTTTTCCCTGTTTAGACCCATAAGTTCCTTGCTGAATGAGCTTTTTCCAGTGCAAGGAGATCCCATCTTTGGGCACCACAGTAGTTTTAGGCACAGCTCTGCTCTCTGGACAGAAAGGCTGTAGTCCTTGAGTCACCAGGATCTACCTCAGCACAGCAGAGCACTTTCTCTCTGTTGGATCCACTCCTGACCACACATCTGGTACAACACCCCTGGGTGCCTTGCCCGTGGCTCTGGAAAAACACGTGCATGAAGGGAAGGGCTGTACCTTGCTGCCTAGAGCCAGGCCACTCAGCAGCATGGCACAAAATGCCTAACACAGTATTACCTCAGTCTTTTTTTATTCATTTCTCTGATTAAAAGCACACCTTTGTCCCTCTGGATGCATTTGGTGTCACTATTCATTGGCTAGGGCATATACAGCTGGTTTTAGCCTCCATTTAAAATGCAGAGAGTTTAAGCATTACGTGTAGAATACAGCAGGATGAATAAAGACATACTTGAGCAAACATACATTTAGTAATTTATTTTTCTACCAGCAGTTTTAGAGAGTTGTGGAGTTTGTGATTTTTTTTTTTTTTTTAATCTAATCCATTCAGTCAGCGGTCTCAAGAGTAAAAGCTTCTGCCTCAGCTTGGGGTTGATGCTTGGTCGAGCCTTAAAGCTTCATGGTTTTTTGACACTGCACTAAGTCTGAAGCTTTGATGTCTGAGGCTGCTGCCTGCACAGCGTAAATCATATTTTAAAGTTTATTGGTACAAAGGGTGCCTTTCCTCAGACATACACGTGTGCATCCACACACACCATCTTGCCACTTTTTTTAGCTACCTACAAGTTTCTGTAGGATTAGAGGATTCTTTCAGTGACTATTCCCACGTGGATGTTGTCATCTTTAATTGAAAGCTTGCCGTATTTGTGTGCTAAGGTAATACAAACTTGCTCTTGGCAGTGCTGATTGAGGGACAAAAGAGAAATGAAAATGTTTTTCTCACTCCTTTACTGTAGCTGCTGTACCTGGCTCTCTTGGCTGTGTGTTAAAGCTGTTGCTGAGGCCAGTGGGATTAAGTGAAGGCCAGACCTGATGTACAGAGACCAACAGTGACTTTTGGTGTGTGGATTCAAACCAGACCATCTTTGGGTCTCCAAGGAGTTTGTTTTTGCTTGGCACAATGGCTGTGCAGGTCCTTTGGCTGCTGTGTTTACTGCTCCCCGTTGGCTGGGCCTGAGGAGATGTGTGAGCCACCTTTCTGAAGCTCAGAGTGCCCCTGCTTGGGGAAGTTTGAGTCTTTCACAGGCTAATGGAGCACACCAGGGCATGGGATTAGCAGGATAAGCAGGATCAGTGTCTGAGTTGTAGCTGTTCAAAGCTTTCTCCAGTGTACAGATGACTGCTGGCAGGAAGGAGTTGTGGCTCCCTATGGGAAGGGCAAGACTCTGACTAAGCACTCATTCTTCTGTTTCAGTCATTCTCTGTTCCCAAATGTGCTTTTTACCAGGAGCACAGAGTGCAGTTTGCACGTGTGCCTTTGTGCCAGATGTGAACTTTCTAACAAGCTGTTCTAGTCAGTGGCACTGGTGGCTGCCTTTGTGGATCTCCTGCTTCCCATCCACACAAGTGAGAGCACACAAAGAGGTTGTGCAGGCTAAAACCTGTGCTGAATTTATTTACACAAAGTTGTAAATCAAAAAAGCGGCACCCAACAAAATTCAGCACAGTGAGTACTGAGGGTGGCATATGTTGTTATTCAGTTCAATGTCTTTGGGGGAGACATTAGAGGGATGGTATCACCAGGGAGAGAAAATATGGAAGAAGGCTGGAAGTGTGAATTTCTTGTGACAGAACAACTTGTTTCAGAGCCCAAGCACTGTCAGAAACACCAGGCCAGGAAGAGGTGACCAAGCAGATCTTCATTCCCAGCAGAAGGAAAAAGATTCTTAGTGTAACAAAAAACCTAAATCTAATCCAACATCACCTGCAGTTATGAAGGATAATGCAGCAAATCTGCTGTTCCAAGTGTTATTTGTGGTGTGGCATTTCAGGCAAAGCTAAGGAATGTAATACCTGTCAGTGGGACTTATGCTCTTAAATCCCATCAGTGCTTTAAAAAAAAATCCTCACTGGCCCCCTCAACCATTGCAGTTACCACTGCCCATGTCACCTGGAATCTTTTGCACCTACAGGAAATGCCTAGAAGTTCTCAGGGCAAGAAAAGAAGCAGAAGGTCTTTCTTCTCCTGTTATTTTCAACAAAACTCTTTATCAGTCATGCTTTAAAGAGCTGAGATACTCTCTCACACCTACTGTCTGCAGTTGTCACCTAGAGTAAAAAGCCAAGTATTCAGGCTTTTTCTCTCTTTCTTCAGAGTAGCTGCAGAGAGCTCAGGGAGAGCTATATTGAAATACATCAGTAGCACAGAAAACCTCCTCCACCTACTCTATCATCTCGGTATTTTTCCTCCAGCTTCTATTTATCATCTATGTATAGATTCCCTGAATGAACAAAATTCTTCAAGAATTCATGATTCAGGCTGTAGGGCCAGGAGGTAACTGGGTGGAAGGAAAAATGGCAGGTAAAATGCAATTAATTGTCTGTGCCCTGCTTTCCCTGAGCCATCTGTACAGCTCTTTCTTTTGGAAGTGGAAATGCCTTGGTAGAAAGGTCAAGGTATTAGTGCACTGGGCAGGATTCAGACAACTTTTTTCAATTTCTGCTATTGACTCCCTGCATGACCTGAGGTAGGTCCCTCATTTCTCTCTGTCTTAGATCTCTATCTGTAAAATAAGGGTATTTCTTTTCCTTTTCCTAGTCTATTTGTCAGCTCTTTAAGCCTTGGCATTAGGTGTGGATGCAAACACACCCACACCTATGGCTCTCAAAGCATGATGACAGGAATGCAAACATGCAAGATTGTTCCTGAGCTTCAAAATCAGCACAGTATATCTGCTCTCTGTTACTGATTCTTTTTCTTATTTGTATCCTTCTTTATCCATTAAAAATTGGGATTTTAAAATATGAGCCCATTAGTATAGAACAGGAATTTGTGATAAACTACTTTCAGACCACTGAAGATGGGAAGAAACTTCCCAGCAGCAGGTTCACTTGCAACTGCAGCTTTGGGTAAGGAGTTTCTTTAGGAAGGTCTTGCTGGCCAGAGTTTACAACAAGGCACTGGACTGCAGGGATCACAGGGTGATCTGCCATTGCATTCCCTGTCGTCCTCAAAGGTACTGTAAGAAAATGTAGCAGAACAGGATATGCTCTTTAAATTCACAGCTGTAGCAGCAGTAAAATGTTTAAAAGTCCCCACGAACCAGCTTCTTAATATCCTGTCAATGCCACTTCCCTCACACCCCTGCTGTATCCGAAAGGAGCAATCAGAGAGATGTGGATTTCCTCAGCAAAGCTGGCCAAGGACGCGTTTTCCCCCGGCCAAATCCCACCTCCTCCTTGCAGTTCATCGCCCCTCAGCTGTGTTGATACAACAGTTTATTATTAACACCATTTTCAGACATTCCCTTCAGGAGTGCAGGCTGGGGCTCAGCCCCACGCTCCTGGCGGCACAAGCGAGGCGTGTGGGATGCGGGTTGGGATGGGATGTGCAGCTGGGAGCAGGGACTGGTCAGGCTGGGCTTGCTGCTGTGCCAGGCTGCTGTGCAGTGACCCAGGCCCCACTGGGAGCAGCCTGGTGTCCTGTGCACTGTGTGGGAATGAGCGTGTGCGCTTTCCTAAGGAGCTGGGCGCGGAGTGAATTCCCGAGGTTCCTCGTGGCGCAGCGCTCCTTGGGAGAATGTGCTAATTCAAATGTCTGTCTCACAGTATGGAGGAGTTTGAGTCAATGCTGGGAAATGTAAAACTTGTGACACACTGTGATAATGGGGGCATTTAACACAGACCATTGAGAAATCATAGTGAGGGGAATCAAACAAGAAAAACTATGTGAGGTGACATTTCACGAGTTTTTATTTTCCTTTTGTTCTTCTTTTGAGGGTGAATGGATGGGGATGGTGGCTCAATTTATGGCTTGTAAGAGACAATTTTGACAGTGACCTTACTAAAACATTGTTGAACCTCATTTTGCCTGAGTAACCAAAACTTGACTTCAATTTGCATGCTTGTGCAGAAGCTTATGTTAGGTAGAAGCAGAGCATTTATGGTCTCCAGATGGCAGCTGTTTTGATATATGAAGGTCACATCTTTTTAGATCCATTTGTTTTGTATCCATAGACAAACTGGTTGAGATTTGGGGCTGCCTGGAATCAGAATGAATGGATAATGAATAATGGAACCTCAGTTTCCATGCAGGAAAAGTAGTCTGTGAGCTACTATGGATACACCTGTTGATGAACAGATTGGCCAATGCCAGCAAGCACTTTTTTAATCAGGAAAAAAAAGGCATACCTGGGGATACATGCTATGAAAATTACCATCAGAGGGAGGGAGGAAGGAAGTAACTTCACAAGGAGAATACTGATAAATTTATTCTTCCCAACAAAAACTGTGGAGATAAGCCCATTAACAACTTTCTGTTTCTGCTTCTCTTTGTATTAATTTTCTCTTTCTTAGTTGAAAATTTAGGAGAACATTTAATCTCTTACAAATTATATAGAATTGTATGCCTATTTGTCTAGTTCCTTTCATCAGCAAGGGTAGAAAGAACTTTTTGTCAGTTATGTCATTAATCCTGGGCTTCTAGACTTGATTTGACTATTGTGAATAGAGTAACTTCCAGACTCTTTGAAAATGTATGTATCCATGCTTTTTTTGAGCAGAAAAATTGCTCACCATTCTGACAAATGGTGTGCCTAACAGTCTCACAGTGGAACATGGGGACTAAAACTGGCAGAATCAAAGGCCAGGAAAAAAAGAGCAGAACAAGGCTGAATTCTCAGAACAGACTAATGATAAGAGGGGCCTAGAAGAAGATCTGGCTTTCAGCTAGCTTTGTCTGTCTAACCTCTGAAGATTTAGAAGCATTTAAGATGTCTCAAACCTGAGCCAAAATTATCTTCAGTCTGAAGTTTGCTCATTGAGTGCTCTCTTCTCTTTGGGCTGGTGACTTCATTTGTCCCACAGGTCCTCTCACAATGCATTTCCCCATCGTGCCTGTGGTCCTTTCATCTCGCCTCATTTCCTGAGAGCGCTTAACTGTTTGGAATTCCTTTCTTGCTCCTAATTTGAGAGTTCAAAGTATGGATTTGTAGCAAATTATTCCTGATGAGTGGTTTCATTAAAGGAAAAGAAGGGAAATTTTTCTGAAAACTTTCTCTGTTGAAAAGGGGAAGGATAGGGAAATAAAGTACAGCCTCACACAACACTGAGAACTTCCCAGAACTCCAATGCATTGTTTTCTGTAGAGTTAAGTGCATGGACATGCTGCTACACCTCATCTTTTCTGAAATTAAGATGAGCTCTACTACTAAACACAGTGTCCTTCCCTTTTCACAGAGGGGATTTTCCAGTAGTAACAACAGTTCACTACAAATGGGGCAATTTCTCCACATAGAGCAAAAATTTTAGTGTATCTCAAGCCTAGGAGATTCATTAAGAGATTATTTGTACAAGAAAATGTAATATTTTAATGCATTTTAGTTGTTGATCATCCAGTACAGTTTCTTCCAAGACAACTGGGGAATTGTAGCTGTGCACTAATCAATAAACACAGTGGGACTTCCTCAGCCTTTGATGCCATCAGCCATTATCTTGATGAAAGACATGTATTCTTGTGATTTTTAAATTATTATTTAGAAAGGGTCAGGTTAATTCTACTGTATCAAGAAGGTAAGAGTAAACTGGGAGAGCCTGGGGTGTATAAAGCTTAGAAGAAAGGAGAGAAACTATCTGT
The DNA here is from genome assembly GCF_051311805.1 of Agelaius phoeniceus. NCBI lineage: Eukaryota > Metazoa > Chordata > Aves > Passeriformes > Icteridae > Agelaius > Agelaius phoeniceus. The sequence goes on along the minus strand of NC_135273.1, from coordinate 7,323,254 downwards.
CACTGGGTCAGACTCTCAGAGGTCTGTTAATAATGGATTTTCATGAGTTAACCTTCTATCTTGTCCTTTTCAAAATGCTGTCATGTAACATGAGTTATGTGCTACCAGATAATTTTCCTAAAGTGGTTGCAGTGCACACCAGAGATAGTTGTGCTCTTTGTCTGGACTATCATTTTAGAACACACTTTAACTACATCTTCTGTAGGATATAGCCACTCTGGGGATCTTTTAGAGACACAATTCACAGCAGACAAACCATCCCTTATGTGTAGTCATGCAAACTGAAATAAAACAAGGTGAGACTGAAGGCGTCAGTCAGTCGACTTTAAATGTATCCGAATCCTTTCTCCCAGGAGAAGGCAAAAGGCAGTGGTTCTAACCTTGCTGTGGCTTGTACAACACTTACAACACTGATTAACACTTGTTCATGTTCTGCCTGATTTCAGGGGAAATTCCATGGGGCTTCTGGGAATTCTGAAAGCGCCAGATGAGGAATTCATGGAGGGTTACCTGCTACAAGGGAAAGACAACGAGCTCAGGCAGAATTGCTTCAGCACAGGAGCACAACAGGAGCCAGCCTGGCTTTGGCTGCAGCCCTGTGCTTTGTACTCCTCTGAAGGGCACCTTAGGGGCCAAGCAGGGCCTGATTCTGGGTTTCCCATATTTTGCAGATGTCTTCAAGAAATGGAAATCAGGCAATGGAGGCAGCATGAGCTCAGCACTCCAGCCCAGCACCAAGAACCTGGGCAGGCTCTTGAGGTGTTTTCCCATCTAACCCTGGAATGTGATGCACTTTGGGTTGGAGACAGGCGCCCTTCTGCTCCACCCAGGGAGATTTTCCAGCATGCAAAAGTGCTTAATGAGCTCTGGAGCCCAGGATGAAGGTGCTCACTGAATTAAATCATCTTTGGGACTATGCAGTGTAGAGAGTAAATACTGTACATCACCATCTGAGAGGCTGGCTCCTAACTTCAATTTAATCCCTATTTAGACTGCTTGAATCTTTATGTTCTCATCCATAAAATGGATTTAACAGCATTTTCCTGCCTTTCAAGGCAGCTGGGTAAGCATGCAAAGATATGTGCCTTAACACTAATGAGCTCTTATGAGTACTGTAAATGAGAATCATCTAGATTAAAATGATACAGGGGCTTTTCTTCATTTTGCTGAAAATAACTGAATCTCTAAGGTCACTTATGAGGGGTTTTTTCCAGTAGAAACCTTTACATTTTGTGTAGGAAAGAGTGGGGCCAGAATCTATCAAACATAAAGGTGCATGCATAAATATGCATACAGCAGTCCAAGATGTTCATGCTAAGGAACTACTGTATAAAATGCTTTATTATATTTTATTTTGGTTTATTTTATTTTCATTTTTTTTTCACAGCAAGAAGTGTCTAGTAGAGTCAGCTGCACTCAGGAGAGATCTGATGCCTCAGATTGCTGTCTTTGGGCTTTGGATTCCAAAAGTGATGGAATAGTTCCACAGAAACAGAAGGTTGAATGAGAGAAGAAAAAACGATCATGGTTTTTTACACAAATTATTTCATCCAAATCCACCAATTATTACACCATGATATGTGCTTGTAGACTCTGACTAGTGTGAAACATGGCAATATCTACTTTTTGGGCAGAACATATTTGTTGTACTGACGAAGGGGCAAACATGAGTTTTGGCTGTTCATGCAAGAGCAGAGGTACAGAGAAGCCATTCCTCTCACACCCGCTTTGTCTTTTGCCTTTTACTTGTGTGTGGACTTACTGTGCTTGTGCCTGGTTAAAGGAATAAATTCTTCATTTGTGGCAGGATTAGAAAGCCCTAACTCCAAGAAAGAAAGGAATATCATGGTGTAAAATATCTTGAAGTTTAAATTTTTACTTAGGCTTAAATCCAATGGGCTTCATTGCTTGAAATTAGAAAATTAAAATAGTGCTTTCTTTTCTTGGGTTGGTTTTTGGTTTGGTTTCTTTTTGTTTTGTTGTTGCTGTTTTTGTTTGTTTTTTCCTCAGGTGTTGGAAACAAGATCTTTTGGAGCATCCTCTGTTATTTATCACAAAAGCAGCTGCAGAGCTGAAACATGAGATGTACAAGGCAAAATTGATAAAGATTGTCATCCTTTCTGGTTTGTCTCTTCCTGCAGGATTTCTGAGGTGCCCTTGCAGCCACACCAACCATGTGTGATTACAGTGAGTATGATTATGTCTGGATGCTTAGCACCAATTTCCAAGCTGAAGACCATGATTTTATTGTGTATTATTTATAAAGTTCCTGCTAGGCCTAATGCTTGCTTCAGGAGAGATCACTGTTGAATATTTGAGCTGAACCTGTCTCATACCACTTAACAACCCACTTTATCAGCACATTGTCCACAGTAATGCTGAACACACTTCCCAACAGGGTAAATTTTAAATGCTCCATTACTTTCTCAGAAAACTGCCCCCCCTTTTTGGTAAATACCTTCTGATACCTTGGACTGAATGTACACCTGAAAAGAGGGTCGGGGTCTCCTGAATGCAGTTGAATGTTGTTTCACCACCAGCATTTCACTCTGGAAACTTTGGACTCTTTTCAGTTTTCCAAGTCAGCGATTGGATCATATTTATTTAGAGCTGGCTGTGCAAATGTATTGATTTGTAGCCTGTTATTGTTTTGTGCCTTGTATTTATGTGGCTCTAATGGACTGAAAGTGTTTCAAAACTGAAGGGGATTAAAATATAGAGCTTTTTCTCTGGGTAAGTGTAGGGAATATTATAACTTGAAATCTGTTCTAAAATGTGATTTTACAGCATTTATATACTGTTATTTTAAAGCTAGAGATACTGTGCCATCCAGTAATTGAGTACAAAGCCATGAAAATAGTAGAAAGAAATGAAGGTACAGAGAGGAAACAATGAAGCTGGCAACACAAACCCTTGTCAAATGTGAGGAATGAGCTTTGAAACAAGCTCTGACTTGGCCTCAGCACCACTTGCTTGGTCGAATAATCTCACCCCCCCCAGCCAGATGTCACCATATGGCCAGTGACAACTTTCAATTAAAGGCCTATGGTGTTTATCATCTCCTTTTACATAAGGACAAAAAGCAGCTCTGTGACCTGCCCATTGCACCCAAGAGGATTGTGCTCCTTCTTTGAAAGATGTGTGTGCTAAGACTCATCCCCATCTTGGTGCTGTAAGTTTCCAAGCCCAGTTTTAGTGTTTTGAACCTTTGTCCAGCCACTGCCAGCTCTGAATGGAGCCTGCATCTCCAGCAGTCCCTGGGTACTGAGGGTGGGCTTTGGGGAAACTCAGGGCTCAGCTCTTGACAGTGCTGAAAATGCCACTGTGCAGTTGATTTGAGCCTCAGAGCTGCTTTGGCTGCCCACTTCTGCAAGGGGCATTTTCAAAGCATGGCCACACAAATGTGGGTGTTGTGTCGTGAATCTCAACTACAGAGCAAGGAGCCCTCTGCATTGTGACAGCACCAGTCACACTTACCAAGGGTCCTGGCACCCTTCACAATGAGGGCCAGATGTTAATGATCCAAGCAGCTGCTCATCCTTGAGATTGCATAATGATTATCCAACAAATTTGATGATTGGAGTTACTATGTGTTTTAAGCTAACTTTTATGCATGGCTGGGCTTTCCCAGTAATCCTACACAGTATCCAAGGCACCATTCAGAGGCTTCTTGCAAATCCCTGCAAAGCAATTACTGTCCTTTCTACATATTCAGGAATTGTCAGTTTCAGGTGCAATTAAAGTAAAATTGCTTTCAGTAGGTACTTGGCTATGATGACTTTTGCTGGTCATAATTCTCTCTACACTATGTTGCTTCTTCAGATAAAAATTATATTTCTCTTGTGCTCTGGAATCCAAGCTCATTTTTGACCCAACGTATCCTCAGAGAGTTGTAAAACTAAGATGTTATAACTGCACATTACCTAGTAATGAACATTGTGAGAGTCAGGCCAGGAAGATGAAGACAAGAGGTATGAATTAATGTTTTAATAATCTTCCTCAGATCGGTTCAAGTCACACAGGCAAGGATCCCAGTAACTGCTGGTGAGCAATGCAGCTGCTCCAGTGTGGTCTGATATTGCTGTGTAACTCTCCCAGGAGATGGTGCTCAGTGTCTGCAGAGACAAAGCACCAATAGAGCTTTGACCTTGTCCCAGCACGATGGTGCAACTGTGCACTCTGGACAGAACTGCTGCTTACAGTGGCACAGCTTTTGCTGGAGGCATAGGAAACTCATAAATTTGGTTTTAGTTCTATTTAATCCTAGGCTGTGCAAGACATCCTTTTGTACTGGTCCAGGGCATCCACCATTTTTCTAGTGGAAAGCAAGGACCTGCTCCATTTCAGACCAGCACAAGGTTTGAACTGAAACACAGCTGAGGATCATGCCCCCTGGTTCTGCAGGGCTAGGACAGGAAACCTGTGGAAGCAGCATCTCTCACTGCACCATGCTGCTGTTCCTTCTCCAGTACAGGAGCCAACCAGCATGAGACATTTTGCAGACCTGCACAATGCCAGCCTTCCCACACATCCATGTGTGCTGCCAGGCCAGATCTGCTGGGATTTGTCCATGGTCAAAATAACCAGAACAGTGTCTTGTTCTTGCATTTTAGAATACAAAGAATTTCCAAAGAGAGTGCAAAAACTCTGTTTTAACATCTCAAAGCAGAAACCCCAAACACTACAGAGCTATATCCTAGAGAAATAGCTTTAATAGATTAAGAGGCTGTCTTCTGGCACTGTGCAAGGTGTTGGACTTGCCTGAATCATTCCTTGAACACAGCTTTTCTCTGAGAAAAAAACCCTTGTCTGGCTTTAAAGATTTTGTTCAATGGTGGAGAACACAGTACAAATCTTGCTTACTTGTTGCTATGTTTACTTGCATTCTCTGTTAAAAATACAACACTTCTCTATGCTGAACTGGTCTAGATTTAACAGCCAGCCAGCCTTGTTAAAGCTTTGTCTATGGATGGAAAACTTTCTAGTTATTTTCTAATTTTCTGTTCCTCGTTAGGTTCCCACAGTCAGTGTTCATGACAGTACACAGTGGGTTTGTGATGAGATTGCACAGTTAGGGATGTGCTATTAGCCATGCTTTTCACAGACACTTAGCATCACCCTTTTGGCTCTTCTTGGAACCATCTCCAATTTTTCAGCATCAGTTTGATAAGATTTACTGAAAAAGGACAGTACAGACCCAGATGGCTTCCCACCCAGTGCATTCAGAAGTGGCAACACTTCCATGTGTGTTACTATAAATAGAGCAACAAACACTTAAAATGATTTAATCTTATATTTTTAAGTACCTGTCTGCTGTGAGATGGGTGCAGTGCCCAGAATTAGTGCTCAGAAAAGCCAGTATGCCTGAGCTGACCCTATTCCTCCATTTGGTTGGTCCAGAAACCATGGTTCAGTACAAGAGGGAGTGCATTTGCAGTGACTGTGCCAGGTACAGCTTTCTCAGATATCAGTGAACCAAAAAATTGGGAACAGGGGGAAGTTATTAGAGAAACGGTTAGCACTGCAACCTCCTTTGTTTTCTTTAATATACCCTCTTGATCTGCTCTGTGCTCAGAGCCACCTTCCAGTTTGTCAGCCACCACGAGCCCAGCTCCTGGTTGTTGGGTGTTTAAAAGACTCAGTTAACCAATAAAATCCTGGGCCAAGCTCCCAACGAGCATCTGGCTGTGCTTGTTTGGATGTGTCTGTGAGTAATGCCAAGCTACAGGAAAGCCAAGCCGGTATTCAGACATCAGTTTTTTGGAAATGGGATTTGCTGTGTTATTTATCTTCTGTATTAATGGAGAGGGCCTGGCTTTTGTTTTTTAACCTTGTTGTTTCAATGCCAGAACTAGAGAAATATAACCCAAGTTAAAACAATAGCTCTTAAAAGATGTGATATTTCCTTTCATCCCCTGTTTAGTAAGCAGCCTTGGCAGTGTCATTTCATATAAAGAACTGCAAAGTCACAAGGTCCAGAAATACAATAATTCCAGGAATGACAAAAAAAAAAAATGACCTGCTTTGTCTTTTTATTGACTATAACTGTGGTGAAAAAGGCCATTCTGCATCCTCAGCCGTAACTAGTTAATTACTTTCTGTTGTTTTTTGTAGATGTTTCTAACCAACATTAAGTAAAATGTACATTGTGGAGCAAACCATCCATACAGTATATGCCATAATTACTGTTTAGCAATTTCACACTAGCAAAAATTTATTAAAACTTCACGACTCATTAATAGTAAGTGATCATAATCGCTTAATAGAAAAGGAAACTCAGCTAATGATAGAAGTGCTGATTAATGTTTTTGACCTTAAGACAGGAAGTCAAGTGAAATTAATGTCACTTGGTGTTGAAAGTTAAGTTATTGTCAAGTGTAGATAGCCTCTAATCAAAAGAGAAATCCCACAACTTCACAAATTCTCGTGTTCTTCATGAGAAAACTATTGCTTTTCTATACTCCGTGGCATTTTTAAAAATCTCACTGCCACATTTCAAGTAGCACAATTGACCCATTTATTACTAAAGTCAGTTTAAAAAAGGAACTTACACACACACACATATATATATATATATACAGCCACTTCAGGATGAGATCTTACAGAAATACTTAATATACTGGCCATACTTAACCAAGCAGTGTTAATGTAGCTATTTATCTTTTTCTTTTGGCCAACAGCATTCCTTTTATGAGCTCAGGTTAAATATTTTTGAAGAGAGTAACAGCCCAGCTGACCAGTCAGTTGCCTCATCACACATCAGCTGCCTGGGCACCCCTGGAGCTGACAGGAGGCCTGTCCTTGCAGCCAGCTGTGTGCCTGGAAAGCATCAGCCTCAGCTCTGCCTCTGGCTGCTTCTGATGCCCGCTGGGGCTGTTGCAAGTGGTGGCATTTGGGATGGGCACTGGACTGCACCAGGAGGTCTGGTGGCCAACTCAGGCCAGGGTAATGTGGCAGTGGAATATCTGTGCAAGGGTCCCAGTCCCTGAGGTAACTCAGGTACTGGATTGCAAATGGAAATGACTTCTACTTCAGATGTAAATATTTTTTATGCGTGCTCTTTTTTAATTTTTTTTTTTTGAAATGAGACATTATTTGAAAGCAGGATTGCCCAGGACATACTTGCTCTTGGTTATGCCACAGCCCTGCATGTAACATTTCAAGATGAAAACATTTCAATGTGGAGCCTCTCCCACATTGGCCTAATCTGTCCCACTGAAAAGGCTGAATGGAGAAAGGCCTCAGCCTTTCACCTGAGAAGAAATTCTTTCCAGATGCTAACTCAGGTTGTGAGCACTCTAAAACTCAGTTTGAATAACCTTCTCTAGATTATTCAACAGCTCCCATGATGGGCAGAGAGGGAGGGACAAGTATGAGCAGAAACCTGGCTACTGTTAGTGAGCTTTATGTTCCTTTGACACCAGTCAAAGTCACAGAGGGAAGGACAATCCCTTTCTAATAATGTCACTCAATATTTAGCCTACCTACATTTGTATTAATAATAAAGCCCTCAGGCAGTGAGTTATGTGTAGCCATTGATTTGCTCAAAACAGCACTGAAATATTGACAAATACTGTTTTGGAGACAAATAAAAGCTAAACTGTATTTATATCCACCAGATTCTGACCTCTGACAAACAAGCAAATGGAACTGCACAGCCAGGTTAATGCTACCTTTGAGCCTCTCCAAACCAGAATGAAGCCAGCAGTGGATTGGTAAATGCAGATTTATTTTTACATTTTTGTTTTTATAATTTATATCTGTGTGTGTACTTTGTGGGAGACTTCCAACTGCTTCTCTTGAAGATTTTTGTGTTAACATCTCTTTTGAAAGCAAGAGGGATGTGGCACACTTGCAAACCTGGAGATAAATACCATCTGTTTAGTTAACTTCTCTGAGAATATTGGTGGAATGTTGTTCTTTTTTTAAAACATATATACAAGAGCAATTCAGAGATTTGAATTGCAGGTCCTTCCAAAGCAATTGACTACAAGACTTTATTTTATAAGGCTACAAAAGATAAATGTATTTTTTTATTAAAGACTCTGTAAACTACACTTTCTACCTCAGAGCAAAAGATTTTCTATCATCCTCTTTGGGAGAAAAAAAAACCCAACAACAACCAATCCAAAAAGCCTTCTGCACAATTACTATGGAGCAACATTTCCCAGTCTCTATTTTGGCTTTTTCCTCGCTGTTGCTCTGCAGTTTTCTGTAATTAATACAGATAAAAAATTTTGGTGACGCAGAATTAGGGGGCGTAATTTGTATTCAGAGCCAAAAAAGACATGCATCTCACCCAAACAACTGAGTTTATTGTTACCAAAAAATGTTTCAGGAAATCATACTTCTGTCTCTGAACACAAACCAGAACTCAGCATGAAGCAGACAATAACAGAGACAGGGTTTTTTGCCAACATGCAGGAGCAGTGCAAGTGTCAGGGCAGGCTGATTGCCTGGGCAGAGTGTTTTGGAGAGCTCGAGGAGCATGCCTGGGAAATGGTCAGGATCACCTTTCAAAATACCTTCCCTGTGCAGCTTAGAACTCTGCTAACTTAATGGCACACTGGAAATCTCCAAGAAAACTCCCAGTGGGAAGGTGTCACATTTGCTCCCTCTATCCTGTCCATTTTTGTCCATGCCTGCTTTGAAGATGCCAAACCATTCATCTGCTTACCAGGGTGTCATTTAAAATGTCTCTGCCCATTTAACTGAAATTATTCTGTAAAAGTCATGTAAAGTAGATAACCCCACTCATCCAGGCATCACTGGACCTTACAAACACTCCTAAAGGAAGTCAGCCAAAGTGTGATGACCACTGTTTTACACATGGCAGCCAGGACAGTGGAGAGAGAACTCAGTTTCTTCTTGAGGATGCTGGTGCGCTCTGTCATGACAGGAGATGGAGGCTATGAGGGGTCATTTTTTATTAACAGCATAACCTTTACATGTGGAACAAAGTCAGTGTAATACAATGTTTGTGCACCTTCTGGGCAGTCCCTGGCACTAGCTTGCCCAGCCTTTGTCCAGGAAAAGCAGCCCTAACTGCCATGATCTGTCAGCCCTCAGGGAAATTGCCAAAGAAACCCTACGTGTGTACAATTAAAAGCAAAAACCCCGCCAGCCCTAGATCAACAAAACACAACCTAAAAATCATACCCACAGATGAGGCACACTGAAGAATCCATCTAGTCATGCACAGTTGGCTGCTTAGTGATGTCAAAAGCAGCTTGGTTTCATCTGTCCCAGGAGAGGCTGCTCAGCAAGTCTGTCATGGAGCTGTACCTCATGAGTGAAGGCTTCGCTGCTGTTCCTCCATCCTCATCCTCCTCTTTCACAGCACTGGAGCTGTGGCAGCACAGAGAAGGAGGGAAAGGTAGAAGGAAAGTCCAATGCTAACTCATACTGGCAAACATTTTGATTGCTTTTGTGCACCACGCTCTCCTAACACGTTTTGAAATGGTTCAGCATTTGGAAGATGGCTCTGCAGGAGCTGAAGAAGCTGGAGCACTTTATGTACAGGACTTAATAGCAGCAGAATGACTCCTAAATCCAAGAAACCTCAATAGCTGGCCCAGGAAGCCAAGCTGAGTGTTGGATACTGCCAAACAGAATGTGCTGCCTTCCCCTCCCACCTCCTGAAACACAGATCATCTGGGTAGCAAACGATGCCAGGACAGCTAAACATCTCCTACTTGCATCACCCCTGCAACTCTAGACCCTCCTGGAGCTGCCAAAGCACGATGATGATTTAGTTGGAAAAGTGTTTTCAGCCCTTGTAGAGCAGACCTTTAACCTTGGATTTTGTGCAGCTCTCCTTCTTGCACCCTGCCCCCAAACCTTGCTCCTCTCTCTGAGTAACAGCAATTTAAACTGCCTGGCCTTAAAATGGTGGGAGGCTCTGGCCCTCTGCTGAGCAGCAGCTTTTACATGGGTGAGTGTGACTGCTCTTTGCTCATAATATATTCATTTGTTAAATATCAGTTTGGATATGAGTAAATGCTGAAATAGTTTCCTGGTTTTCAGTCACCAACATGAGGCAAGGCATCCTGAAAGCTTGTTTATCCACCTTCCCTTTCCTCTCCCAGCACACTCTGCATTTCCTAAAATATCCTCCCGCTAGAGCTTTTGTCTTCAAAGCCTTTGCAGCTCTTCTGCTGCCATTGTGTGGAAATAGGAGCAAGCCCTTTCTCTCTGGCCTGGCAGGAAGAAGGGGTGGGATGGGTGTGGAGGCGTCTGTGCGTGCCAGAGAGTGAACAAGCATGAATAGGGCCAGCTGGCCCCTCTCCTGCCCATCCCTCCATCATTCCCATCTGATGCTGCCTCCTCATTGTAATTTTGCAGGCCACATTCACTAACACAAAGAGACTAGGGAGCAAGCAAATGAGCAGATATTTAAAGGGAAAAAGCTTTATTTCTTATTTTCTTAGATCATGGTAGACTGCAAAACAACAGGGAAAAATGAGATCAACTTTGTTGTCCTTTGTCCTTTTTTTTTTTTTTTGTCGGTTAAGCTTCCTTTTTTTTTTTTTTTTTTTTTTAATAATGAATCAAAACAGAAGAAAAACAACCAGGAAATTGTTCTCACAAAAACATGCTTTTTAATAAAAAAAGAGAAGAATGTTTATTGAGAGGGATTTTTTTCCTGGATATGTACAATACTAATGCAGGAGGATTATGCTAACAGAAAACGCCAAACATCATGGATTGACTTCCAAAGTGTGGACAGTCCAAAGAGCAACGTCCTCAGAGCAAGTAAGTCAACAGGAACAAGTGAACAGTGGTTTTTGGGTTTTTTTTTTTTTTACAACAAATTACCAGCCATTATGACTGAAGACCTGACACAGAATAACCTGCAGTGAGATGTACAGAAATCCCTAAGACGACACAGAATTTGCACAAGAATGTAACTGCTTGTGTAAGAATTTCCTCCAGAAAATGGAAGCAGGTTCTAGACAGTTTTGGAAAAAGACAAAGAGAAAAAATAGGTGGAAAAAAGTGCAGGAAAATACTAACATTGGATATCCTCAGATCACAGTGAATGCCAGTCCTCCTTGGTCCAAATGCTACCTGTTACCTTTATCTTCACCACTTCTGCTTACCCTCAATTAATTGCTTTATCATCATGATGTAAGAAAAATTACTTTTATTATGAGTCTTCTCCTGCTATTTCCATTGTGCTGCAGCTCTCTTCAACTTGTAGTTTACATAAAAAGTGCAAAATTCAACCCACCCTCAGGTGAAATCACATGCACCTTCCCAGCCAGAGCAGTGCTAATCACAGCTAATCATTTCAGTTCTAGGTAATGCTGCACAAAACCTCACACAAACCCTGTCAGGGCAAACTCAGTAGCAATAATTCTGGGGGAGGGAGAACATGGAGATCAATAACTGCCACCAGTTAAGCTTCCCACATGTTGGAGTGCTTTGAAGCAATTTCTCCCACTGACTGTACTTGGGATTTATTTTTTGTTCTTATCCAGAAACAATGTAGGCTACTGGGAAGAGGTAAGAGGTTGATTTTATGCAGCACTTCTCAGAAAAGCAGCAATATAAAAATCAAGACCACATTTTTCTTTGAATTTTTACCTCTTCTTAGTTTTCTTTTTAAGAAATGTATGACTCAGCTCAGTCTGGGTTGTGCGCTCCTGACTGCCAGGCACAATCCCCTGCGAGGCTTTGTTCCACCTCTAATAACCCTTACAACCATTCCTTCTGTCCTAACTTTCACTTAAAGGTTGAAGCCTTTGTCTCACCCCCAAGCAGGCAGAGGATGTCCTTGCTAATAACCAGGTCTGGGGATGTGAGAGGGAGATCCTGTGCTCCCAGCATGCTGGGCTGCATGCTCCCAAAACAATTGCTTCATTTCTCAGAAGGGGGAACAGTTTCCATGGGTTAATCCACAAAGTCAAAAGAAAAAATCCATGATTTCTCTGTTTTATCCTCAGTGGGACACACATTTCTCTCTCAGCAGTGTGCTTTCTGCAGTATCTCCTGCTAAAATAAATGGTGGTTCCCTAAACAGTAATTTTTGCATCTTCAGGCTTTCTCCTTTTTCTCCAGCTTCCTTCTGTCATATATATCCTATTCCATAAACATTTCCATGAGAGGACCATATAGTTTTAATCTTATTTTGAAAATTACTCCAGAGTTTCAGTAGATGTGCTGCCTTCTGCGCTTGAAGGAGTTTACATCTCCCTGTGGTTCACTACATCTGTGGGGCTTTAGCTTTTATAGCATTTAAGCTCTGACCTAAGGACAAGTGCAGTGGCCAAAAGTCAACTCCTTACTCAGCTGAAGAGCTGCAGCTAGCAAGCCTGCCATGACTTATTTGTCAGCATGTAGCTCTGACAGGTTTGTTAGTGGGGGATAAGCTTCACCCCAGCTGAGTGATGGAGCAGACACAAAGGCTTTGGAGGAAAGAGGTTTGTAAGAAGTCAAATATTTTGGTATTTTGGAAGGAGGAATTTGAGGAAAACTGACCTTAAATTTATTACTCACTTTCTTCTGGGTTCTAGGAAGTTCTAGAACCCTTTTGACGGATTAAAAACCACTGCAAAAGAATGGAATCACTACCAGCAGGTGAAAGGGGGCTAAGATTTGGTTTTTTAATCAAGGCAACAATTACCTCTAATTCTGTGCATGGCAACAGCTATTGGCACTGAATAAGGTAAAACAACAGAAACTGATTTTAACTCTGGTTAAATGTGCTCAGAGAACTCCTGTGAATAGTCTAGATAGTAGTAGTTTAGTACCAATTTAGAATATCACAGTCTATCTTGGTAAGAAATGCTACAGAGAAATTTGTTGACTCTGTTCTCCTTTAAAATTCAGGTAATTTTTAGGCCACATCTTGAATTTGTTGCTTATGTTTTTATGAATGATAAAAACCACATGGAACATCTTGTAAGAGTTGCAGGAATTGGCTTCTATTTGTTTGAATTACTATTGAGGTGCCCACATCTAATATGCATCTATTAAGTATAAACATTGCCTAGAGGCAAACATCAGAAGAGAACATGAAGCAAGGGTGTATAAAATTCAAGATAATATTGAGTCAAAAATGAGAATTCATCATCCCCCCTGATTTTACCTTAAGAACAGAGCTATCAGAATTTCCCACAGAGAATTCTTACTCTTGTAAGAATTTACTACTTAGTGAGACTTTATCCATTTGTCTGAAATTCCAACTGGAAAATACATTAGAAGTATTTAAATATTTCTAATAGCTTGCAAAGAGTTTGAAAGTTTTCAATCCTATTCAGTATCAAACTAAATTTTAAATTCCATCTGGGGAATAACAACATAATGTTTTAGATTATTCAAGTCAAACCAGTGCTAAAGAGATAAAATGGGAACTTTCAATTTTCTCCCTGTTAAAGGTGTTCTTAGTTCATTGGAGACATATTCCTGATCACATCTTTTTCTTCTCAAAAGTGAAGGCTGTAATTAAAAAAGAAAACCAGAAAATCAGCACTGAAGCAAATTTATAAACTTGAATACTGTGGAGTTGGACAAAATGACCTTCCAAAGTTAAAGAGAAGCTGAAACAGCCAATAATTGAAATGTCACAGGAGGAGCTGGCTGCTGAGAAAAAGCAAATATTTAAAGAGGAGAAATATTTAACAAGTCACTGGATTAATTTCTCTGCCAAGTTCATCAGAACCAAATATATTTCTATTTGATGTCAGGGACATCAGGTACAATCTGACTAACCTTATGGGCATAAAACTACCCTGGAGGCCTCCTTAGCCCAGAATAGTTTTAATGCAGAACATGCAGAATGCAGAACAGTTTAATGCAGAAAGAAATAATGTCATAAATTGAACATATTTTTCAATGAGGTAGATGCACCTTGGTATTGAAGACAAAGAACTGCATTTTATGAAAGAAAGTTATAATTGTATGAATAACTGCTTGTGCTTCCATCTTTTACTGCTTGCTCTGAAGGAGCTGCTGCTGCAGCAGAATCCAGCTCTTTTATTAG